>NW_027186372.1:31329487-31399875 GCF_028583685.1 Petaurus breviceps papuanus | reverse complement strand
CTATCTATCTATCTATCTATCTATCTATCTATCTATCTATCTATCTACCTGTCTGTCTGTCTGTCTGTCTGTCTATCTATCTATCTGTCTATCTATCTACCTATCTATCTATCTATCTATCTATCTATCTATCTATCTATCTATCTATCTATCTATATCTATCTATCTATCTGTCTATCTACCTATCTATCTATCTATCTATCTATCTATCTATATCTATCTATCTATCTTTCTATCTATCTGTCTGTCTATCTATCTATCTATCTATCTATCTATCTATCTATCTATCTATCTATCTATCTATCTATCTACCTGTCTGTCTGTCTGTCTATCTATCTATCTATCTATCTATCTATCTATCTATCTATCTATCTATCTGTCTGTCTGTCTGTCTATACATACATACATACATACATATATAAGCACATACATATGCAGATACAGATGATGTGAAGATATAGATAACAAAATTTGGCAACTGATTGGATTTAAAGGGCTAGTTAGAGTGAGGAGCTGAGGAAGACACTGAGGAGACAAGTCTTAGCAGGAGGAAGATGGTACACTTAAAAATGATAGGGAAATTGGGGGGAAAGGAGGGTTATGAGGGGAAATAATGAATTCTCTTTTGGATATGTTATTTTAGGGATATTTGGGGGACATATTGTTTGAGATGTCTGAAAGGCAGTTAGTGATTCAGGACTGGAGTTCAGGAAAGAAAGCAGCCCTGGATATATGGGAATCATATGCATAGAAATGATAATTAAACCCGTCAGAGACGATGAAATCACCGAGTGAAATATTATATAGAGCAAAAAGAGAAGAAGTTCCAGAAAGGCCTTGGGGACATCATGGTTGATGGGTGTAACAAATGAAGAATCAACAAAGGAGACTGAGAAGAATTGGTAAGACATATAAAGAAAACCATATGAAACAAATGACATGAAAACTCAGAGAGAAATCAAAGATGAGAATTAATAAAAGACCATTAAATTTAGCAATAAAGACATCATTTACTTTGAAGCATCTTTTCAGGTATGAGGTCAGAGGAGTTCTGAAGCCAAATTGAAGGGAGTTAAGAGGAGAGGGAGAGGAAAGAAAATGGTGACCCTAGTGCAAATGACTTTTTAAAGGAATATAGCAAGGAAAGGGAGGTGAGATATAGGATGATAGTTAGTAAGGATGATAGAGTGCAGTGGACTCGATTAGTACTATATAGTAATTTCTTCTAGCTCCATTCAGCACTATGTGAGTAGAAACAAAGAAAATGGATGGTAGGAGTATACTATGAGGTTGAGGCTTGTTTGGCAAAGTATAATCAATAAAAAGAATAAGGGGGGAAGTGATTGAAGAGTATAGGATGATATAGAATTGAATTGGTTCACCAAGAGTTTGAGAGGGGAATTGGAGGAGTGCCCCTGCCAATGCAGAAATGATGACCTTTGAAAGAAGTGAATGATGTAAAGAACTGAAGTCACAATAGGGAAAAAGACCAATATATGCATGAGATGAAAGATAACTTCCAAAGGAGGTGATATCTTTACAAATGAGGAAACTGAGGTTCTTAAAATTTCCAACGGACACATAGCTAGCAAGTGCAGAGCTGGGAATTGAATCCAGCTCTGTTGGCAGTGCAACATAGTGGAGGGAGACTTGGACTTAAAATCAAGAACTTATATCTGTGACATATATTTGTTGTGTCACCGGGCAAATGATTTAGCTTTTTAGTTTAACCTTTAGTGTTAACTATTTAGCCCTTAGTGTTATAGGAAATTCTCTAAAATGATCAAAGAGACCACCTGCTTTGGAAGAGGAAATTCCAAATCCTGGAATTCCCTAAATGACTAAAATCAAAAGTTCAGTCCCTATTCCTATTTATCAGTTAGAAGTCTATGGTATAAGGGGGCAGAGCCAAGATGGCAGACTAGAAGCATGACCTCCCCGCGGCTCTGGCTTCCACCAATCCATGTAAAAAGGAGACTCTAAACAAACTTTGTAACTGTAGAAATGACAAAATGACACAGAGAAGCTAACCTCTTGATTAGGACAATGTGGCAGGCCAGCAAGAATCCAGAGCAGCGCTCTGGGAGCCCAGCCCAGCCCCAAGCCAAGGTTTTAGACCCAGGGCAGGCCTGACCACCTGCCAGCCGGAGGTACTCCAGATCAGCAGCAGCTGTGGCCCTTTCCAGATTTATCAACACATAGATGCGAAGGACAAAGTGAGAGGTCAGTGCAGTCTGGACTTTGGGACCCAGTAAGTGGGAGTGCGTGGCTTTTGCCCCCTGGGGGAGAAGATGCTGAGTCGCCGGCACAGCCAGCCAGTTCCACGTGGCAGCTTCAGCTCCTGGCCTACAGAGTGTAGAGGGACCAAGAAGTCTGAGGAGTAATCGCTCTTGCTTTAACCTTCTTGGATCTGGATTGCAGTCTAGGGTGGAGTTCTGGAGTGTGTGTCCAGCTTGCCAGAGTGTGTGGAGACCTCAGAGAGGGCACCCATCTAAAACCTCCAGCAGTTGAGAAAACCCCAGCATTTGGAATGAAAACTCCCCTGTCTGGTGGCAGAGTCCTACTGTGACAAAAAGGCCAGGGGTCAAGTGACTGAGGGGCAACATGACCAGGCAAAGGAAACAAAGCAGACAGAAGATTCCAACATTAGACTCCTATTTTGGGAGCAAAAAGGAGCAAAGCATGGAGCAGGAGGAAAAGAGTGAAGTCAGAACTCTTTGACCAAAAGCTTCAAAGGAAAATACAAGCTAGTTACAGACCATAGAGGACCTTAAGAAGCTGACAAGAGAAGTGGAGGAAAAATTGGGAAGAGAAATGAGAACAGTTCAAGAAAATTATGAAATGAGAGTTAACAGCCTGACTGAGGAAAATAATACCTTAAAAACAGACTTACTCAAAAGGCAAAAGAGGCTCAAAAAGGCAATGAGGAGAAGAATGCCTTAAAAAGCTGAATTTGCCAGATGGAAAAAGAATCTCAAAAGCTCACTGAGGAGAATCATTGCTTCAGAATTAGAATGGAGCATGATATTCTGGACGTCAAAGGATCTGGGATTAAAACCAAGAGTCACCTACCCAGCAAAACTGAGTATCATGCTTCAGAGGAAAATATGGTCATTCAGTGGAATAGAGGACTTTCAAGCATTCTTGCTGAAAAAACCAGAGTTGAACAGAAAATTTGACATTCAGATACAAGAAGCAAGAGAAGCATGAGAAGGTAAACAGGGAAATGAAATCATAAGGAGCTTATCAAATTTGAACTATTAACATTCCTACATGGAAAAAACAATAATTGTAACCTATGAAACTTTTCTCAGTAGTTGAAAGGAATAGAAATATATATATATGTATATATATATATATATATATATATATATTTGTGTGTGTCTATATATGAGGGTATATGGGCGTATGAATACATATGTGAATGTGTGTATATATGTTTACAGGTATACATAGATATAAGGAACAGGACCAATTTAACAGGAAGGAATGATACTTAAAAGGTGAAATTGAGAGATGAGAGAGGAATATAATGAGAGGAAATGGGGAGAGACAGAATGGGGTAAACTATCTCATACAGAAGAGGCAATGGAAAATGGTTACAATGGAGGGGAAGAATAGGAAGGCAAAAGGGAATGGGTCAACCTTATTCCCATTGAATTTGGCTTGAGGAGGGAATGAAATACACACTAAATAGGGTATCTCACTCTCCAGGAGAGTGGGGGGAAGGGGATGAAAGGGGGGATGATGGAAGGGAGGACAGGCTGGGGGGGGAGAGAAGTTGGAAGCACCCACATTTGAAAAGGGACAGGATCAAAGTAGAGAATAAAACAAGTGGGAGGTGGGATAGGAGGGAGGGAAATATAGTTAGTCTTTTACAATATATCTACTATGTTATTGTTTTGCATTAGCCACACATGTACAACCTATACTGAACTGCTTATTTTCCCAGTAAGTGTGGGTGACAAGGAAGGAAGGGAATGAATCTGGAATTCAAACTTTTAAAATCAAATATTTAAATATACATATATGTATATATACATATATTATTATTAATACTACTTTACATGTAATTGGAAATAAGATATACAGGCACTGAGGCATAGAGATCCACTGGAAAAGTCTAAAGGGGTATGGGAGAAAATATGTGAGAGAGCAGATTGGAGGAGGGGATATCCTGTGGGTCTGCTATTCTGGGGCGGTCGGTAGGGGATAAATAGGGATAAAATTTGTTACTCAAATCTGGTGGAAAAGAATTATGTAAATGAGAAGTTAATAAAGCCTTTAGAAAAAAGAAGTCTAAGGTATTTTCCACTTCACCTTATTAATGAAAGGAAGATTCTGATAATCATATAGACTAATAGTCATATAATCTTCACATTGAAGCAACCTAAGATATCAATCCTTGTTGAATTTTCTTCAATTGGTCCTCACAACAGGAACCATGAGAGGCAGGATAGAGAGTATTTTTTTTCCATTTTGCAAATGAGAAAAAGGAGATCCAGATAGTTTCAGTAAATTCCCTGCAATAACATAGCTACTAAGTTTGGCCTAAAAGCATATGGCTAATAAGCAGGATTTGTGTTGTTGCTTAATTGTTGTGTCCAGCTCTTCATGACTCCATGGACCATAGCACACCAATACTGCCCATGGGGTTTTCTTGGCATATATACTGAAGTGGTTTGCAATTCTCTTCTCCAGTGGATTAAGGCAAATAGAAGTTAAGTTACTTGCCCAGGGTCACACAGGTAGTAAATATCTTAGGCTGGATTTAAACTTACACTTTCTGACACCAGGCCCAGCACTCTATCCAGTAAGCCACTAAGATGTCTTTTGACATTTGAAAGGATCTTAGAACATCATAGAACATAACATACATACATATGTATATATGTGAATATATAGTAGTTCATAGCCTAAATCTAAACTAAGTAGAATATATATATTCTACTTACTAGCCATACAAGTAAACACAGATACATACACATAAGAAAGATAGATATAGATATACACTCATATAAACACATACAGACATTAACAGACACACATATGAAGTCAGGGGCAATGTACAAATTGGTACACAACTGCCATAGTCCAGGTGAGAAGTGATGAGTGCCTGAATTACAGTGGAGCCATTGCTAGTTGAGCATATGGAATAGATTCAAGTGATAATATGGAGAGAGAATCCATAATAATTCACAACTTATTGGATGAAAGAAAGGAAGGAAGAGTTGAAGATGTTGTTGTTTGACACTTCATGACCCCATTTGATGTTTTCTTGGCAAATGTTCTGAAGTGGTTTGCTTTTTCATTCTCAGCTCATTTTAAAGATGAGGAAACTGAAACAAACAGGGTTAAGTGATTTGCCCAGGGTCACACTGCTCTTTAGAGTCTGAGATTTGACTGAGATTTGAACTCACCAATATGGGCCTTCCTGACTCTGTGATATATATGTGTGGGTGTATGTATGTATGTATGTGTGTACATATATATACATATACATATATATACGTACACACATATATGTGTGTGTGTATATATATATATACAAAGAGAGAGAGAGAGAGAGAGAGAGAGAGAGAGAGAGAGAGAGAGAGAGAGAGAGAGAGAAGATAAATTATTTAATTTCACTTTATTTCCCTTTAAAGGGAAAGAAAGTGAGGCCTGGACAGGTCAAGTTGTTTAACTACCATCATGCATCTAAAAAGCTGAAGCTGGACTTCAAGCCTTTGCATTGCAAGGCTGCAGTGCTCTTTCCAGGAAGCAAAGTTGCCTCATAGCACTGTTTTTCTAGAATAATTGTTGAAAAGCTCATCTCTGTCATGTCATTACATGCATATCGGTAGAATCAATAATGATTAAGTCATTATCTTAAAGTGTTACCAATAAAACAAGGAATTTAACAATTCCTATTAAAGGGAATTATAGGCAGCCTTCAGGCTGTTCTTAGAGGCTCAAGAGAATCTTCAGCTTCCCTTCCTGCTCTTTTTGCCCAACCTGGTGTTCATCAATAGTACAGACTAACATATCCTATAGAAATGAAGACTCAAAAGAAACACCTTTATTCCTTGTGTAGCTCTTCCTACTAAGTAGCACATTGAAAATGTAGCACTTTAAAGTTGGAAAAGTTCCAATTAATCTCCTTATTAGTCCCATTGACTGGCTGATGGTAAGAGCTTTCATGCATGCCTAATTCTGAAATATTTTTTTCTCAAAATCACCTGATAAATCAGCCCTAACTTCCTATTAAAATAAATGAAAATGTTGTAATGATACCTTCCCCTTGTGGAGAAGAAGAGGGCAGTATGGCATAGAGTATATATCTTCAGATCCAAGCACATAGTAGACTTTAAGCAGACTTAATAAATGCTTGCAAAATCAAATGGGATAGAATGATAGCTGTAGGGAACAATATGAGCAAAATTGTAGAGATAGGAAAGTGCCAGATATTTATGAGAGACAGTGACTAAGAACAACAACAATAATAGTAATGACAGCTAATACTTTATATAGTGCTTACTAAGTAGCAGGCAGTAAGCTAAGTATTTTTTTTAATAAATATTATCTACTTCGATCCTCACAATGTCTCTGGAAAGTAGGTGCTTTTATTATGCTTTTTTTTTACAGAGGAAGAAACAGAGGCAAACAGGGGATAAGTGATTTGCCCAGAGTAACATAGTTCGATTGAGGCTGGATTTGACCTTAGGTCTTTCTGACTCCAGGTCCGGTACTCTATCAACTTGAATACTTTTATAGTGCAGAATATTTGTATTCCAAGACTAAATAAGTCAGATGCTACCATCAAGGAAGGCCTTGAATATCAGGTTGAGGATTTATATCTAAGGATTTAGAACCCTGTTCAGGAAGCAATAAGGAGACATTAAGGGTTTTTAGTAGAAGGAATCCATACCCAAGTAATATTATTCTGGAAAAATGCTCGCGATGCATTGTAGAAGGGTCATGGGCTCAAGGGTACCACAGCATAATAGATTTAGAGTTGGAAAGAACTTTAGAAATTACCTGATCCAACCTTCTCATTTATATATGAGGGAACTGATACCTACTTAAGTTTTGAGACATGCCCAAAGTCACAAAGGGAGTAAAAGTCAATGTAGGTCTGTAACCCCCTAATTCCTAATGTCTAGGAGTGGAGTGAGGGGCAGTGTGCAAATTGGTATACAACTACAATAGTTCAGGTGAGAGGAGATGAGTGTCTGAATTACAATGGTGGCATTATGAGTTGAGAAAATTGAATGTATTTAAATGATAATATGGATTCAAAATCCATAATACTTGACAACTTATTGGATTACAGAAAGAAAGAGTTGAAGATGTTGTCATCATTGTTGTTGTCTGGCTCTTTGTGACATCATTTGGGGTTTTCTTGGCAAAGATACTGAAGTGGTTTGCTGTTTCTTTCTCAGCTCATTTTATAAAGGAGGAAACTGAGGCAAACAGGATAAAGTGATTTGCCCTGGGTCACACAACTAGTAAGTATCTGAGGCCAGATTTGAACTCATAAAGATGAGCTTTCCTGACTCCAGGCCCAGCACCATCTGCTTCCTCTTTAGTGAAGAGAATGGTTTAGATTCAAATGATACTATGGAGGTAGAATCAATAATACCTGACAACTTATTGGATAATATAAAGGAAGAGTCAAAGATGACCCCAGGGCTATTAGCTTGTATGCCTGGGAAAATGGTAGTCCTATCAACAGAAAAAGAGAATTTTGATGGAGAAGCATGTTGATTACCAGATTTAGAGAGAGAGGGAACATTAGAAGGCAACTGGTAAAACCCCCTCCTTTGTCAGATGAATATACTCAGACCCAAGGAAGTGACATGATCTTCCCAAGGTGTAATGTAATACCAAGCAAAGGCAACTTCCCAGGTTCAAAATACCAGCATAGGTGCTCTCTATTTTATTCAGTAACAAACCCAGAACAGAGAAGATCAAAACATGACATCATTCAAAATACAGCATTTACTAAGTGTGATTAAATCATCTCCAAGGCCTACCCCACCCCAGGACTTTCCAATCATTCAATCAATTACAAAGTCTCTGTTCCAAATACTTCTCCACCCCTAGGCTATACCTTAATTAAGTCCACCACAAAGCCCCTCTTCTCAAATGGAGATTAGTTTCCAAACATAAGTAAAATACATTCATTTGCTCAACCATAGAACACAAAAAGGTCAAAAGTTCCCCACCCCTGGATCACAATTGAATCTACCCCAGAGTTACATCAAGTTTAAACACAGCACTTAATACCCAAATGGAGGTCTTTTCTTCATCTTGACACTAGGCAAGTTCTCAGCAATCTTAGTTCCTGGAGAGACAAGGCTTAGCAAGGCCATAAGATACATTGCCAGTCCCTTCATGAATTTATCCTCTGTCTGTAGAACAGTCCTAGAACCCCTGAACACATTAGCTAAGCCCTCTCCCAGGATTTCTGTAAACATACAACAAGAAAATCCTTCTTCAGGGCTTCTGAACCAACAGAAAGGCTCCCAGACCCCTGCAACAACAGCACTGTCCTTCACCAGTGGACAGTATTCATTCTGTCTGCCGGACAGTCTCCAGACCCCTGCAACAACAGTACTGTCCCTCACCAGTGGACAGTATTCACTCTCAGTACTGTCCCTCACCAGTGGACAGTATTCACTCTCTGTCTGCAGGACAGTCTCAGGCCTTCTTAACCAAATGCCAGGTTCCAGGACTTCTTCAACAGGACAGTCTTTCACCAGTGGACAAATCTGGCAAAATAACATCAAAACAGACAGACAAAGTACCAGCAAAACAGCCATGTCTCCTCAGTCCTTGGCAGCTCAGGGGGCAGGTCTCAAAAGTCCAGGGCAATTCAAAGCGGCCACCAGCAATCTCTTAGTCTCTCTCTCTCCACGAGGTGCTGCTTCCAAAAAGAACTTCCGCCTCTCTCTTGTCTCTCCAAATCTACATCACCAGCTCCTCCCACTTCAGGACTTTCTTTTCACATCAACAAGCCCATCCCACAGGTGGGATTAACAAACTCTGGGTTTTAATACAATCAATTTGAAAACCAAGCCAATACAGGGGAATCTTTAATTGCCATTACTATCACACAAGGTTGCACAAGAAATGGCCAAACCAGGATTGTCACTCAGACCTAATGACTTAATATTCAGTCCTCTTTTCAGATACACCATGCCTCAGGTTTGGGGAAGGAAATGATTTCATTTTTTTCTTCAAAATAGTGAAGTAAAAATCCCCATATTCAGTAAAATAAGGGACCATGCAGATGTTTTCCAAAACTCTGTAGACCTCTCCAAAGGTTTGCATATGATCTTTCAGCAGAAAAAGAAGACAGAAGATTTACATTCATAGATCTCCCATATCTCTAATGCCATATCTAGTTAGTTTGAAGAGAATTCATTTTCACTGTCTTTTGTCTCAGACCTATACTGTCAGTAATTTCTCATGAGAATCACCTCTAATCCACTCATATCTCATCAGGAAAAATAATGGCCCTGCCAAGAAGGCTTATTTTTCCTGGCGTGAGTGTTCACTGAAGGAGAGGATAGTTGAAGCAAAGAAAAAAGGGAAATAACATGTCTAAAATGTTTTCTATATGTGGATGGCTTGTGTTCCATAGAGCTTGACAGTTTACAAAAGGCTTTTCTGACAATAGCCCTATGAAGGAGATAATACCATTATTATCCCCCTATTATAGGTGAGGAAATTGAGGTTCAGAGAATGGAAGTGACTTATACAAATCATACTTTCTGTAGAATCACAAACTATCAGAATAGCGACTAAAAAGTTTATCTATTCAAATACCAATGTGGAGTAGGAATGTCCTCTGCAAAATTCCTGCCAAATTGTTCTAAAACCTCTGTTTGAATATCTCTGGTTACAGGGAAATCCTTACCTTGGAGCCAGCATATGCCACTGCCGGAATATGGGTACGATATTCTTAGAGATGGAACTAGCAACCTCCCTGATTACTATATATTATGGAAAACAAGTATGCAGTAGAGCCAGGACTCAATTCTAGATCTTCCAATTCCAAGTCCAGTATTCTTTCCAATGCACTACATTGGCTGTTCTTTTCAATAAGGGAAATATCAGCTTTAAGGTGTATTTTTTTAATGAATACTAACCCAAATACATAAGGATAAATGAAATGACCTCTCAGTGTCATTTCCAAGAATGAAATCTTTCTTCCCATATCAGTGAAAAACTATTAGGACATTCAGAACGTTGGACAGTACTCAGATAATCATCATTTACCAACGCATCTGAAACCTTTCTTTTTCACTCATCATACCCAGCTTTCACATCACTGAATGTTCCTGGAATTAAAAGATTTCTTTCATGTACATTGAAAGAATTTGAATCAATAACCTAGGGGGTCTCCTATTGAAGTCTCAGTCTCCCAACACAATATTTCCAACCTGGAGTCCTTTGACCTATCAAGAAATGGAGTTGCATTTCTAATTCTTGTTCTATTTGCAGGGAACCAAACACTGGAATAAGTATTAAAGAAAAAAAATATGAGATATGCAATATCTTGCTTAATGAAATACCCATAGCACCACAGGAGACATAGAGATTACATTCAGCAAGAGACTGAGAAAGTCTCACTGGACATATTTTGAATATAACAGCCCATTGTACCTCCTGACCTCATCACAACAAAAACTTTCTGCTGATAATTCAATTATTCAAGCTTGGTCATACCCCCCAACTCGGATACACAGCTGGGCCATAAAACCCATCTACTCCCACAGATGCTGACCCAATAGGATTAATGGTTAGCAAACAGAGAGGGGAATTAGATTCCCATCTCGTATGTGAATAAAGGCAGAAAGGTCAGTCAAAGCATGTCCTCACATTGAGATAGACTGTTACCTTCAAGGGTTCCCCTATGGACTGTTCTATTACTGTGAGAGAAGATGGACTGTTTGATATGGGAACTGAAGTTGCCTCCATTCAAATTTTTGTCTTGACACATGTTTTGTTAGACTTGACTCAAATTTTGTGTTCTGACCCAAAGTATTGGTTCCAAATAAAACATGATAAGAGGATAATTAGGTAAGAATAGTAGCCCAGTAAAGTCAACCTGTGACATTACGGTTTCAGAGCATCCATAGGGTATAATGAAAAGAACATTGGATTTAGAATGATATCTGGGTTCAAATCTGGATCTATCACTCATTAGACACTTAACTTATTTAGTTAAGTCAGTTTCCCACTCTGAATCTCATGATTCTTATCTGAAATGGAGAAATAATTCTATTTGAATTTTCTACTTCACAGAGTTTTTGTTGTGGTCAAATGATAGAATCAGTGGAAATCACTTGATGAGAAGACCATATAAGCATACATTATTTCTATGAATATTCAAAAAATTATCAGTCGACTGAACCTTGACTTTTAGCATTAAGCCTAGTAGATGAATATGAGCATTAGTCTGACAGTCTCCATAAATGACACAGCACTGAATAAATGAGGTTATATGTGTGAAAAGGTGTGAAAACACTAATTCTGATTTTCTTCTTAAAGAAATCTAGGTCAATATTGACTAATGAATAGCAAAGGTTAAATATACACAGTATGTGTACACACACACACACACACACACACACACACACACATCATAAGCAAGCAGGTCGAGCTGAAGCCGTTAATTGCTCTGAAGAGCATGAATAAAATAAACTAGGACCACAACTACTATTGCCCTAGATCCTTTTCATATGGGAGAAGCACCTGAGTAGCTGCATCTCCCAGGCCACTAGGCCTTCCTCCAGCACGTTCTACTATCATTATTGGGAAGTTATCCCAATGAAGAGGATGCTGCTGTGCTCCTTGCCACTGTCAACACTAACCACCGCACAGCTTCCACTTTCAAGTAGACAAGTCAACCAAGCAAAAGCACAGGAGGCAGCCCAGGATTTATACCCAGGAATGCAAACAGTAGCAATGAAGAAGCAGATGGGCAGCTGCCTTTCTAGGTGTTAAACCCTCCATCTTCTTAGCAGTCACAGTTACTATAAACCTGGAAAAGTAAGTTCTCACCACCAAAGTCCTTAGCCTCATCTCACAGCTCAATATCAGGACAGACATATAGTTCAATTACTAGAAATGACACTAAAGTGTAGGTGTTTGTATATCAGCCTTCTTTTCCCTTGCCACACTACTAAGCAAAATGCAATATGTGTCATCTGGACTCATGGGCCTGCCCCCCAGATGAATGCTCCTATATATGTAGACTCTCCTTATTAGAATATTAGTTCACTGAGAGCAGGGACTATCTCACTTTCCTATTTGTATCCTCAGGGTTTAACAGAGTGCTTTGAAAATTGAAAATACTTGGGGGTGGAGTCAAGATGGCAAAGTAGAAGCAGGACCTCCTTGCAGCTCTGGCTTCCACCTTCCCCAATCCATGTAAAAGGGGACTCTGAACAAGCTTTGGATCTGCAGAACCCACAAAATGACACAGACAAGCTAACCTCCTGCTGAGGACAGCCCAGCAGGCCAGCAGGAATCAGCCAGCGCAGCACTCTGGGAGCCGAGCACAGGCCCGTGTGGGCCAGAAGTTTTAGCCCCAGGGCAGGCCTGACCAGATACTGGCCAGAGGGACTACATATCACCAGCAGCTGTGGCTGTTTCCAGATTTATCAACACATAGATGTGAAGGACAAAGTGAGAGATCAGTGCAGTGTGGACTTTGGGAACAGTAGTTGGTAGAGCATTGGTTTTTAACCCCAGGGTGAGAAGCAGCTGAGGGCTGCAGCACAGCGGCCCCCATGTGGCAGCATCAGCTCCTGGCATGCAGACTGTAGGGGCACCAAGTGACCACTCTGAAGAGTAATAGCTCTTGCTTTAACTTGCTTGGATCTAGATTGCAGTCTAGGGTGGAGGTCCTGGAGTGTGTGACCAGCTTGCCAGAGGGTATGGAGGCCTCAAAGAGGGCACCCAACTAATACCTCTGTCAGCTGAGAAAACCCCAGTGTTTGGGACAAAAGCTCCCCTCTTGTGGCAGAGTCCTACTGTGGCAAAAAGCCCTGGGGTCAAATGACTGATGGGTGACATGACCAGGCAAAGGAAGGAAAGCAAACAGAAGAATCCAACATTAGACCCTTATTTTGGGGACAAAAAGGAGCAAAGCATGGAATAGGAGTGTGTGTGGTACAAAGACCCTAACCCAAACTGACTACTCGGAGACCTCAAAGTGAAGATAGGAAGTTTTATTAGAATCTCGCGAGAAGTGGGCGGTCCAGTCACTAGAGCAATGCCCAGGAGAAGAAGCCGCCATACAGAAGTTAAAGCTGGGCTAAATAAGAAAAGGGTTACAAACATTAACATAGATGTGAAGGCTCTAATTAGGCTCTAATCTTCTTGGATAATACACATAATACATGAAGTTCATTACACAGGCACAGTAACAATCTTAGAATACTGAACCCTGTTAAGTCTTACCTTAGACACATTCTTATTGGGCCTTGAGAGCCCCAAGGCTACGGTCTGTTCCTCAATTGGTCAAATCTACCTGCTGCTGCCAGCTCCTTTCCATTCTTCATTATTTTTAGTATTATCTAGGAGTTTTAGTCTGAGAACCAAGGACTGAGCTTCTTTCCCAAGGTTACTGCCTGTTCCTCCTTATCAGCAGTCTTGTTCAGCAATTTTTGCAGTTCTATAGAAACTTAACTCTTTTATGGTAAGCTGGGTGAGAAGGGCTGATTAGAATAGAGCAACCATATAAAAAGATTTCCAAAGTTTCAAAGTCACATAATTTCTAGAAAAAAAATGGAAACTTAGGCCTAAGGACTTACTTACTTTATAGATGGTCTCTGAGAAACCACACTTTTACCTGTCCCATACAGGAGGAAGACAGTGAAGTCAGAACTCTTGCACCAAAAGCTTCAAAGGAAAATACGATGTGGTTACAGGCCATAGAGGACGTTAAGAAGTAGATAAGAAAAGTGGAAGAAAAATTGGGAAGAGACATGAGAATGATGTAAGAAAATTATGAAATCAGAGTCAACAGCCTGACTGAGGAATATGACACCTTATGAAACAGAGTAACTCAATTGGCAAAAGAGGCTCAAAAAGGCAACAAGGAGAGGAATGCCTTAAAAAGCCAAATTTGCCAGATGGAAAAAGAATCTCAAAAGCTCAATGAGGAGAATCATTCCCTAAGATTTAGAATGGAGCAAAGGGAAGCTAGTGACTATGAGAAATCAAGATGATGTTAAACAGATCCAAACAAATGAAGGAATAGAAGGCAATGTGAAATATCTAATTGGAAAAAAAGCACTGACCTTGAAAGTAGATCCAGGGGAGATAATTTAAAAATTATTGGACTACCTGAAAGCCATGATCAAAGTAAGAACCTAGCAATCATACTCCAAAAAATTCTCAAGGAAAATTGCCCTCATGCTCTAGAGCCAGAAGTCAAAATAGAAGTTGAAAGAATCCACCTATCACCTCCTGAAAAAGATCTCAAAAAGAAAATTCCTAGGAATATTATAGCCAGGATCTGGAATTCCCAGATCAAGGCGAGAACATTATGAGCAGCCAGAAGGAAACAATTTGAATATTGTGGAAACACAATCAGGATAACACAGGATCTGACAACTTCTACACTGTGGGATCGAAGGGCCTGGAATAGGATATTCCAGAGGGCAGAGGAGCTGGGATTAAAACCAAGAATCACCTACCAGCAAAACTGAGTATCATGTTTAAGGGAAAATATGGTTATTCGGTGGAATAGAGGACTTTCAAGCATTCATAATGTAAAAACCAGAGTTGAATAGAAAATTTGACATTCAGATACAAGAAGCAAGAGAAGCATGAGAAGGTAAACAAAGAAAATAAATCATAAGGAACTTATCAAAGTTGAACTATTAACATTCCTACATGGAAAAAAAGATAATTGTAACTGATGAAACTTTTCTCAGTATGTGAATGTGTGTATATATGTTTACAGATATACATAGACAGAAGGCACAGGACCAATTTAAAAGGAAGGGATGATACTTAAAAGGTGAAATTAAGAGGTCAGAGAGGAATATAATGAGAGGAGATGGAGAGAGACAGAATGGGGTAAACTGTCTCATATACAAGAGGCAAGGGAAAATGGTTGCAATGGAGGGGAAGAATAGGAAGGCAAAAGGGAATAGGTCAAGCTTATTCTCATTGAATTTGGCTCAGGGAAGGAATGACATACACAGTAAATAGTGTATCTCACCTTACATGAGAGTAGGGGGGAAGGAGATGAGAGGGGGTATGGTGGAAGGGAGGGCAGGCTGTGGGGGAGGGAAGTTGGAAGCACTCACTTTTGAAAAAGGATGGGGTCAAAGTAGAGAATAGAACAAGTGGGTGGTGGGAGAGGAGGGAGGGAAATATAGTCAGTCTTTTACAATATATCTACTATGTTAATATTTTGTATTAGCTACACATGTGCAACCTATAACGAACTGCTTATCTTACCAGTAAGGGTGGGCGTCAAGGGAGGAAGGGAATGAATCTGGAATTCAAAATTTTAAACTCAAATGTTTAAAATTATATATATATATACGGGCACTGGGGCATAGAGATCCACCATGCCCTACTGAAAAAGTCTAAGGGCATATGGGACAAGAGAGGGGAGGGAGCAGATTGGATGAGGGGATATCCTGTGGGATTGCTATTTTGGGGTGGTGGCTAGGGGAAAAACGGGGAGAAAATTTGTAACTCAAAATCTGGCGGAAATTAATGATGTAAATCAGAAGTTAATAAAGCATTTGAAAAATGAAAAAAAAGTAAAATTTGGTCAAAAGAAAAAAAAAGAAAATTGAAAATGCTTAATAGGTTTTGTTTTCTTTCCCTGCTTCCTTCTATAGAAATTAAAGCTGAAAGGGACCTTTAAGATTGTCTAGTCCAATAACTTCATTTTACATAAAGTAAGGGCCAGAGAGAAATCACTTTTTCAAGGCCAACTGACCCATAGGTGAGTATCAGATCATGGTGGAGTATTTGTGTTGCCCTTATTATAATGGAGCATAATGTAACAAGTAGTGGCATAGATGTCAGAAGGTCTGGGTTTGAATCTTGGTTCTGCCCCTTTTTATCTGTAAGATCTTGGGGGAGTCTCTAATCTTTCTGGGCTTAAGTTTCTTCTTTTTGTCATCTGAGGACGTTAGACTTAGATAAACTCTGTCATCCATTCCAAATTGAAATCTCTGAGCCTATTGCCCTGCCAGCGAGTGACATTGTGCTGGTTTAATGATACTCCAAAATGTTATAAAGCTCTCAGATTGGATCCAGATTGAAATAAGTTTAGGAACCCATACAGGAAAACAGAAATCATATGAAGTATTTATATTCCCTATAAATTTACATACACTTGGGGGGATACCAATTGAATATACTCATCAGTAGTATGTGTGTATCTATATCTCTTCATCTACATCTATTTCTATGTCTCTATCAATATCTATACAATCTCTCTATCTTTCCATCTATTTGTCTACATCTTGGGTAAGGAATGCAGAATAACAATGAGTGGAGCCAGAAGATGGACAGCTGAAGGAGAGCAGTCCAGATTGACCCCAAGCTGCTCCTTGACACACATGCCCTTCTTCCTGACACCAGAATTCTAATAATTCTGATGGCTATAAATTCCAGAACACTACAAACTCCAAAGAACGAAAATTATAGATCACCCATGGAGCAATGTAGATGTTTCAATATACAAGTTAGAAGGGTGTGTCATTTTTAACCAATAATTCCTTCTATGTAAAAATGGCAAAAAAAGATATAGCCTAAGACAGATATGAAAAGAAAAGGAAATGGCTTAGTGTGGGGTATTTCACTGGTATTCTCAAAGTATTAAAAGACCTAGAAGAAAGCACTGTTTAAGCTCACTGTGGAGAACTTATGAAAGGATGTATAAAATAATTACACAGAATAAGACTATGTGGATGACTATATTTTTAATCAGTGAATCCTGAGATCAAAGATCCACCATAGTATAAGAATGAAGTGTCTTTACCTCTTCTCTTAGACTAGATTGTGAACTCCTTGAAGGCAAGAATTATATTTTAATTACTTTTATATTTGTATAATACCACACACACATACACGTGTGTGTGCATGTGTATATATGTGTGTGTATCTATCCCAGTTACTTCCCATATTATATTTCTGACTTTGGACAAGTAACTTCTCCTCCCTGAGTCCGAACTTCATATGAAAGATTAAGATACTCATGTTATCTATCTTACCAGGTTATAATGAAGACAAAGACAATACTTTGTAAACCTTAAAGTACTAAAGAAAAATTGCCTATTCCTGTTATTAATAATATTAATTTAATGATTGAATGATTTAAAAAAAATAGGGGAGTTGAAATAAAGAATTTGCTAGAAGCAATAACAGGACTTCAGGTCAAAGTCACATTCCTAGTCTGGTCATTCTTCAACAATAGTAAATAATATATTTTATTTCTCTGTCAACATAAATTGATTTTGTCAATTTTGTGTAAAAATAAATCCATTTGAGGGAAATCCCAATTCATCTAGTTGTTTGGCCTGCTATAGAGTACGCTGGTTGTCTGATATTTAATTGCATCAGCAATGCTATATAAATAGAGTCAATTATTGAACATCTTTCATTTGGGGGATCTCTGAATTTGGCCTTTTTGAGAAGTTATAACTACAGTCATTTTTACCTATGAATCATGCAACTCTTCTTGAATGCTTATGTGTCCTTGAGCAAGTCATTTAACTTCTCTGGTCTTCTGTTGACAAACCTGTAAACCAAGAGGGTTGGATTAGATGATCTTTAAGGTGTTTTCCAGTTCTAACATTCTATGTTCCATATTTTAAGTTCATCCATCCTCCCCCACCCCCAACTTTATCATTCACCATTTTAAGAGCTCCTTCAATCCTGTTCTTGTGGAATCAATAAATGGCCAGGTGTCCCCTTGAACAGTCCATTGCCAAATCTTCATTTAGCTCACTTTCCATAGTCAATACTTTAAAGTATTTAGGGTTAACATTTACATATTGCGAGAGATGTTTCTGTGAAGAAACATCTGAAAGTGAAGCAGTGGTACACATGAGCACTCCAGGGGAAGGAATAGACATGTTATGGCTACAAAACTGTCATCACACCTCTTCTAATCACATTTTCACCTGCTGATGAGAAGATGCATTCTGGAGCCCTGTGGTCTCTGCCTGCCCTCACCTTCCTATCAGAAATCCCCTCAAAAGCCATAGTCACAGTCTCAAGAAGTGCTCCATGCCTAGGCAGAAAAAAGGAATAAGTACAGGGTAAACAAATGCAGGTGCTACCTGAAGGGGGATTTAAAAAGAAAGAGAGAACACCTTTCCAGAGAGCTAGAGAGAAATTGGAGTTTTTATAACAGGCTGTTCAACATCTCTAATCAAGGCTGAATACTTGGCTCAGAATAAAAGAATAACAAGTCATGGCACTTTGAAATAGAAAAGCAGAAAATCACCCTTTATATGAATATTTTTTCCCAAGGGTTTGCTTTTCTTCTTTTTTTATCTCCAATGGGAGAGTAGAAAGTATTAGTAGAATTAGAAAAAAAAAATAAATGTTTATTAATTGAAAAAAATTTAATTTTTATAAAAGAAAGAAAAAAGAATGTAATCTCCTTCAGGGTAAGGACCATGTTTTTGCCCTTTTCTGTATCCATGGGGATTGTCACAGTGCCAGGCAATAATAAGCATTTAATAAATGCTTGTTGACTTGAAGGAAAAAAAAAAAGAAAAATGTAAATAATTTATTTCTAAAATCCCCTCCAAGTAAATGCTAGGGGTTTTGAAGACCTTTGTGTTTCATCCCCAATCTCTAGTTGTCTTATTCAGCTAAGGCTCTATTGATCTGCATACATAGTTGCACATTTTTATACTGAATATATCAGTAAAGTCTATGAGCTAGCAGACAATCCAAACTGTGAACATTCATAAAAACCAAGTCAGGGAAATAAAGAGGTTGCTTCTACCAGGCAACTCGATTTTACCACATTGAATACTGAAATTATTGTTGAGTTGTTTCCAACACTTCCTGATGCCATTTGGGATTTTCTTGGCAAAGATGCTGGAATGCATTACCGTTTTCTCTCCAACTCATTTTAATGATGAGGAAGCTGAGGCAAGCAGAGTTAAGTGACTTGCCCAGGGTCACATAGCTAGTAAGTGTATGAGGATAGATTTGAACTTTGAAAGATGAGTCTTCTTGACTTTAGTCCCAGCACTCCTATCTACTACACCATCTAGCTGCATTTGAAATCTTTAAATAGATTGTGATTGTTTAATTAAATAAGATAGCTTTATGAAATACAGGGAAGACAGCCACAGAGAAAATCAGGAGACTGAGGTTCCAGGCCTTGCTCTATCACCGTCAAATTATGTAATACTAAAGAAATTATTCCTCACCATCAACCCACCTTGACTCCATTCCTACATCTTTATACGAGGAAACTGGACTAGATGAACTGTCTATTTCCTGATCAAGCATACTATAGTCAAATCTAAGATATCTTTGAGGTGTAAAATATTGTTCTTGGGGGTGGAGTCAAGATGGCAGATTAGAAACAGGACTTCCACATGGCTCTGGCTCCCACAAACTCCAATTCATGTAAAAATTGACTCTGAACAAACATTGAAGCTATAGAACCCACAAAATGACACAGAGAAGATAACCTCCAACTGAGGACATCCTGGCAGGCCTGCAGGAAGCAGCCAGCACAGTGCTCTGCGAGCTGACTCCTGTTTAAGCCAGAGGTCTTAGCCCCAGGGCAGCCACAGCCAGCTGCCAGCTGAAGGGACTTCAGATCACCAGCAGCTGTTGCGGTTTCCAAAATTATCAACCCATGGATGCTAAGGACAAAGTGAGAAATCAGTGCAGTGTGGACTTTGGGATCTGGGAGTTTGGGAGTGTGTTCAGTTTTTATCCCCTGGAGGGAGAAGCTGTTGAGGCACTGTGGCTGCACTGCCATGTGGCAGCTTCAGCTATTGGCCTGCAAACTGCAGGAGGACAAGGCAACCAGTCTGAGGTATAATTGTTCTTGCTTTAACCTGCTTGGTTCTGGATTATGGTCTAGGGTAGAGGTCCTGGGGTATGTAACAAGCTTGTGTGTGGAGGCTTCAGAGAGGACACCCAACTAATACCTCTGGCAGCTGAGAAAACCCCAGGGTTTGGTATGAAGCTCCCCTGTCTGGTAGCAGAGTCCTACTGTGGCAAAAACCTAAAAAGTCAAGTAATTGAGTGGCAACATGAATAGGCAAAGGAAGCAAACCAAGCAAAGCAATCCAACTTTACACACCTATTTTGGGGAAAAAAAGGATCAAAGCATGGAACAGGAGGAAGACAGGGAAGTGAGAACTCCTGCACCAAATTCTTCCAAGAAAAATGTGAGCTGGTTACAAGCCATAGAGGATCTCAAGAAGGATTTTCAAAACCAAATAAGAGAAGAGGAGAAAAAATTGGGAAGAGAAAGGAGAACTATGAAAGAAAATTATGAAATAAGAGTCAACAACCTGACTGAAGAAAATAACACCTTAAAAAATAGACTAACTAAAATGGCAAAAGAAGCTCGAAAAGCCAATGAGGAGAAGAATGCCTTAAAAAGCTGAATTTGCCAGATGGAAAAATAATCTCAAAAGCTCACTGAAGAGAATCCTTCCTTCAGAATTAGATTGGAGCAAGTGGAAGCTAGAGACTTTATGATAAATCAAGACACTATTAAACAGATCCAAATGAATGAAAGAATAGAAGACAATGTGACATTGGTAAAACCACTGATCTGGAAAATAGATCCAGGAGAGATAACTTAAAAATTGTTGGACCACCCAAAAGCCATGATCAAGAAAAGAATCTAGAAATCATCCTTCAAGAAATTCTCAAGGAAAATTGCCCTAATGTTTTAGAACCACAGAGCAAAATGGAGGTTGAAAGAATCCACTGATCACCTACTGAAAAAGATCTCAAAAAGAAAACTCCTAGGAATATTATAGGCAGGTTCTGGAATTCCCAGATCAAGGAGAGAATATTATGAGCAGCCAGGAATAAATAATTTGAATATTGTGGAAACACAATCAGGATAACACAGAATCTGACAGCTTCTACACTGAGGTATTGAAGGGCTTGGAATATGATATTCCAGAGGGCAAAGGATCTGGAATTAAAACCAAGAATCATGCATGCAGCAAAACTGAGTAATCATTTTTCAGAGGAAAATGTGGTCATTCGGTGGAATAGAGAGCTTTCAAGAATTCTTGATGAAAAACCTAGAGTTGAATAGAAAATTTGATATTCAGATACAAGAAGCAAGAGAAACATAAGAAGGTAAAAAGGGAAAAGATATCATAAGGTGCTTATCAAAGTTGAACTCTTTACATACCTACATGGAAAAACAATGATTGTAACTTATGAAACTTTTCTCAGTATGAGAATAATTGAAGGAAATAGAAATGTATATGTATATGTGTGTATATATATATATACACACACACACAAATATATTTGTTTATGTAGGAGGGTATATGGGTGTATGAATACATATGTGAATGTGTGTATGTATGGGTACAGGTATACATAAATAGAGGACACAAGACCAATTTAATAGGAGGTGATGATACTTAAAAGGTGAAATTAAGAGGTCAGAGAGGAATATAATGAGAAGAGATGGGGAGAGACAGAATGGGGTAAACTATCTCATATAGAAGAGGCAAGGGAAAATGGTCACAATTTAAGGGATGAACAGGAAGGCAAAAGGGAATGGGTCAACCTTATTCTCATTGAATTTGGCTTAGCGAGGGAATGATATACACACTAAATATGGTATCTCACCCTACAGGAACGTAGGGGGAAAGGAGATGAGAGGGGAAAAATGGAAGGGAGGGCAGGCTGGGGGGGAGGGAAGTAGGAAGCACCCACTTTTGAAATAGGACAGGATCAAAGTAGAGAATAAAACAAGAGGGAGTTGGGATAGGAGGGAGGGAAATATAGTCAATCTTTTACAATATAACCACTATGGAAATGTTTTGCATAGCTACACATGGATGACCTATATTAAACTGCTTATGTTCCCAGTAAGGTTGGGTGACAAGGGAGAAGGGGAATGAATGTGGAATTCAAGGTTTTAAAATCAAATATTATATATGTGTGTGTGTATACTATTATCAATATTATCTTACATGTAAGTGGAAAATAAGATATACAGGCACTGGGGCATAGAGATCCACCATGCCCTACTGAAAAGTTGGAATAGGTATGGGAGAAGATATGCAAGAGGGCAGATTGGAGGAGGGGATATCCAGTGGGATCGCTATTTTGGGTTTGTTGGTAGGGGAAAAACGGGGAGAAAATTCGTAACTCAAAATCTTCCAGAAATTAATGATGTAAACTAGACGTTAATAAAGCATTTGATTAAAAAAACCCTCCAATTTAAAAATAAAATAAAATATTGTTCTCTTTTGTAATGTGTTTTTCGGTGCAACATTTCTACCCATGCTGCCCTGAAATATCTTCTAATTCTGACATTTGATATTATATGGCCAAGTTTCCTACAAGCTCTAAAATGTTTTAGTTGGATAAATTTAGGCTCCTTGAAGTAAATGATTTGTAACAGAATCATAAGGAGATATTGAGATTGTGGGTCTTTAGGATTTCAAATAGGTTGACATAGCTGTAGGAAATTAAGGAGGACCAAAAGGTTTTTCTAACCTAGGAAAATCAGAATTGGGCACTGAGGATAATAACCAAGTCTTAGTGAGGCTAAAACCAAAATGATGCTAAATGAGATAATATTTGTAAAATAATAATACATAATCGTGAAATATGAAATGTGAAGCACTTAGCATAATGCTTGGTGCATAGTAGGTATTTGATAAATGCTTGTTTCCTTCCTCCTTTTCCTCTAAAAGAGACATTTGCTATTCTTAACAGCCTCAGAGACAAGTTCACAGGTATTTAATCTCAATTTTTCAAATCTCTAACACTAGTCCCCACTTCAAACCCTTCAAACACCAAGTAATTCTTCCAAAATTTGGAAATTCCTTCTACATCCCTTCTAAGAGCCTGTAATACATTGGCAGATCCAGGAAACTGGAGGAAGGAATGTACATTGCATATCTTTCTTTCCTCTAGTGATTTTAGAGTACCATGTTTTTTCCCCAAGTTAGAATTTGTGCCGAGAACAGGTGTGGTTCAATTCCATTTCGTTTCTTCTTATCTTACAACTAGGAATATAACTTATAGTTTATCACAATCAATTAGAATGAAGTATAAAGTAGTTCAAGTGGATGTCATCACAGGATTCATCTTGAAACTTCTGGGAAAGGCAAACCACATTTTCAATACCATTTGTTCATTCAATAAACATTTATTAAGTACCTCTCATTTTAAGTGAATTAAATCCATGGAGTTTAATTTGATTCTCAGAATAACTAATCATAATAAACATTTGATTAAAATAAAACACATGGTATATGAGTGAGGTATGGGCTGATGGGATTTTATAAGTGACACCTTTCAACTAAAAATCTCAAAACATTCCCCCTGATATGATGTTTCCTGCTGTCAAATGGTCAGGACTGGGAAAAAATAATTAATCAATGAATTTTTGACAGGAAAGTCTGTAGTATAGTGGGGGGAAATTTGTAAAAGTTTTTGAGGCTTTAGAAGATCTTGGATTGAATTCTGGTTCTACCCGCAGGTAGCTGTGTGACCCAACATGTCTTTCTTAATCTCTGGCTCTCAGCTTCATTGTCTATAATATGAGGGTTTGGCCTCATTAAGCTCAATGTTCCTTTTCAGTTCTGACATTTTGTGTCCTGAGGATTTTCCTAGTCCCAGTGGTCTATGTTCTGTACTCCAAGGGTCCTTCCACCTCTAACATTCTATGTGTTCAAGCCCCATTCCCATCCTAACTCTGTTATTCTTTGTTCCATGCACTGTTTCCTCTGTGTTCTGACATTCTATGAAGCTATGAATGTGGATCAAGTTACCCCTGTCTGTCAGCTGCCTTAATCACTAGAACAAGTGCCTTTCATTATTCTTTTTTCCTTTGCTGTACGGGTAAGCACAGAGCACTTAACAAACGTGGAGGTTAGAGGGCTGCCCAAGAAATTCTCCTGGGGTTCTATGAAGTATGTTTTAAGCAGCATTGAGCACAGATTCAGCCTGTAAAACTATTTTGATGAAAGGCACTGTATAAGTGTAGCTCATTATCATTATCATTAAGCAACTGTTCTGATGAAAGTAGTTTCTTTCCAGTCCCTTGCCATCATTGCAGAAACAAAATGGACCAGACATAATCCTGTCCCTTGCTAACTGAAAGATGAGTTGCAGGCAATTTTGGCAACTTGATTTTTCCAGCTCTCCAACCACTAGGGGGTAACATGTGTTATTCTGCATTTTCTAACATTGAAATCACTGGGGTTAGTAGTGTGTGTGTGTGTGTGTGTGTGTGTGTGTGTGTGTTTTCCTGATAGAGCTTTGAGTTAATCAGTTTCTAGACTATACAACTTATTAGCTCTTTATTGGCTATGTGACTTGGCCAAGGCACTTAATTTCTCTTAGCCTCATTTTCTATGCCTGTAAAATGGGAGTAATAATACCTCCCCTGATTTTTTCCCCGAGGCACAATAATAGCAGTTTAAAATTTACAAAGAGGTTTCTTCACAATAAACCAAAGAGGTATGAATGGAAAAACATGTACAATGTTAGGGGAGAAAATTAAATCTCAGAAAGATGAAGTAGCTTCCTCATAGTCACATAGTTACTTTGTATAAGACTTGGTCCTAGATCCCAGATCATCTTATTCACAATTCAACACTCTTTGCATTATATAAAACTGCCTCTTATGAGATAAACAGAACCACCACATATGTGAACTTGAAAATACTTTAGATTTTGTCCTGCCCTTTCATCTTATCAGGGAGAAAACAGTGCTCAGAAAAGTAAAATAAATTGCCCCAGGTCATACCGCTATTTAGTGAGAAGCCTGGAATTGGAGTCCAAGTCATTAGACTACAAATCCAATAATGGAATCTTGGATACTCAGAATTGGAAAGGACTCTAGAAGCCATCTAGTCTATCATTTAAGTCCTCTTTCTGCAAGGTTTTATTGTCTCGGTACTTATCCCAAGCAAATATAGGTATTTAAAAAAATGTAAGAAATGCTTTTTTTCTTATTACTACTGTAGTTATTAAATAAACTAGTTTATTTTTATTGACATGCATTGATTATTATCTAGCACATAGACTGGCAAACTACTGCCCCAGGGATGAATTTGACCCTCAACCTGTTTTTATATAGCCTGTGAACTTAAGAATGACTTTTATATTTTAAAATGCAACAAAACTTTATTTGAAAATGCCAAAAAATCAAACAAACCCAAAACAAAACAATAACAAAACATTCTCAGGCTACCCCCTAGCTACAGTTGACTGACTTTTGATCTAGAATAAGAGATAACAGCTTCCATAATAGCCAGAGGGATTTACATTAGGGACAAAGGTAATCTTCATCTATGAAAGATCAATACTGGAATGAAATACCTAGCATGATCTTCAATCTCTGTCTGAAAAGTTATGGAAAAGCCATTTTGCATATATCTTTATGGTTGCAATGGTTTTGAATGCAATCCTTCTTAGATTTGCAGGTTGGCATATAATGAATACATTAATATTCTGAGATTTCTTCAAACTTAGAACATGGTGAATCCTTTATATTCATAGAATTCCAAAATTTCATAAGTAGAGGTAACATTATAGTTCATCTAGTCCAACATAATAGAGTTAATTGTAACATTTTACACTCAGGGTCAAAAACTTAACTTCACAAATACAAGATGAGAGAAGGTATGATTGGGTAGCAGTTTGATAAATATCTGGGAATTTTATTGGACCATATATTCAATTTAAGTCAATAGTGTGATATGGCTGCCAAAAATGCTAATGCTAATTAGGCTATCTTTAAAGAAACATAGTATCAAGAACTAGAGAATTAATGGCCCACTGCATTCCACTTTGATCAGAGCACATCTTGTCTATTTCATTCATTTCTGGGAGCCACATTTAAGGAAGGATAATGAGAAACTAAAAAGGAGGGCAATCAAGATGGCAAAAGAACTGAAAGACAATGCTATTTGAGGACTAGTTGAAGGAATTGGGGATGTTTGCCCTAGAAAACAGAATTTCTTACCTGCATTCACTTGTGTGAGAGAGACAAAGCTATAAGGGAAGACATCTTTAGAGCTGTCACCTTCTGAGGCCAACATGTAACCTATTCATATGGGCTTCTGTTCCTTTCTTCTTTGTATTTGTTCTTTCTTGCTTTAGAAGAAGGAGATGAGAGAGGGCTATGACATGTGGACTTTTGAAAGGTTAGAACAGTAAGCCATCAGAGTCCAAGAGCTGAAGTTGGGATTTGCTAGAAGTCAGATAGTGAGGAGCAAAGCCCTAAGCGCTTTGTTTGGCCTTGTCCAATTGGCCATCTTGCATTTGGAAGTTAATTGGGAGGCTGGATATTTTCTAGAAACTGCTAAATCTGAGCCCACTCTCCTCAGAGACCAAGGTGGTATAGAGGAAATTTGACTTCAGATGTTGGGTAAAATGTCTATACTTCTGTCTTGATATGTTCTTGAAGTAAACATTCCTTTGTAAAAGTTTTAAAGTTGTACCAGGTTTGCTGTCTTCAAGTATTTGAAAAACCATTATGTATTTGCCTCCTGACTGCAAAACTAAGATCACTGAGGGAAAGGTACTGAAAGGAAGATGTAGATTTGACATAAACAGGGGCAGATGGGATGGTACGAATATTTATGCCATCTTTTGCAAAATCAGAGAATCAAGTTCACAGATACTAATTCTGGAATCTCTAAGTCACCATGCCTGTCCTAATTTCAAACTTTTCAATCATCACACCAAGTGGGACAGGCTTCCTCTGGAAGGCATTTCTGCTAACCATAGATCTTAAGGCAGAGACTGACTACTTGTCAGGTACATAGTAAAGGTATTCATATTGAGACATGTATTGGACTAGATGACATCTGTGGGCATTTCCAAGTCTGGGATTCTTTTATTCTGTACTATGAACTCCTACCTCAGTAGAGATCCCCAAATTTAGGAACTGATAAAGTCAACTAGACTTCACTTGAACATATCAGTTTAAGGGGTACTCACTACATCTCAAGGCAGTTCATTCCATTGCTGAACATCTCTGATTGCAGTTCATAATAGAATTTCAATAGCACCTTAAAAGTCACAGCTACCCTGTGAGTTATGTAAGGGCAAGGGTTATGTTTCCCATTTTACAGATGACACAGAGCTGTGAAAAATGCTTATAGTATAATAACAAGACACTAAACTTGGAGTCAGATGGCCTTGATTCAATACAAACTCTTTTGCTTACTACCTGTTCATTCATGGGCAAATTGCTTCACTTTTTGGAAGTTTCAGTTTCATTAACATTATTCTTTAATTTTTTTTAAAGTAATCGGGGTTAAGTAACTTGCTCAAGATTACACGGCCAGTTATTATTATTTTTGTGTGGGTGCCGAGTATAGGAGTCCGGAACTGATCCCAGGTCTCCCGACACTGGGGCCAGCGCTCTTACTCACTGTACCACCTGGCCGCCCAGTTTCATTAACTTTAAAATGAAGGGATTGGATTATGTGATCTCTAAACTCTCTTAAGTTTAAATCCTATGATTAGCCTACTTTCATGGTTAGTAACTATCAAAGCTGGGATTTGAATATTGGTCCTTCCCAATTCCTAGTCCATATCACCTTATTTGGAGCTGATATCTGTTTCCCTGCTACTTCTAACTGTTACACCTAATTCTTCCCACTGAGGTCTAGAAGAATGATGAACTGTTCTTTTTCTAGAAAATCAAATATTTACCCCCAAGTTAGATGATATATCATATATATATATATATATATATATATATATATATATATATATATATATCATATATATACCACCTCTTTTGCCAAGAGATGCGATGAGAAGGCAAGCATCAAAGCCACATTCCCCAAAGCTGCAATATAGCCAACCCAGGAAACAGATAATGGTGCTAAATAGAAATTATCTATAGCTTTAATATCACTTTTATACCTTGGTTCTCTGAGTTAGGAAGTTCCTGTAGTTGAGCAGACCACCTCAGGGCATGGCTTCGTTGGCTTATGACCCTCCAACTTTTTCTCTTTTGGACTTATCTTTAATAAGCAGTAGACTGCATCATGGACTGCAAATGTGGTTTTTAAGAATGCATCTGGTTTTGAAGGATACAGACACATTCAAAAGCACTCATCAGACAGAGCAGCAGCAGAGAGAGAGAGAGAGAGAAAGAGAGAGAGAGAGAGAGAGAGAGAGAGAGAGAGAGAGAGATGATACAAATACAAGCAACTAAGGAATCCTCTACCCTGAAAGGGTTCACATCCTAACGAGGGAAGGTTCTAGAAAGTGATTAGATGGAAGAAAAGGGACTATGCTATAGCAAATAAAGCCAAACTTACCTATCAGAGCTGGAGTAATTGTTATGAGAAACGGCTGTTAAAAATGAAAAGAATTGCCTCTCCCAGCTCCAGCCCCAACGCCAATAACATGGGTAAATGTACCAAGAAGGTTGGAATTGTTGGTAAATATGGAACACGTTATGGTGCATCCCTCAGGAAAATGGTGAAGAAAATTGAAATTAGCCAGCATTCCAAGTATACCTGCTCCTTCTGTGGCAAGACCAAAAAGAAGACACAGGCTGTGGGTATCTGGCACTGTGGATCCTGTATGAAAACAGTAGCTGGTGGTGCATGGACCTATAATACCACCCCTGCAGTCACAGTCAAATCTGCCATCAGAAGACTGAAGGAATTGAAAGACCCCTAAAATCTTATCAAATATCTGTAGCCCATAGTCCAACAATAAATGGGTTAATTTATTGAATAAAAAAATGAAAAGAATTATTCTAATCATTGTTTATCTTATTATTGTTGACATACCTTGCTAATAATTAACTAGAATAGAGATTGGAAAATTAACCCAGGAATTGAATCCAAGGTTCTGTTGGGAAAGAAAGATGACAGGACATAAAACCACAAATACAAGGAACCTTTGACCAGGGTTTTGATCCAGGGTAAAAATTTAAATGGAACTGATAGCATTTATAGTCATTTCATAGAATAGAAATAGCAGCACTTACACTTAGTTTTCAAGAAAAATTAATTAAAATAAGAAGTTACCAGAGAGGTAATTGAACAAACTCATTTTCCACTTTTCCTTGCTCTTCCCTCCTGTCTCAACTGTAGTTTGTGGTACTTGCCATAGGATCAAGTATCAAACTTATAGCTCTGAGAAACCAGTGCAAAATATTTTCAAAATAGCTGCCTCAGTAGGAGAGTACAATGTTGCTATTAGAAAGACCATATTGTGAAGACTCTCCTCTGAGTGTACTGAAGTAATCTACATTTAGAGGGTTGAGTTGTAGGTCTTGTTCATACATTTATTAGCTGTGTGTCCATGTTGAAGTCACTTTAGTTCTTCAGGTCACCATTTCCTCATTGACAAAATCAGGCAAGATAAACTGGATTCTATACTCAGAGAGCAATTATTGAGAGTTGGCTATTTTATTAAAATTATTATTGACAAGGTCAGAGAGTGAGGTACAGTAAAACTGTAACCAATTTACTTGGATGAGAGCTCACCTTCAGTACTTTGGCTATGTTCACATACATAAACAATCTAGTTTGGAATGGAATGGATGAATTTATTTCAAAATTGCATTACTAACCACTTATTGTTAATATTTTATACGATAAGGTGTTTGAATAGAACATTTATTTTTAAGGATTCTTTTTTTTTCAGGGCAGAGGCGAGGGGGAAGTAAATCATCTTTACTACAATCTTTTGGATACTCTTTTTGGGTTGGAGTGGTGAACTTGCATTTTCAAAGGTTGTGCCAGTAGAATGTAACCTCTGGCATTTTCTAGCACACTAGAAAGGCTTCAAGTCAGGGACTAGAAAAACAAACAAGGAAAAAAATAAACAAACTCTTGTCTGCTATTCCCGGACCAATCAAACAGGCTTATCATCAGAAATTTTTGCACCATAGTCTGATTTTTTTTCTTTTTCTTTTCTCCCCAGAATTTATTTATTTATTTGTAGTTTTTAACCTTAATTTACACATGTTTTGGGCTCCAAATTTTCTCCCCATCTCTCTCCTACCCCCACTCCAAGATGGTATGCATACTGATTGCCTCTTCACCCAAATTGGCCTTACTTCTTTCCTCCAGAAGCCCAGCCTCTTACCCCTTTCCCTCTTACTTTCTTTTAAGGTAAGATTGATTTCTATACCACATTGTCTGAAAATCTTATTTCCTGATTGCATGCAAAAACGTTTTTTAAAATTTGTTTTTAAAGCTTTGAGTTTGAAATTCTCTACTGTCTTCCCTCCTCACCCATTCCCATTGAGAAGACAAACAGTTCAATATAGATTATACATGTGTAGTTATGAACAACATTTCCATAGTAGTCATGTTGTGAAAGACTATATTTCCCTCCATCTTATCATGCCCCCCATTTATTCTATTTTCTCCTTTGATCTTGTCCCTTTCCAACAGTGTTTGCTTCTGACTATCCCCTCCCCCGATTTGTCCTCCCTTCTGCCATACCCTCTTTTTTAACCTACCGCCCTATGTTCCTGTAGGGTAAGATACCCAATTGAGTGTGTATGTTATTGCGTCCTTAAGCCAAATCCAATGGGAGTAAAGTTGACTCATTCACTTTCACCTCCCTCCCCTTTCCCTCCACTATAAAAGTTTTTTTTCTTGATCCTTTTATGGGAGATACTTTGTCTCATTCTAAACCTTCCTTTCGCCTCCTAATATATTCTCTTACCTCTGAATTTTATTTTTCTGTTATCATCCCTTCATATTCCACTGTGCCATCTGTCTATATGTGTGTGTGTCTGTGTACATACACATACATATTCCCTTCAACTATCCCAGTACTGAGAAAAGTCTGATGAGTTACAAATATCATTTTTCCATAGGGATGTAAACAGTTCAACAGTAATAAGTCCCTTATGATTTTTCTTTGTTCTTTACCTTTTTATACTTCTCTTGATTCTTGTATTTGAAAGTAAAACTTTCTGTTCTACTCTGATCTTTTCATCAAGAATGCTTGGAAGTGGAAAAATGGGGGGTAGAGTCAAGATGGTGGAGTAGAAACAGGACTTCCATGCAGCTCCGGTTCCCACCACCTACAATCCATGTAAAAGCGGACTCTGAAGAAAATTTGGAGCTGCAGAACCCACAAAATGACACAGAGAAGCTAACCTCCCACTGAGGACAGCCCGGCAGGCCAGCAGGAACTGGCCAGTACAGCACTCTGGGAGCCAAGCCCAGCCCCATGCTGAGGTTTTAGCCCCAGGGCGGACCTGACCAACCACCAGGTGGAGGGACTCCAGATCACAAGCAGCTGTGGTGATCCAGAATTATCAACACATAGATGCTAAGGAAAAAGTGAGAGGTCAGTGCAGTGTGGACTTTGGGAGCTAGTAGTTGGGGGTGAGTTGGCTTTTGCTCCTGGGGTGAGAAGCTGCTGAGGGCTAAGGTGCAGCCACCTTCATGTGGCAGCTTCAGCTCCTGGCCTGCAAAGAGTAGGGGCACAAAGTGACCGTCTGAGGGGTAATAACTCTTGCTTTGACCTGCTTGGATCTGGATTGCAGTCTAGGGTGGAGGTCCTGGGGTGTGAGACTTGAGAGAGGGTACCCAACTAATACCTCTGGCAGCTGAGAAAACTCCAGCATTTGGAACGAACCTCCCCTGTCTTGTGTCAGAGTCCTACTGTGGCAAGAAGCCCAAAAGTAAAGTAATTGAGTGGCAACATGACCAGACAAATGAAGCAAACCAAGCAAAGCAATCCAACATTAGAGTCCAATTTTGGGGGCCAAAAAGGATCAAAGCATGGAACAGGAGGAAGACAGTGAAGTCAGAACTCCTGCACCAAAAGCTTCCAAGAAAAATAAAAAATGGTTACAGGTCATAGAGGACCTTAAGAAGCAGATAAGAGAAGTGGAGGAAAAATTGGGAAGAGAAATGAGAACTATGCAAGAAAATTATGAAATGAGAGTCAAAAGTCTGACTAAGGAAAATAACATCTTATAAAATAGACTAACTCAAAAGGCAAAAGAGGCTCAAAAAGGCAATAAGGAGAAAAATGCCTCAAAAAGTGAATTTTCCAGATGGAAAAAGAATTTCAAAAGCTCACTGAGGAGAATCATTGCTTCAGAATTAGACTGGAGCAAATGGAAGCTAGTGACTTTATGAGAAATCAAGATGCTCTTAAACAGATCCAAACAAATGAAAGAATAGAGCGCGATGTGAAATATCTCATGGGAAAAACCACTGACCTTGAAAACAGATCTAGGAGAGATAATTTAAAAATAATTGGACTACCTGAAAGACATGATCAAAGAAAGAACTTAGAAATCATCGTCCAAGAAATTCTCAATGAAAATTGCCCTGATGTGTTAGAACCAGAGGGCAAAATAGAGGTTGAAAGAATCCACCAATCACCTCCTGAAAAAGATCCCAAAAAGAAAACTCCTAGGAAAATTATAGCCAGGTCCTGAAATTCCCAAATCAAGGAGAGAATATTACAAGCAGACAGGAAGAAACAATCTTTTTCAAGAGGTGATCAGTTTTTTCTTTCAATTTCTATTTTGCCCCTTGTTCCAGAATGTCAGGGCAGTTTTCCTTGATAATTTCTTTCAAGATGATGCCTTGACTCTTTTTTTGGTCATGGATTTCAGGTAGTCCAATGATTTTAAGATTATCTCTGTGGATATGTTTTTAGGTCAATGGTTTTTACAATGAGATATTTCTTATTGTCTTCTATTTTTTCATTCCTTTGGTTTTTATAATATCATGGTTCCTCATAAAGTTATTAGCTTCCATTTGTTACATTCTAATTTTGAAGGAATTATTTCCTTCAGTGAGATTTTGGACCTCATTTTCTATTTGGCAAATTCTGCTTTTTAAGCCTTTCTTCTCATTGGCTTTTTGGACCTCTTTTGCCATTTGGGTCAATCTATTTTTTAAGGAGTTATTTTCTTCAATATTTTTTTGGGATTCCTTTAGTAAGCTGCTGACTTGTTTTTCATGATTTTCTTACATCACTATCATTTCTTTTTTTAATTTTTCCTCTACTTCACTTACTGGATTTTTAAAATACTTTTTGAACTCCTTCATGGCCTGCAAACCAATTCACATTTTCCTTGGAGGTTTTTGATGCAGAAGTTTTGACTTTGTTGTCTTCTGGTTTCTTGTTTTCATCTTCTTTGTCATGAAAAAAGATTCTATAGTCTGATTTTTCCATCTGTTTGCTCATTTTCCCAGTCAGTTACTTGACTTTTGAGTTTTTGCCAAGGTAGGACTCTGCTTCCAGAGTGTAGAGTTTTTTGTCCTAAGTTTCTGGGGTTTTGTGCAGATATTGTCGCAGCTACTTCCAAGCACCTGTAAATTTTCAGTTCTTTTAAGGTGATATGATCAAAAGAGATAAGTTTACTAATCTCATGCCCTGTTATCTTGTCTGTGAGTTATCACAGGCACTCTTTTCTCCCTCAAAACTGTTAGGAGGCCTGCCGCTCCACAGTCTCCACAAGATCTGCCATGCCAGTGCTCTTTTTCACCCCAGGACCGCCACCCAAGACTGCAACCCAGATCCAGCCAGTGCAAAGCAAGAGAATCTTGACTCAGCAACAGCAAAGAGATATCTGCAGTTGCCCTCTGATCACTTGGTTGATCGCCCCACCATCTGTGGGCCTAGAGTTCCAGGAGCAGCTGCTGCCACTGCTGTTGCTGCTGCTGTCTCCTCCTGTACCCCAGGGCTGGGACTACAATGCACTCTTCTCGCACCCAGGTTTAAGTGTTTCTCCAATGACCTTCTATTTTGTCTTTGGTGTTTTGGGGTTGAGAAGTCTAGAATCTACCACGGCTGCCAGTGATTCAATCCCTTGAGGCCCGATCTGGCCCAGTCTATCCTGGCTTAGCCCATGTGGGACTGTGCTCTGCTCCCAGCCTGGTGCAATAGACCCTTCCTTTCGACCTGACAGACTGTCTTCAGCTGGAGATGTTTCACTGTTATCTTGTGGGTTCTGTAGCTTTAGAATTTGTTTTGACTCATTTTACAGGTATTTGAAGGTATTTGGGGGGAAGTGCTCAAGCAAGTTCCTGCTTTTACCCCCAACATCTTGGCTCCACCTCCCCCTTTTTAAAAATTTTGGTTGACAGCAATCTATGAAGTCCATCTAAGGCAAGGTGCATTTCTTTCAGTTGAGAGACGTATCTGTATATATGACAAAATTCACTTTTTGAAATATTAGAAAAAAATTCACATGCATAAATATTCCATCTCAGAAGTAAAGTGAAACTGGATGGATAGGAGGTATTGCTTGAAAGAATAAGCATTATTCCTGTGCTTATCATCTTAGCAGAAGTTATGGAAATATTAGTCTCTATGAACAGAGCCTCAATGTGATTAAATGAATACTACACATGTTTTTCTTCACCAAACTCAATACAACAAATACCTTGTTTCTTATACAAGTTCCTAGCAAAATTGCTCAAATAATGAGGCATAAGCAGTGGGAGATTAAACCATGTTATGAAGACAAAAGGATTCTCTTATTCTCTTTCCTGTATCTCAGTCTATTTCAGTTTCTCTTTCTCCTTTCTCTCCACCTTCCTACTAAATAATTTTTCTTTTCCTTCTTTCCATGCACCTTTCCTCTTCTTTTCTTTTTGGTTTTGTCTGGAGGGGGGAAGGCAAGGCAATTGGAGTTAAGTGACTTGCCCAAGCTTTCACAGCAAGTAAATGTGTCAAGTGTCGGAAGCCGGATTTGAACTCATGTCCTCCTGACTCCAGGGCTGGTGCTCTATTCATTGGGCCACCTAGCTGCCCCTCCTCCTCTTTTCTCATCCAGTTTCTTGCATTCAAGAAAGATATTAAGTTTCTACTAAGGGATAAACATTTAGGGTACAATGACAAAGAGAAATCTGCCCTAGAGATGTTACAAAAAGTAAAATTTTATATATTTGCTATGATGATGATTATGCAAAAGCTTTTCCTCACTTGACAAAATAGAAGGTCATTGGGGAAACTCTTAAAGCTGGGTGAGAGAAGAGTGTAGTGTGGTCCCAACCCTGCGGTACCAGAGGAGACAGCAGCAGCAACAGCAGTGGCAGCAGCTGCTTCTGGAACTCTAGGCCCACAGATGGTGGGGGGATCAACCAAGTGATCAGACGGCAACTGCAGGTATCTCTTTGCTGTTGCTGAGTCAAGATTCTTTTGCTTTGCACTGGCTGGATCTGGGTTGCAGTCTTGGGTGGCAAAAACTTTCACTCACTCATTCTTTTTATACTACCAATTCTTTCTCTTTTTTTCCGATTCTACACCCTCTTTCCAATTCCAGGATCCTTTTATTTGAAGTTTTGTTCTCCCCCTCTTTAAAAATAAATCAAAATAATTTTAACATAAAAAGGGGTCTAAGCTTGATTTCATGAAAGTCACCTGGAAGACTGGGAAGAGAGATGACCTTTCACAGTTAGAAGAAAATGCACAAAAATGGTACCAAATGAGAGAGACAGAGACAGAGAGACAGAGACAGACAGAGACACAGAAAGAGAGAGACAGAGAGACACAGAGAGAAAGTGACAGCGAGACAGAGACAGAGAGACACAGAGACAGAGAAAGAGAGAGAGAGAGAGACAGAGGTTGACAGAGGCAGACAGACACAGAGACAACACCGACACAGAGAGGACATAGCAGATAAGAATATGAAACATTACTAAGTCCAAAGCTGTGTAATAACCTATCTGCTAGGGTCAGAGATCTGGGCAACTTTAGGTCAGTAGAGATCTTTCCAACGATCCCAGTATCTGTGAAGAGAGCTAAGATACCAAATCTGAGTAAGCAGTCACAAATGACTAAGGATGAAACTAATTAATAGACTTGAAACTAGAATTCAAGACTCCTCATTTTCCTTACAGTGATTCCCACAATACCATGCTCCTTTCCTTAAATTAAAGACATTCTGTTCTCACTATCTTCAAAGAAAATTAAGGCAAATGATTTTTAGAAATTGGAAAGCAAACAACTGACTTAGAGCATAACATTCAAGACTGGATTTGAGATTTCTGGACCATGAGTTAAAATATAGGAATGAAGATCTATTGACCAAAGAGGGAGTTCTTCTAATAAGTGCTAGTAAAATTTTATTTTCCTAAAATCTTGTGAATCTAATCAAACCCAAGTTAGTAATTACTAATTCTGAAACTACTTAACTGAGTAGAATGGAGAGAATAAATTGCCTCTGAGTATCTGTAAAACTAGATACCATAGTGTAATATCTACTGAGCTAGATGCCATAGAAAGGATCTATAATACAGAAATCAAAATAACAGCAGAGATGCCCAGAAATTCACTGGATGCAATAATCAAGAAAAGCCTACTTGAAGTAGCTTGAATTTGGCATCCTAAATCCTGCTTCAATTCTTTTGCACTGGCTGAATATCCATGCCTGGAATATATTCTTTTGTTCATTTTAGTATTTCAGAAAGCCTTTCCCCAACTGATAAGTGGTCAAAGGATATGAACAGGTAGTTTTTAGAAGAAGAAATCAAAACTACCTGTAATCATATAAAAATGCTATGAATCCCTATTAATTAAAGAAATACAAATTAAAACAACTCTGATGAACCAACTCATACCTAACAGATTGGCTAATGTGACAGAAAAGGAAAACAACAGATGCTGGAGAAGATATAGAAAAATTGATGCACTGATGCACTGTTGGTGGAGTTGTGAACTGGTCCAACTGTTCTGGAGAACATTTTCGCAACTTTGCCCAAAGGACTGCAAAACCATACATACTCTTTGATGTAATAATGCCACTACAAGGTCTGTATCATAAAGAGGTCAAAGAACCCATATGTACAAAAATATTTATAGCAGGTTTTTTTTTGTGGTGGCAAAGAATTGGAAATTAAGGGGATGCCCATCAGTTAGGGAATGGCTGAACAAGTTGTGCTACATATACAATTGTGTTTGCATACTATTGTGCTATAAAAAATTGATGAGGCTAACAGTTTCAGAAAAAAAAAAACCTGGGAAGATATATGAACTGATGCAAAATAAATTGAGCAAAACCAGGAGAACCTTCAACCTAGTAAAAGCAGTATTTTAATAATGATCAACTTATCAATTCTGATCCATACAAGAAAATTCTGAAGGACTTATGATGAAAAACACTATCCTTTTCCAGAGAGAAAACTGATGAAGTCTGGGTGGAGAATGAAGCATAATATTTTTACCTTCTTTATTTTTCTTGCTTTTTTTTTGGTAATATGGCTGATATGGAAATATTTTCATGATTTTACATATATATTTGATATCACATTGCTTGAGTGGGGGAAGGAATTGAGAACTCAGGAGATTTGTCAATGCTAACATTAATAAATGATAAATTTTTAAATCTTAGTCTCTTAGAATCTTTAATATTCTTCAAAGATCAACCGCTTGAGCCAACTTTTCTGAACTCCTTTTTTATATTCTTACCCTTCATGCTTATCTATAAAAATACCATAACTTAAATGGTCATGGCTTGAAATAACACATCTTAAACCAACCCAGATATTGATTACTAATATTGGGTCCATGCTAACAGAATACAAATGACTAAACTACCAAAATAATTTTGCAAGTTCAGTGCTATGTCAATTAAATTAGCAGAGTTACCTCGTGCAAATAGGCAACATAATAGCATTCATCTGGAGAAAAAAAGTTCAACAACCTTAAAGAAACTACTAAAAAAAATTGTAAAGGAAGGGGACCTAATAATATGGGTCTCAAACTATATTACAAAGCAGTAATTGTCAAAAAGTATTTGCTCCTTGGGGCGGCCAGGTAGCACAGCGAGTAACAGAACCGGCCCCAGTGTTGGGATGACCTGGGGATCGAATCCAGGCTCATACACTTAGCACCCACCCAGAAACACCTGGTGGTGTAACCTTGAGCAAGTTACTTAACCACAATTGCTTAAAAAAGGTGTTTACTCCTTGTTAAAATGCAGAAATGTAGATGGATGTTCCATTCAAGAAGATACATTAAACAAGACCATCAAACACTCAAACCTCATGGTATAGTGTTTGATAATGCAAGAATTCTGGTTCCCAGGATAAGGAAACACTGATTCAACAAACATTTCCAGTCTGGTAGATATTCAGGGGATTTAGAACAACATTTCACATCTTATATCATAATCATCACCAGAAGGATACACGATCTGAATATAAAAGATCGAATCACAAACACATTAGAGGAGAAAGAAAGGAAATGCTACTATTATAGCTGTAGGGAGATTTATTTTTTTTTGTTCTCTTTTTATTAAACAAGGGATAGAGAGAACTATAAAAAATAAAATGGATAATTTGATTACACAAAATTGAAAAGCTTTTGCAAAAACAAAATAAATGTAGTTAGAATTAGAAGGGAAACAGTTAACTGGGGGAAATCTTTACAGCAAATTTTTCTGAGAAAGGGCTCATAGTTAAGATACATAAAATTGAAACAAATATTTGAGAACAAGAGCCAATCTCCCAGTAAATAAATGATCAAAAGTTATGAACTAACATGCTTCAAAAGGAGAAATGAGAGCCAGTAACAATCATATTTTTTAAACGCTGCAAAAAACTGATAAGAGAATTGTAATTAAAGTAACACTGGGATTCTACCTCAAATTACTCAGATTGGCAAAAAATGATCAAAAAAGACAATCACAATGGTTAGAGAATCTTTGGCATGACAAGAACATTAAGACAGTGGAGTTGTGAATTGGTCCAACCAATCTGAAGAGCAATTTGCAACTCTAAAGTACTACTTCTTTCATCAGTGGACATTTTTTTGTTGTTGTTGTTGGAGGGAGAAAGAAAAGATTATTTGCATAAGGAAAACTGATATAAAATCAACTTGAAAAGGAATATAGTACATTGATGAGGAAAGGCACAGACTGTCTAGTAGACCTGAAAGTAAGAATGTCTCTCCCTCTCCTTTTAATGGAACAGAAATTCTATGATGTGCAAAATCTTCATGTTGGACTAGGTTACATAATATGAGACTCAACACTCAGCTGTGACTGTGTGATCTACCTTTTTTTTAACCTGTATGCTCTGCTTACAGCCAGAAAATCCTTAACCTTTACCCAAATAATAAAGTGTCCTTTACTCTTCAAAACAAAAACAAAAACAGAAAGGAAAAAACCCTCATTAATGTAATGAGAAGAATTATTTTGAAGGAAGAGTAATGATTGAAGTGAGTATGACTGCAGGGCATTGTGGTCCATCAGCTCATTTGCATGTGACTAGTTGCAGAGTTTTGAAGGTTATAACTAAAACATTTTAATCCAAATAACTGTTTGGAGACTCCAGTAAGATTATATAAGGACCTGTGAGGTCATGCCTGAGAAAAAGAGCTTTTGAGTTTCCTATTTTGAGTTTGCAGTTACTGATGGGTCACTGCTTACAGGATGCCTTGATTTCACACGTTAAAAGTTGCCATAATACTCCAGGAACTTCATCTGGCAAGATTACTTCAATCTTGGTAATCATACTGCATCATTACCCCCTGCCCTTAGGGCCCCTCTCTTTGATTGAAAGAGTAGAGAGGAATTCTTCCTCCCAGAATCTCTATTCAAGGATGGAGTCCTTTTCCCATCTGACTGCACTCCTCCCACCTTTATCAACATAGCCCACCCTCTAGGTACCATCTTCCTCTTCCCTCCTCCTTTTTCACCATTTTTTTCCTGTGTGGTCTTCCATCATTAGATTGTAAGCTCTTTGAGGGCAGGAACTTTCTCCTTTATTTTGTTTTGTATTTTCAGTGCTTAGCACAGTCCTGGCACATAGTAGGTACTTAATATTTATTGATTTATTGAATGACTTCAAAAAGTAGTAGAAAAAATGGTTATCATTTTTTTCTTCTGAGTAGCAATGAAGTAAAAATCATGGGAAAACCTTGGGAGACAGTGACCACAGAATTGTAGAATTTATGAGAAAAAAAGATCAAAGCCTGTCATTGTCTGATGTACACACTAGACTTGGAAAAGGTGCATTTCAAAGAGTTGAAAGAAAAAACAGCTAAGATCCCATAAATTAAAATTCTATAGGGGATGTTATCCCTGGAAGAATGAGAAAGTCTCAAAAATGAAAATTTAAAATGAGGAGGAAATGAAACAGTTATTCAAAGAAACTCAACTTAGATTTTTAAAAAGTTGTACAGAAGATAACAGCAAGGACAGGCAATGGAGTATGAATACATAAAAAGAGGTGTTATAGCCCTGCTCCTTCCCACCCCTAACCAGTCAGGCAGAAAAGGCAGCACAGGTGGTAGAGAAAGGTTACAATCTGCATCAACCATGGACCATGATTATCATTTCTAAAAGGTGCACCTGAACACAGCATCAGCAGCCCCAGAAGAGTGCACATGATTGAACACACTTCAGGGATAATGGAAACTCACTGCATTCAAAGCTATGGATCAGGGAGGGGTGGGAGGTGGATAAAGACCAGCCAGAAGGATTTTCTCCCTAGGTTTATCCCAGCTCCACATTTGTGTTGCAGTTGGCTTTGTGACATACTTGCTACAGACCAAATTGGATTTACACAAAAGAAATCATTTCAGAGGTGCCAGAGACATCTTCAAATATCTTTCCCGCTCAGATTAATGGGCTATAGAGCTGGAAGAGACCTTAGAACCCCTAAATACAACTCCCTTATTTTACAGATGAGGCTGAGATCCAAAGTAAAATGACTTGAACAAGGTTGTGTAAGCAGCAATAATAATAGCTAGCATTTATGAGACTGCTATGTGCCAGGTACTATGTTAAGTGCTTTAAAAATATCTCTGTGGAGCCTCAACAACCTTAGGAAGTAGGTGCTATTATTAACTCCCTTTTACAGTTGAGGGAACTGAGACAGGCAAAGGTTAAATGACTTGCTTAGGGGCACACAGCTAATAAATTAAGGGATCCCAACTATCCTTTCTTTCAACTCTTGGAAATGTACTTTTTCCAAGTCTAGTGTGTATATCAGACAATGACAAGTTTTTATCTTTTTTCTCATAAATTCTAAAATTCAGTGGTCACTGTCCCCCAAGGTTTTCCCATGATTTTTGTGATGGGACTTGAACTTCCTGATTCCAGGCCCAGGGCTGTAACCATTGTGCAAACTAGCTGCAGAGCTCCTCTGATTACAAATCCAGGGCTTTTTCTACCACCGTGCACTTAACAAAGGAAAGAACAGTAGACTTTATTTCAGATGATCTGACTTACATCAGTACCCTGTCACTTATCTCACATGAGAGATTAGAGGAAGTTAGAGACAGAAGGGATTTTTTTTTGCTCTTTTGGAGGAGGAAAGGCAGGGCATTTGGGGTTAAGTGACTTGCCCAAGGTCACATTGCTAGTGAGTGTTAAGTGTATGAGGTTGGATTTGAACTCAGGACTTCCTGACTCCAAGGTTGGTACCCTATTCACTCCACTACCTAGCCACCCCAGAAGGGATTTTTAAAAACACAAAGTCCAATACTCACATTTTATGGAGGAAACTGAGACCCAAAGAAATGAAGTAATATTGTCACAAGGTTGTGTGGATGGTAAGAAGCAGAGGTGGAAGGAAATCAAAGCCAGGTCTTTTGATTCCCTATTACCTAATCACCATCTAGTATTACTAATTAGCTATGTGACCTAAAATTTGTCATCTCTCTAGTACAGTTCTTTACACAAGGCAAGTTCATTATACATATGTATTACTTTTCTCTATGACTATGAGAATGTTACCAAATATCTTTAAGTCTCAATTTTCTTGACTAGAAAAATATAGAGGACAATGTATGTCCGCATGATAATTACTTGGATCACTCATATTATGGTTGAGTCATAGAACTGAAAGGGAAGTTTAGAGATTATCTAGCTCAACTCCACCATTTTTTTTGGATAGGAAAAGAAAAGGCCAGAGATGAGGAGGGTCTTGCCTAAAGTAACATAGTTGGTTGGTGGAAGAATCAGGAAAATAAATGAGGTTTCCCAACACCCAATGTATTATTGGATCTTTAGGAATCCTCTATTAAATTGATGGTGTGGAGGTTAATACTGTTAGGAGTTCTACCCAAAACTCACATTGGCTAACAGCCTAGGTGAGATTAATTATTCATACAACTTTCTGAGCAAGTAATAAATAATTTATCATGTGATTACTAAATAGAAGATACTGTATTAGGCACTGCTGGGGATACAAGGACAAACTGAAAACAGTCTCTGTCTTCAGAGAGCTTATATCTTATCTGAAGAAATGATATGTTTACATACAAGTAAATATCAGACAATTCGAGGAGGGCAGTGTGATACGGAGGAATAAAAAAAAATTCTTATGTAGCAGTTCTTATTTATCCTAAACTTCAAGGAGGTTTTAACTAAACCTTCTTTCCTCCCCATTAAGAAAGCAAGAGAAATAAAACCCCCATTACAAATATGCATAATTAAGCAAAGCAGCTTCCCACAACATCTCCATCCAAGAAATATGTCTCCATCTGCACGATTATTGGCCTGAACTTTGGAGTAAGCAAGGCGTCCTAAGAGGCAGTTTTGAGAATATGGAGTGCATTCCAGAAATGGGGGAAAGTATATAATAAGTATGGAAGTATAGGCTGGAACCATATCGTAGAGAGCTTTAAATATATAACTGATGAGTTTATATTTGTCCTAGATGCCAAGAAGAGCTACCAAAGCTTTTTGGTTGGAGGTGCAGAGGGATATCTTTAGACTTGTGCTTTTGGAATATGAATTTGTTAGTTCTATATTGAATAGATTAGGAAAAAAGGGGGAAAATGAGGCAATGAGATGAATGTGAAGGCCTTTGCAAGGCTTCAGGAGAGATGTGATAAGGATCTGAACTAATGTGGTGATTTGGTGAGTGGGCAGAAGTTAATAGCTTGTGAAAAGATGTAAGGATAGAATTGACAAGTCTTGCTGATGATGGTGAAAGAGACATAAAGTATAATCCTGAAACTGTCAACCTGGGTGAATGGGATGCTAGTGGTCCCTATGGCAGAAATAGAGAAGTTTACAAGAGCCAGAGTTTGGGGAAGAAAGATAATGAGTTTTTTTTGAGACATGTTAAGTTTTATATGATTATGGGACATCCAATTCAAAATGTCTAATAAGGAGTTGATAATTTGGAGCTAGGGCTCAGGATAAGATGGTTAAATATGAATATTTGAGAGTTATCGACAGAGAGATGATACTTGAACCCATAGTAGCTGATGAAATCATTAGGGGAAAAGGTGTAGAGCTAGAAGAGAAGACCCAACTCAGAACTTTGGACTATTCTTATAAGTGGAAGAATGTGGATAATGATCTATCAAAGAAATATGAGGGGGAAAAGTGGTTAGACAAGTAGGAGAATGAATAAGGAATGGTGTCATGGTAACTCAAAGAGAAATGTCAGGAGGAGAGGGTGACAAATAGTATGAAATGCTTCAAAGAGGTCAAGAAAAAGGAAGACTAAGGAAAGATCACAGAATGTGGAAATTAAGAAATCACTGGTAACTTTGAAGAGAACAATTTCAAAAGAGTGATGAGTTCAGAAGTCAAATTAGAATGTATTCAAGAGTATTAGGGAAGAAAAAGAGCCAAGGACAGTAGATAATTTTCTTTGAAAAGGAAGACAGTTTGAGAATACAGTGGGATCAAGTGAAGTGCTGTTATTGATTTTTAATGATAGAGGAGATTCAAGCGAGTCGATAAAAAGATTAGAGGGAGATGAGTGATGATTGGTACAACAATGACTTAAAGGAGGCATATCAAGAGCACAAGTAAAAAGGCCAACCTGATTAATGTGAAGGGTCAGTTCTTCAACAAAAACTGGAGTAAAAGAGAACTGGAGATGAAGACAGGGGTGTTTGACATGTTGAATAGAGAAGGAGTTCATAGTGTCAGCAGCTTCTTCCAAGTGTCACAGCTAGAGGAGAGCAAGATCTTAAGATAGTGGGAAATCGAATACTTATGTTGAGGGTGGGGAAAAAATGAGGACAGGCCAGTTAAGGATTGAAGGATGGAAAGACACTGATAATGCAGTGTGGAATTGTTTTAGATAATACTCTTTACTGATTCTATGATCCTTTTTAGGAGGTCAGTGATCTAAATGCTCCTTTTATATGATATGTCCCATCATCTTATCCCCCCTCCTCTCATTATTCATTCTACTTCAGGCCCAGAGTGGGTGCAGGTCCTTTCAGGCATCTTTTGTAATATGGAGATCCATCTTAGAATTTTAGACTAATACAATATTAGCATTTGAAGAAACCATTGGATACAGAATTGTAGAGCTAGAAGAGATATTTAAACAGACTACAGCTTATCCAGTTTCTGGGGATCTTAGAATATAAAATTTATGAATTGGAATACAAGGAAAGCAACTTTGAGGTCATATAAGAACAGGATCATAGAATCTCAACAGTTGGAAACAATGTGAGAGGCCCTCTCCAACATCACAGACAAATGAAACCCAATTTCTGCTGGAAAACCTGCAGTGAGGTGATTAAGGTGAATCACCTTGGGAGACATATTCCTTATTTTCCTATTGAACAGCTCTAATTGTTCAGAAGGTTTCATTTACAGCAAACTAAGATTTGACTCTCTGGAACTGCCACATATTGCTACTAATTCTGCCCTCTGGGAACAAGCTGAATCTCTCTCGCACATAACAATCCATCAAAGACTTGGAGACAGGTATAATCTCAGCCCCCTGCCTATTTATCATAAATGGAAATCTCTGTCTAGAAGATTAACTGGTACTTACTAAAGTCACACAATTGATCGGTACCAAAGCAGAATTGTGCTTTCTCTGGCGCTGTGTGACTTCTCTAAGGTATTCTGTGTTTGTGGGAAATATTTAGACTTGACACTTTGGCAGGAGGGGGAACACGGCAGGACAAGAAGGGAGCCATCCTTAGAACTAGGTATATCTGAATTAACTTCTTATCTCTGACATATACTGTCTCTGGGTCCCTGGCAGGTGACCCAACTTCTCAGTGCTTCAGTCAACTCTCTAAGACAATAAGTTGCAGAGAAGGTCCCAGTCTTTATTAGTAAGAATTTCTTATCGGTGTGTTCCCTATATCAGTGAAATCATATGTCCAGCCCCTATCACTATTTGTTTAATACTCTATCAATCATCATTATATTATCTGAACTACCGAAGCATTTAATTTCCCTACCATAGCCATGGGTTTTCTATTGTACCTTATTGAGTAAATCTCTTCCATTCAATCAAAATGTACATCTAGTCCATCCAGTTAGTTCAACAAGTATTTTATTTTTAAAATTAGTTTGTTTATTTTAAGTTTTCAACCTTCACTTCCATAAGATTTTGAGTTCCAAATTTTCTCTCCATCTCTCCACTCCCTCCACCCCAACAGCATGTAATTTGATATAGGTGCTACATATACATTCATATTGACCTTATATTCAAATTAGTCATGTTGCTAAGATAAATTAGAACCAATGGGAGAAATGACAAGAAAGAAGAAACCAAACAAAAATAAAATAAAAAGATAGAGCAAGTCATATGCTTCAATATGCATTCAGACTGAATAGTTCTTTTTCTGGATGTGGATAGCATTTTCCATCATGAGTCCTTTGGAGTTGTCTTGGATCCTTGCATTGTTAAAAAGAGATAAGTCTATCAAATTTAGTCATCACGCATTGTGGTTATTACTGTGTACAATGTTCTCCTGGTTCTGCTCACTTCAGTCAGCATCAGTTCATTCAAGTCTTTCCAGGTTTTCCTGAAGTCCACCTGTTCATCACTTTTTACAGCACAATAATATTCCATTACATTCATATATCACTTGTTCAGCAATTCCCCAACTGATGTGCATTGCCTCAATTTCCAGTTCTTTGCCACCACAAAAAGATCTGCCATAAATGTTTTTTGTACATATGAGTCCAAAAATATGTATTAAGTGCCTATTATGTATAATGCACTAAGAAGGTTTCCTGCCACATACAGTTTAGAGTTTATTAGATGGGATGTTTAGAATCTCAAAGACAGAAAGTACTTTAAAGGCCATCTAGTACAATCCAGACATTAACTAGAGTCTCCTCTGTATCATCTCTGGCAAATATGGTAGTCCAAACCTTATTTGAAGTGCTCCATTGCAAGTATGTTGAGGCAGCCCATTCTACTTTTTAGTAAATCTACTTGTTGGGAAATGATTTCTAAACTTGCCTCTTTGCCACTTTATCCCATAATAGTTCCTACTTCTGGTATATAGCACAAAACCCCCCACCTACAAATAATTAATACAAAATAAAAGTGCCCCCAGAGTGATGTAAACAAAATGCTTGGACAATTGAGAATAAAGACACTTTTATAACTGGAGGGACTGGGTAAGCTTTCCCTGAGAAGTTAGCATTTGACCTTGGTCTTATAATTTAAACTATACTTTTATAGCCTTAAACTATTGTTAGGATTTAACAGAGATGGGAGAAGTCCAGCTGTAGAGAATAATATGAGAATAAGTATGGAGACAGGACAACATTAAGACATATTGGGGGGATGCAAGCAGTGGTTTCATGTACAATATGAGAAAGAACATACAAAACCTCTGTGTTTTCATCATTAAGGGAAGATCTTAGTTTCCCTGTCATGGGAAGATCCCTTCCCCACCTTCTTCCCTTACAGATTACAACTTGTCTATAACTAAGCAAATGGCAGTGTGGCATAATAGGAAAAAAAAAACATTGACTCCAGAATCAGAGGAGGTGGTTTCAAATTTTCCATGACGCTCATTACAAATCTTCTTGTGATGCATATGCAACCTTGGGTAAGCCCCTACCTGAAGCTCAGTTTACCTATTTGTAAAATAAGGGGTTCCACTAGGTGACTTCTAGCTCCTAATCTATTATTCTAGCAAGATGTCAGAATGTTAATTGGATTACTTAGGGTTACAGTTAAAAATGTCATAAATGCATTTGAACCAAATCTTCCTAGTTCCAGGTCCTATACTCTTATCTACTATGCAACATAGTCTTTTTCACTTATTATCATAAAATTATAAAGGATGGGTGAAGGGTGGTTTATGTTAAACTCTGTGGATATGAACAGAAAGGCAAGATAGCCCCTGCTTTTATGGAGGATGGGAGCTGAACTTCACTCTGCCCTTGCAGGACAGATAGGATTTCCATAGGTGAAGAGAGAGAGTGGGAGAGCTTCCTAAGTTGGCTCCATGATGCCTTTCTCTGACTTTTCGCTTGTACCACACTATTTCTTTCTTTTATGAGAAAATCTTTCCCTGCTCACACTCTTAGATCTAGATAATTGGGGAAAATTTTACTGAGAGAGGGTGATTAGAGTTAGAGACAGAGAAAAAGAGGGGAAATATTCAGGTCTCCTGCTGGAGTCTATTTCACCTGCTGATTAGCATTTCAGAATCTGGGCTTCCCTACTCAGCTTCCATCAAAGGTCAGCTTTTGAACTATAGAATCCTAAGAGCAAATGATCACAAAAGCCCTGTAACTTTTTGATGTAGTCAAGAACCACAGTAGATATTGAATAAATGAGCTACAAAATTAACAAGTAGAACAGGGATTCCTACTCCTTTTGTAATTCACTTGACTTTCAATGGCCCTTCAAGATCATAGATAATTATAAATGGAAGGAAAATCCTTATTTTACACAGTAGGAAACATCACCAGAAAATATAGGTGGTGAGAGTGACTTGCTTAAGGTCACATTCAAGTGACATATACAGGGCTCTATGCTAGGTACCAAGAGGCAGCCTGACACAATGGATTAAGTTTGCCTTGGATTCAGAGAGATATTGGTTCATATCTCATGAGGCATTTACTAAATGCTAGTCCTCGCAAATCATTTAACATCCCAGAGAATCAGTTTCCTTATTTGCAAAGGAAGATAATCACAGCATCCATCTCACAGGGTTGTTGTTAGGAGGAAATGAGATAATACATGCAAAGTGCTTTGCCAACCTTAAAGGGCTAAATGAATATGTTATCATTATTACTCTCCCCAAACTTGGAAACTTATTCAATAATTCTACCAAGCTCTAATTCTCTTGCTAGGCTCACATCTTTAAATTAAAATCCTTAAGTTGAAAGGGAATAGAGCCTAAGAGAGGAAAACAAATCCACCATCTGCAAATAATGAGAATAAGACATGTTCCCTTTCCCTAAATTGTTTAGAGTCTAGTAGGAGAGATAAAGCATCCATTCAGATAATTGTTGCAAAGTAAAGAATGAAAATGCCTAAGGAGTACAAACAAGTGGCATAATAGTTCACAAACAGGAAATATAGTTTCTGAGTGGAAACTCAAAGAAAATTTCACGGAAGAGGCAATATCTGAATTGGTTCTTGAAGGATGACTAGGGTTTCCTTGGGAGAAAAAGAGAGGGAAGAGTATTCTCAGCATAGATTCATAACATCATCTTGTTAAATGGTTACATCACTTTAAAATTTCATCCTAGAATTGTAGACTCATGGAATTCTAAGATTGAAAGAGGTGGATTAATTGAAGCCAAAAGAAGCATAGGGGATGTAAATGAAGAAGAAAAACAATAGGAAAGAAACAAAAAGGCACCAGACTGAGTCACTCTTTTGCCACTAACTCACTGTGTGACCTTGGACAAGGTCATGGCTTGGATCTTTTTGAGTAAAATTTCTGATAATACTAGGGGTTGAAAGTAACAGTAGTTGTGGAAGTTTTTAGAAAGAGATAAGTATAAGTCCTGTGATTTTATGAATATTCATAAAATTTTGTGAGATTAATATATTAGAATTTATGAAACTTCCTCTATCAATACACATTAGCACTCCTCTGCAAGGAATTCTATTAAAAAGTTAGCTACTTAAGAGCTTTAGTGACTTACCCAGGATCACACAGCTCCATGTGTCAGAGACAGGACTTAAACTCACATCCCCATTGCTTCAAGGTCAGTACTTTATTCACAAGGTTATGAATACCTCCATTATTATATAACAATGAATTGATCATTTACATTATCTTTTGCAGGTCTGTGATTTTATTGATATGAATATAACTTCCAGCAGTGGAGATAGTAACAATGTCATACAATGGAAAGACCAATGGATTTGGACTCAAGGGACCTGGGTTTGAATTTTGGTCCTTCTACTTACTATCTGTGTGGCCTTAGGCAAGTCTCTAAAGCTCTTTGTACCAGTTTCCCCAACCAGAAAATTAAGAGGATGGAAAATGTTCATTGAGTTCCCATCTAATTCTGGATGTATGATGCTATGAATCTATTTGTGTTTTCCCTTCCTTTATAACCCATGATCTATACATTTTCCAGGGGAGAGATTTTCATCCAGTGTTGTGTGGAGGCTTTTCTTGAGGTTTCTTAATATTATGAGTTTATCAGAGCAGCACTCACCCTTTCTGTCCTCTTTACCTGTTATGGATCTCTGTATTTTTCTTTTTGGTGACTTGTCAATTTTGATTCCTCAGAGACTGTTATGTTGCATGATTTATAATCATAAACATTGATGGAAAAATACTGGTGCAGAAAAATATTGGTAAAACAGGGGGTTTATGCTTACCAAAAAGTATTTGGTTGTGCTAGGTAGATATTGAGCTGAGAATTGAAACAAAAGAATTCTTTATAAACAGTAAAATGTACTAGGTGCCTATTTGCAGACACCATTGCAAAACTTCCTAAATAAATGAAATAATTTTGCAAAAAGGATTAACAGTCCTACTGCAATCTGAAAAATCACGAGGGTTTTTTTTAAGATATGGGGGGTTACTTTCTGATATATGACTCAGCAGCCTTATCCTGTACTTTACTGAAATCTTCTATGTAGAGAAACTTCCATGCCACATGTTTCTAGAATGGGGCCATGCTAGTTAATCTTCAGCCTTTTCCTACTGTAGCATCAAAAGTAAGGAATGAATTCAATTGATCTAAATGAAACTCTACTCCTTCCACTAAACCTCATGAACCTCGTCTATATTACTAAAGTGACACGATGAGAGATGATACAAGACCTGAGCATCACCCACATAAACTATTAGACTTCATTAAAAAATTAAGAAAAAATGATAGACAAAATCAGGTCAAAATGGGTATATGGTTTAGATATTAAGGGTGCTATCATAAGCAGATTAGGGGAGCATGGAAAATTTTATCTGTCATATCTATGAATAAGGGAACCATTTGTGACCAAACAAGTGGTAGAGAGAATTATGATGTACAATGGATAGCTTTTATTGCATTAAATTAAAAAGGTTTTGCATAAACAAAACCAAAGCAGCCAAGATTAGAAAGAAAGCAGGAAATTGAGGAAAACTAACATTGTCTCTTATAAACACCTCATTTCTCAAATATATAGGGAACTGAAATAATTTTATAAGAATACAAGTCGGGGCAGCCAGGTGGCTCAGCAAGTAAGAGCACCAGCTCCAGTGTCAGGATGTCCTGGGGATCGAATCCAGGCTCAGATACTTAGCACCACACCCAGAAATAACTGGACGTGTAACCTCGAGCAAGTTACTTAACCCCGATTGCTTTAAAAACAAAAAGTCATTAGTTAAGGATATGAACAGGCAACTTTCAGAAGAAGAAATCAAAGCTATCTGTATCCATATTAAAAAATGCTCTAGGGTTGGCCAGGTAGCACAGTGAGTAAGAGCACCGGCTCCAGTGTCAGGATGACCTGGATCAAATTCGGGCTCAGATACTCAGCACCACAGCCAGAAATAATAACTGGCCGTATAACCTTAAGCAAGTAACTTAACCCTAATTGCTTAAAAAAAAAGAAAAAAATGCTCTAAATCATTATTCATTGGAGAAATACAAATTAAAACAACTCCAGGATATGACAGAAATGGTTAATTTAGTCCCCGATTTTATTCCAAATGTATCTTCAGTAAGTATTTGTCAGTTTGATATGATCCTATAGGGTAGTGATTATAAATTCTATATATTAGGCATCAGAGTTGTGAACTGCAGATTGTAAGTTCACTTGCTCAATTAGAAGAATGCTGATGGCTAAAGTCAGTGTAGATAGGTTGTGTCAATGTGATATGGAAAATCCCTCAACTTATTTTTTACCTCTAGACAATGCTTTATCATACAAAGTGAGAAAGTGACCATCTTATGAACATTTAGTCACTGGAGATGATCCTTGCTTTGCCCATAATGTGACTGCCTATGGTGATGCATCATTTCTGGCCCTCCTGGAAGGTCAAAAGCAAGGTTTATCAACCAATTGAGACCTTGTATTTTACTTTGCCTCTTCTGAGTATCTGGGTATCAAACCAGTAAGGGTATCAAATAGTAAAACCATGGGGACCAGGGAGCCTCTATGATCTTAAGATCAAGATCTGAGCTTCATTTCCTTAGAGGGGACAATGGACACTTTAGTAAAGTGATATTGACTTGGAGCTCTGCCTCAGTGCTTTTATTTCTTTTATATTAAAAATTTTAGAATTCCACAGGAACCACCTCACAACTATCAAATTGGCTAATATTACAGGAAAGGAAAATGATAAATATTGGAGTGGGTGTGTGAAAATTGGGACAGTAATGCACAGTTGGTTGAATTGTAAACTGATCCAATCATTCTGGAAAGCAATTTGTTTCTGTACCCAAAGAGCTATGAAACTTTGCATACCCTTTCACTGAGCAATACTACTACTAGGACTGTATGCCCAAAAGATCAAAGGAAAAGAAAACAAAACACCTATATGTACAAAAATATTTATAGCAGCATTTTAGTGATGGCAAAAAATTGGAAATTGAGAGGGTGCATTGGAAAATGACGGAACAAGTTGTGATATATGATTGCAACATAATATTATTGTGCTATAAGAAATGATGAGCAGAATACTTTTAGGAAAAAAAACTGGGGAAACTTACATGAACTGATGAAAAGCGAAGTGAGCAGAACCAGGAGAACATTGTACGCACTGACAGCAGTATTGTATGATCATCAACTATGAATGAGTCAACTCTTCTCAGCAACACAATGATCCAAGACAATTCCAAAGTACTTATGATGAAAAATCCTATCCACCTCCAAATAAAGAACTGACAGACTCCGAGTGCATGATAAGATACTTTTTCAATTTTATTTTCTTGCTTTTTTTCAACATAAATGATACGGAAATATGTTTTACATGACTGCATATGTGTAACATCGAATTACATGTGTTTTCATAAGGAGTGAAGGGAGGCAGAGAGCAAGAATTTGGGACTCAAAAATTTTTTTAAAAAATGAATATTACTTGTCTATATATAATTGAAAAAAATGAATTAAAATTAAAAATAAGGAGAACTTGGTAGAAAATGGGAGTGCCAAGTTCAGAGGATTCATTTTCTCACGATTATACATGACCGACCATTCTCTAATTAGTTGTGTACCTTCAGATCATTGTAAACAAGAACCAGGAATAGTTTTTACACCCCTCACAATGACTGTGACTTGCTGGGGTCCTTTTCTTTTAGAAAATGGGGACCTAATTTTGCCTTTGACCTAAGCAGAACTAGCTTTTTTTTTGCCACTATTCCTTATGTCTTTGCCCTCAAGTTTTTCAGCTTGAGTCTTTGGTCTTTCTTTGTGTGAACTAAAATGCACCCATAATAAAGGTATAATAATCCCTGGCAAAGGACTGGCTCACTGCAAAGCCCCCTGAGATTTGCAGTTCTTTCTGATTTTAGAAGTGAAGACACTAACTTCAGGATCAAGACTCATACAGGAAGGAGTTGGAGGGTGAGGTGGTGTATAGCTTTATTTGCTTATTGGTTTTTCTCACACAGTAATGGTGGGAATTGGTGGCAAGGAAAACAGCATTCTTGAGAAGAACTAGGATAAAAGAAGGGAAAGGTGTCAGTTAGCTATAGTGCTATCAGGGCAGATGGTGCTTGCAAAATCTTCAGTTCCTTTCTTTAAGGACCATTAGAGATGACCTTTAAATAAATGGACAAGTTGGGATGTGTATGTGACTTTGGGTGTTTTCTTTCTGGTGCTTGCTGGCTCAGGAACAGAACAATAGGGAGAAATAAGTCAGCCAAGATAGGAAGGAAGAGGGGGTTGCTCCCGTGTCTCAGTATTACTTGCATTTGTGGGTATTTTTTTCCTAAATGTACTGCAGAAGGATACATATTCTAGATTTAATATTATTTTTCACAAACACCTGTGTTCTACCCTTGCTTATTTTGACTGGGATCCTTTTGAAGCATGAGAGTATCATGAGACCCCCACAGGAGAGAATTTTTCTGAGCTCAGAGCTTAGAGCTCAAGCCCTAGATCATTGTTAGAATGTTCTGCTTTCTAAATGGAACATAAGCACAAGCCATCACATAACTCCCCTTTAAGCACAGAATCACTATGAATTCTGGCCCTATTACATAAATTTGCCTCATAGAAATGAGTAAGGGTTACAAAGTTCTATTGCTATTAGCATTAATGGACTATCTGATTATTTTGCTGTCAATGACTAATTCAAATCCATACATGGAAAACCAAGTGAATGAAGAATGTCTAGTGTCCCAAATATGATATTCTGTTGGTTGGTCAGCCAGAAGGTTTAGTCTATCAATGCATATATCTTGTTAAGTCTCTTTAGGATGGTCTATAAACTGGTTCCAGAATTGAATAGGAAAAAGAGAGAATGTTAATTGATCATTTGCAGGGTCTGTCCAAGATAGATGTACTAATGCATGTATATTTGAGAAATTATGCCACATTTTCAATGACCCCAAAGTTTTCCTTGAAATAACAAAAAAATATTCTAGAAAGTTAACTATATCTATATAATTGGCATTTTGATTACTATACCTTCAAAACATTGATATTATTTTCTACTACAGTGTACTTTTAACTATATCCATTTATTTAATCATTGATTTTATTAGACAACATTTGCCTTGCCTTCCATGATTGTTATAAAGGTCCAATGAGATATTTATGAATAGATAGGTATAAAAGTGCCAGATATTACTATTAAGGCTAGTTTTGTGGCGCTCCAGAGGTCTACTCCTCCCTCTCCATTTATCCTACCTCCCTCTCCCTTCCCTTGTTGATTAACATTACTGAGAAAGTGACAGGAGGCTCTAGTTCTCAGACACCTTCCTACATACCCTCAGGTTCTATATCTGCTGTGGTAGAATTTTATCAAGACCTTACAATGGTTAACTTTAGATAAAGAGTTTCTAATTTTCAAGCTGAGGCAGAGACAATGGATTTCCCAAGGTTCTTCTTCACTCTGAACCCCAGCCATTATTCTATTTATCTGATACAGCTTCATACAAGAGACATGCCAAATCATCAACAGAGGGGCTTAACATATCTGATACCTAACTGCCTCTTCTCCTTCCCCTGACACATTTTTAATGAAGAGACAAAGTACTTTTTGTAGTTTCTAGATAAATGAAAGAGTTGTCAAGATTAGAGAAGCCTCCAAAGGCAGTGCATTTGTTTCCCCCTCTTGGTCCCTTTTCCTATTCAACTTAAATATATTCAGATGTAAGACTATTAAGGCCTTTAAGGCTTGATAGAATCATTGAATCAGGCTTTACAGCTGGACGGGGGGGGGGGGGAGAGATAGAGGGACTTCATTTTCTAAGTCAAAGCAATCCATGGTGTTTCTTAACACTGTAGATTACCTATGGTTTTCTGTTTCTTTTCTATCTCTTTAAGCCCCAGTCCAGGTCACTGCATGGTGGGAATTCAATAGATATTGAGCACTTGACTGTTAGGTAGGCTGCTTTTGGTGTAGCTACATCTCAAAAGGAAAACATGCCTAATGCCTTGTTTCTTAATAAAAAATTTCCAGAAAATGCCAATGACTTGTGTGACCCACTCCATGCACCACTACCACTTCATTCATAGAATATCAAGCCTGGAAAGGAATATAAATCATATGGTATAGATTATCAAATCTGTAAGCAACCCTAGCATATAGAATATTCTATATGGAAGAGACATTAGAAAATAGTGTCAAGACCTGAAAGGGATGTTTGAACATGAAATTTCAGAACATCACCTACAGAATTTTAGAGCAGAAAGGGACATTTTAACATGGAATATTAGAATACAGGAATACTATTAAAGCAGGAAGGGGAATTAGAAATTAAGAAGTTTACTTTCTCCTTCGTTTACATATGAGGAAAGTGAGACCCATAGAGGTGAAATGCACCCCAGTTCATATATCCACTTAGTGGCAGAACTATGACTAGTATCCAGGTGACCACATTGTCAATCCAACACAATTTACACAAAATCAGAATGCATGCCAACCAGATAAGTAAATGTTTTTGAACTCTTTTTATATGTTCTATTCAGGAGAAAACAGGTAGATGCAAGAAAGAAATGACATGGTCATTGACTTTTAGGAGCTTAAAGTCTTATTGGATGACAGTGTATATGATCAAATGTTAAAATGGGTGATATGAGTAATATGTTTAATTGTTGCCCATAGGAGAGAGAGAGAGAGAGAGAGAGAGAGAGAGAGAGAGAGAGAGAGAGAGAGAGAGAGAGAGAGAGAGAGAGAGAGAGAGAGAAGAGAGAGAGAGAGAGAGAGAGAGAGAGAGAGAGAGAGAGAGAGAGAGAGAGAGATCCATGAAGGCTGATGCTTTGGGAGCAGACCAAGAAATAGAAGTTCCTTCAGGGCAGGGACTATTTCCAAGGACCTTGAATATAGTAGGTGCTTGACATTGTTGTTTGTCCTTCATTTTCAGAGAAGACCAGTGACATCATGGGGAGAAGACTTGCACATGAATTGGATTCAAGTGAGGCAGAGTTGCACAAAGCCCTCAGCTGGCTCTCTCTTCCATAGTCATCAATGCCCATTGGCAAGACAAAAGTCAGGATGACTGGTAATAGCCTGAGAAGCAATAAATGACCTTCATGTCTTTGATGTCTGATTAAGGTCTAAGCATTCCAAGCCTCCTGCTTGAGCCACCTTCATGGCTGTGGGAACAAATTGTTCTTGTTTGCTCATTCTGCTGGGGGGAAGTCTTCACATGCTTAGGTTGGACATCCCCCTAACTCACTGATAGGTTTGAGGTGATTACTTACCCTCAACCTGGTTTAATCTATTTGCCTAAATGGTTTTACTGGGTGTGGCTGCTATGCATGCTTTAGCTTCTTGAAATCATGGGTGAGAGTTGGGTGATTGGCTGGACACTAAAGGTGAATGAGCAGCCCTTAAAAGGGCTTGGCAAGCCCTCAGATTAGAGGTTCTAGACCTCCCTTAACACCTTGTACACAAATAGGCACTCAATAAGTATTTTTGAATTAAGAGAGAGTAATTGTTAGGCCTTGAAGGATGTGTGGATTTAGCTCAGGTATAGAGGAGTAGAGAAGGCATTTCAGTAAGAGGGACCCAGATAATTCAAGCTTAAAGTGTATTTAGTTACCATCCAGTTAATCCTATTCATTTTACTGAAGAGGAAACTGACTAACAGGGAGTAGGGTGACTCGTTCAGGATTACATAGCAGTTAAGAGACATAACTGAGGATTGACTGGTAGTCTCTTGATTCCCAATTGGTGATTTAATTATGCTATGTTGTTTGTAAAGTCATGGAAAAAATAATGAATATAGGATGTTCGAGTGTGGTTTCATAGAATCCCCAGGTTCATAGGTGAAAATATTTATATAGCATTCTAAAATTTGTAATTTAAATAAAATATGCATCTACTTCCCTAATCATCCTATACCCCTGGTGGTCTAGAATCCTCAAAGGGTGGTTGAGTTACCACATCAGAATTCTAGGCATATCCTTGAGAAGCTGCATGTTTTTTTGAATATTACTATTGATCCTCAGCCCACACAACTATGTTTCCCATTATCAATCAATTGATCACCCTTAGGTTTTAGAAATTGAGTTTAGTGAAAAGGCATAGCTTCCGGAGCTCTCAACCCACAGATGGCAAGAGGATCAAGCTGAAGATCAGAGAGGGTCTCAGGGATCCCCTTGCTGGTGCCAAGGCAGGATTCTCTTGCTTTGCCTGTGCTTCAATCTGGTTTGCAATCCTGGGTGACAGTCATGGGGCAAGGAGTGCTGGTGTAGTAGAGCTTGTGGCAAAAGTGGAGAGGGAATCCTCCTCACAGTTGCAAGGCAGAAAATAGTGCTTGTGGTCACTCACAGACCAGAGCACTGTAGCAGCAAGCACCCTAGCATGACTGCTAGTACAGGTCCTTTGATCTGCTTTACTAAAGGAAAGCAACTCAAAAAGGGTTAACAATCTTAGTTTAATCAAACATATATCATTTACGTAGTTCAAGGGAAAAAGTTAGCACCCTGAAATTCATAGAATACAAACAGAAGTTACAAGCAGACCTTGTACTTGTATATTTATCTATCTATCTATCTATCTATCTATCTATCTATCTATCTATCTATCTATCTATCTATCTAGATATAGATAGATAGAGAAAATAACACAATTCAGCAGATGAACAGAGAGGGCTTCTAGTTGTCTGACCATAACATACATAGTCACCAGAGAGAGAAGCACCAACATTTGGGTTTTCAAAGGCAGGGGTCTCAATAGCTGCCCAGCGTCTCATCTGGTAAAATTACACAACTCTTCCCAAAGTGAGCCCTAAAGCAAAACCTAACATCAGGGTATATATATAGCCTTGTCCAGTGTCAGACAACATCTCAACTCTCATGACTCACTTGACTACAAAGTAACAAAAGTTGTGCCTTCCTGAAAAACAAGCTTCCCACCACAGGCTCCATGTGACCACATTCAACCTATTATGGGGCAGAGGTTATTTTCAAATCAGGAAAGGTCCTCAAATTCACCTAAGTCTATTAAGAGGCAGGGAAGATCTTCAAATTACCATTACCATTACAAATAAAGATTAGGAGAGGAGCAAATAGCTCTCCTTTGATCATACAACTTTGAAAAAACTGAAAATTTATAGGTCCTCCAAAGTCTCTGAAAACAGCTACGCAAAACCCCCTGAAGCTTGGAAGAGTACACCCTCCATACTGGAACCAAACACCTACCTTAAGAAAGACCTAAATAATCAAGCAATTGGCTAGAAAAATGAACAAACACCAGGGAGAAAATCAGATTGCAGAATCTAACTTGGGTGACAAGGAAGATCAAAACATACAAGAAGATCACAAAGTCAAAGCTTATACATCCAAAGCCTCCAAGAAAAAATATGAATTGGTCTCAGGCCATGGAAGAGCCTAAAAGACAGTCTTAAAAATCAAGTAAGAAAAGTATAAGAAAAATTGGAAAGAGAAATGAGAGTGATACAGTAAAATTATGAAAAATGAATCAACAGCTTACTAAAGGAGACCCTAAAAAATGCTGAAGAAAATAACATCATAAAAAATGGACTCACTCAAATGGCAAAAGAGATTCAAAAAAACAATGAGGAGATGAATATCTTAAAAATGGAATTGGCCACATGGAAAAGGAGGTCCAAAAACCCACTGAAGAAAATAATTCTTGTAAAATTAGAATGGAGCAAATGGAAGTTAATGATTTATGAGAAATCAAGAAATTATAAAACAAAAGCAAAAGAATTAAAAAAGGAAGACAATTGAAAATATCTCATTGGAAAAACCACTAACCTGGAAAATAGAACCAGGACAGATAATTTAAAAATTATTGTACTACTTGAAAGCCATGATCAAAAATAAAAGAGCCTAGATATCATCTTTCAAGAAATTATCAAGGAAAGCAATCCTGATATTCTAGGAACAGAGAGAAAAATAGAAATGGAAAGAATTCACCAATCACCTCTTGAAAGATACTCCAGGGCCGGAGTCAAGATGGTGGAGTAGAAGCAGAGCCTCCCCACTGCTCCAGCTTTCACCTTCCCAAATCCATGTAAAAAGGGCACTCTAAACAAACTTGGGAGCTGCAGAACCCACAAAATGACACAGAGAAGCTAACCTCCCACTGAGTACAGCCCCACAGGCCAGCAGGAATTGACCAGTGCAGTGCTCTGGGAGCCAACCCTAGCCCCACGCGGAGGCTTTAGCCCCAGGGCAGGTCTGACCAGCCTCTGGAAGGAGGGTCTCCAGATCAGCAGCAGCCATGGCTGTTTCCAGATTTATCAACACATAGATGTGAAGGACAAAGTGAGAGGTTTTGCATAGCTACACATGTACAACCTATATTGAACTGCATATCTTCCCAGTAAGGGTGGGTGACAAGGGAGGAAGGGAATGAATCTGGAATTCAAAGTTTTAAAATCAAATATTCATATATATATATATACTATTTATTATTAATTATTTTACTATTATTAATGCTATTTTACATGTAATTGGGAAATAAGCTATACAGGCACTGGGGCATAGAGATCCACTGGAAAAGTCATAAGGGATATGGGAAAAAATATGGGAGAGAGCAGATTGAAGGAGGGGATATCCTGTGGGACTGTTATTTTGGGGCGGTGGGTAAGGGATAAACAGGGAGACAATTTGCAACTCAAAATCTGGAGGAAATGAATGATGTAAATCAGAAGTTAATAAAGCATTTGAAAAAAAAAAAGAAAGATACTCCAAAGGAAAACTCTTAGGAGAATTGTAGCCAAATTTCAGACGTCCCAGGTAAAGGAGAGAATATTTCTTTTTTTCAAAGTTTCTATTAATATTTTTATTTTAACATTTTTTTCTATTGATATTAAAATATTTATTTTATTCTGAACTTAAGAAATAAAACAAGCATTGCCATAATAGAATACAAAAAAAAATGATTGTTGCGTGAAATTCCATATTGATTGTGTACAACTTGCTGTTTCTTTTAAATATACAATAAATTTATAATAAACTCTCTTTTTTATTTCCCCCCATAATGGTTTTCACATCACTAGTTTCTTCCCATATTCCTCCTCTTACCTACTTATGGGTGCGAAATTACATAAAATAGTATTTTTCCAAATTTATTTATTTTTCAATATTCATTTCCACAAGATTTTGACTTAAAATTTTTTCTCTCCATCTTTCCCCTACCCCAACCCAAAAGAGATACCCTACTGAATACCCCTTTCCCCAATCTGTTCTCTCTTATGTCCTCCACCCCCCCCCCCCGAAATTTCTAGTATAGCAAGATGGATTTTTATACCCAAGTGTCTATCTTATTTCCCAGTTGCATGTAAAAAGAAAAATAAATTCAAAACAGTTTTTTAAATATACATTTGTTTTTAAAACTTTGACTTCCAGATTTTTTTCCCTTCTTCCCTCCTCACCCACCCCCACTGAGAAGATAAGCAATTCAATATAGATTGGACATGTGTAGTTACACAAAACATTTCCATAGTAGGTATATTGTGAAAGACTAACTATATTTCCCTCCAACCTATCCCACCCCTCACTTATTCTATTTTCTCCTTTAAAACTGTCCCTTTTCAAAAGTGTTTGCTTCTAACTACCCTCTCCCCCAATCTGGCCTCCCTTCTATCATCCCCCCTCTCATCCCCTTCTCCCCTATTTTCCTGTAGGGTAAGATAGCCAATTGAATGTGTATGTTATTCCCCCCTAAAGCCAAATTCAATGGGAGTAAGGTTGTGCCATTCCCTTTTACCTTCTTGTTCTTCCCCTCCATTGTAACAGTTTTCTCTTGCCTCATATATGAGATAATTTGCCCTAATCTATCTCTCCCTTTCCTCTTCTCCAATAAATTCCTCTCTCACATCCTAATTTTATTTTTTAGATATCATCCCTTCATATTCAACTTGTCCTTTGCCCTCTATGTATACATGTACTTACATATGCATACCATCACACATATATTTATACACTCCTCCACCCTCCTATACATAATATATGTACTTATATGTATTTAGCTCTGATTTTTTTTTCATCAAGAATGCTTGAAAATAGGGGTGGCTAGGTGGCTCAGTGAATACAGCACTGGCCCTGGAGTCAGGAGTATCTGAGTTTAAATCTGGCCTCAGACACTTGACATACTTACTAGCCATGTGACCTTGGGCAAGTCACTTAACCCCAATTGCCCTGAACTTCCCCTTTGAAAAAGAATGTTTGAAAATCCTCTATTTCATTGAAGGACCATATATTAACCTGAGCATTATGATCAGTTTTGCTGAGTAGGTGATTTTTGGTTTTAATCCTAGCTCCTTTGACCTCCAGAATATCATATTCCAAGCCCTTCAATTCCTTAGTGTAGAAGCTGCTAGGTCTTGTGTTATCCTGATTGTGTTTCCACAATATTCAAATTATTTCTTACTGACTGCTTTCAGTATTTTCTCCTTGACCTGGGAACTCTGTAATTTGGCTATAATATTCCTAGGAGTTTTCTTTTTGGGATATTTTTCAAGAGGTGATCAGTGATCCAACCTCTATTTTGCCCTCTGGTTTTAAAACATCAGGGAAATTTTCCTTGACTCTTACTCGAAGAATCATTTCTTGGTTCTATTTTGATCATGGTTTTCAGGTAGTCCAATAATTTTAAAATTATCTCTCCTGGTTCTATTTTCCAGGTCAGTGCTTTTTCCAATGAGATATTTCACATTGCCTTCTGTTCTTTCATCATTTGGATCTGTTTTATAATATCTTGATTTCTTATAAAGTAATTAGCTTCCATTTGTTCAATCTAATTTTGAAGGAGTTATTCTCTTCAGTGAGTCTTTGAAATTCCTTTTCCATCTGGCATATTTGACTTTTTAAAGTATTCTTCTCCACATTGACTTTTTGGGCCTCTTTTGCCATTTGAGTTAGTCTATTTTTAAAGGTGTTATTTCCTCCAGTCAGGCTGTTGATTTGATTTTCTTGATTTTTCTTGCATCATTCACATTTTTCTTCCCAAATTTACCTCCACTTCTCTCACTTGGTTTTCAAAATCCTTGTTGAGCTCCTTCATGGCCTATAACCAATTCATATTTTTCTTAGGGGTTTTTGATGCAGGAGTTCTGAATTTATTGTCTTTTCCCATTCCACGCTTTGATCCTTTTTGTCCCCAAAAGAGGAATCTGTGGTAGGATTGCATTTCCTCTGCTTGCTGATGTTGCAAGTCAATTACTTGACTTTTAAACTCTTTGCCATGGTAGAACTCTGCTTTCAGAATGGAGAGAGTTTTGTCCCAGATTTCTGGGGTTTTTGAAGCTGCTGGAGCAATTAGGAGGGTGGTCTCTCTACAGCCCCCACAAGCTCTGGCACACTGGTCATGAAACCCCAGGACCTCTTCCTTAGATAACAATCCAGATCCAAGCAGGTTAAAGCATGAGCAATTACCCTATGAATGGTCACTTCGTCCCCTTATAATCTGCAGGCCAGGATCTTCTGAGGCAGTCACAGAGCACCACACCTTCACTGCTTCTCTCCCTGGGGGCATGGGCCTGACCACACTCTTTTGTCCACCCTATTCCAACAGAGTTCCACACTGACTTTTACTTTGTTTTTGGCATTTGTGGGTTGACCAGTCTGGAAACAGCCACAGCTGCTTGTGCTTCACTCTCCTGAAGTCTGCTCTGGCCACTGCTGGTTAGGGCTGCCCTGGGGCCAAAACTGTGGCTAATACAGGCTTGGGCTTGGGTTCCAGCTTGGTGTGAGAGCCCCTTCCTGCTGGCCTGCTGGGCTGTCTTTACTGCGAGATTTGTTTCTCTCTATCACTTTGTGGGTTCTGTAGCTCTAAAGTTTGTTTAGAGTCATTTTTACATGTATTCAGGAAGTAGAAGTTAGAGCTGTGGGGAGTCCAAAGGAGAAATTTTTTAAATGTTTTTTTTTTTTTTGAGGGGGGAAGGCAAGGCAATTGTGGTTAAGTGACTTGCCCAAGGTTACACAGCTAGTAAGTGTGTCAAGTGTCTGAGGCCAGATTTGAACTCAGGTCCTCTTGACTCAAGAGCTGGTGCTCTAGTCACTGTATCACCTAGCTGCCCCAAAGAGAAAACATTCTAAGCAGCCAGGAAGACACAATTCAAATAGTGTGAAAACACAATCAGGATAACACAAGATTTAGCAGCTTCCACATTAAGGGATCAAAGGGCTTGAAATATGATATTCTGGAGGTCAAAGGATTAAAACAAAGAACCACCTACCCAGCAAAACTGAGTACAATACTTCATGGAAAAATATGGATATTCAATGAAATAGAGGACTTTCAAGTATTCTTGCTGAAAAGATCAGAGCTGAATCAAAAATTTGACTTTTAAATACAAAACTCAAGAGAAGAATGAAAAGGTAAATAGGAAAGAGAAATCATAAGGGACTTATTAAAGCTAAACTGTTACATTCCTATATGGAAAGATGATATTTGTAACCCATGAGACCCTTTTCAGTATTAAGATAGTTAAAGGAAATCTCTCTCTCTCTCTCTCTCTCTCTCTCTCTCTCTCTCTCTCTCTCTTTCTCTCTCTCTCTCTCTCTCTGTCTCTCTTTTTTTCTCTTTCTATATATCTATCTACAGAGGGTACAGGGTGAATTGAGTATGAAGGAATGGTATATAAAAATAAAATTAAGGGGTGAGAGAAGAATGTACTGGGAGGAGAAAATAAGAAGTAGAATGGAGTTAATTATCTCACATAAAAGAAGCAAGAAAAAGCTTTTACAATGGAGGGGAAGAGAGGGGAGGTGAAAAGGAATGAGCTATCCTTTCTCTCATTGAATTTGACTTAAGGAGGGAATAACATACACACTCAATTGTGTATGAAAATCTATCTTATCCCACAGGGATGTAGGGGGACAGGGTATAAGAGAAACAGGATGGTAGAAGTGAGTGCAGATGGGATGAGGGGGCAATCAGAAGCTATAAGGAGACAATAAAATAAATGGGGGACAGGATAGTTTTGAGGGAAAAATAGTTCATTTTTCACAACATGACTGCTATGGAAGTATTTTGCATGACTGCACACGAATAACCTATATTGAATTGCTCACCTTCTTAATGAGTGTGGGTAGGGAGGGAGGAAGGGAGAGAATGTGGAACTCAAAGTTTTAAAAACAAATGTTAAAAGTTGTTTTTACATGTAACTGGGAAATAAGATATACAGACAATTTGATATAGAAATCTATCTTGCCCTATAGGAAAATAGAGGGAAAGGGGACAAGAGAAGGGGTGGGATGGGGATGATAGAATAAGCTTCAGTATGGAATGGGAGCTGGATGAAAAACTGGAAAAGGAGCTGGACTAGGAGTTGAGGGCTGCCTGCATGTGCATCCATGTGACAGTTGGGTATATTCAGGCAAGAACTGGACCCTTGGAAGAGGAACCATGGAATTTGGGATTCAGCCTGAATAAAAAGGCCTCTTCTTGGGTCCTTGGTGGTGACTGAGAGGATCATGATTTACTGTGGCCTAGAACTTTGTGCTGTAGGGATGATGGGAAACTAATCTTTAATAAAGAAAGAAGAAGACTTTTTGACTGAGAGATTAAGACAAGGTGACTTAGGGGTGGGAAAATTTTGACCTTTGTTCTTTGTGTCCCTTAAGGAGAATTGCTCCTTAAGGATGATTGGGTTAAGGATTTACTGAATGATATCTTTTGTTTAAAACTATGTGCCCACTTTAGTTACAAGTTGTTATGTTATATCATTGTGCATGCAGTACTTTGATTTCTGTGAATGTTTTATCTTAGTTTACTGCTGAGTAGAGAGTTCAGTATGCTATGTGATCAGAACCTTAAAGCTATTCACAGCAGCAGTCCTCTGGAGAGCTGCTCATGCTTGACTTTACACCTAGTAGCTCAAAGAAACACTATCTTTTTGAAGTCACAAAGGAAAAAGAGTGAGAGATGGGTGGTTCCCATACTTTGTGTACATGCTCAATTTTGGCTCAGCCATTCTTAACTTCTCAGTTCTTCTATCACTTCAGCTAATTATAAGACTATATGTCATCATATCATGCAAAACCCTAAATCACTCATGGCCAGAAATGGGCTCAAAAAGTTTGGACATGATTGTTTTGGAAGCAGGCAAGAGATATAGGTGAATACTATAAGGAATTGAACCAGGTAGAAAATATCTGTTCCTTCTTCAAGAACTGACCTCAATTGGTCAGTAATCCCCTCTGTCACCAGTTACACTTACATTATCTTATTTGAGCTTCACAACAACCCTGTAATATAAGTACTGTAGGTATTATTTTACCCATTTTATAGATTTGGAAATCGAACTCAGTAAAGTTAAATGGCGAATGCATGATCACACTAATTAAAGCATAAGTCTTCCAGACTGCAAATTGAGTACTCTCTATATACTACACGATGTAATACTACATGAAACATTTATCCAACATCCACTTGAATGCCTATAGTGATGAGAAATTCACCATATATATCAAGATAGCTCATTCCACTTTTGAACAGCTTTCATTGTTAGAAAGCTTTTCCTTTCATGCAACCAAAATCTGCCTTCCATCCATTGTTCCCAGTGCCAAGGAGGCCTAGCTACAAAACTAAAATCTCTCTTCCATATGATTCTCCTTCAAATTCTCAAAAATGACTATTATGACTTTCCCACCATCCCTATTTATCCAGACTACATATCTTCATTTTCTTCAGCTGATTCTTACATGGCATGCTTTAAAGTCTCCTCACTTTCCTGATCACTGTACACCCTCTGGATGTTATCCAGCTTGTCAGTGTTCTTCCGGTAATAAAGTAACCAGAACTAGACACTGTACTTGAAATTGGGTCTACCAGGACAACTGCCTTCACTTCCTTCCCATCTCTGCTTTTGACTCTTCAGACTCAGCATATTGTTTGGTGCATAGAAAGCACTAAATAAATATTTATTTACTGACTGATCACCATGTGCCTGCACAAATACCTTCCCCTTCCCCCTGCTTTTTGGCTTTCTTTTATATGTTTTCTTCCCTCATTAGAAGGTAGGCTCCTTAGCAACAGGGACTAACTTTTTTTTTTCCTTTTAGGTGTATCCCCAGCACAGCGCAGTGCCAGAAGTGTTTAAGAAATCCTTGTTTGCTATTGTTGATTGTCAAGAATCAATGGGACTATAATCTCCCTTTCCTTAGTCACTCTGATGTTATTAATTCAACAAAGGATCACTAAAATTCCTAGGTCTTTTTCACATGAGTTAGTCATGTTCCCTCAATCTGATACTGGTACCACTGATATTTTTTTAACCAAATGTAAGACTTGAAATTTAATAAGGATATATTTACTCATGCCATAAACTTTTAATGGCCCAGACATTTCTCTAACACTATAAGTTACAGAGTAGTTGTTGCTATGCAATGGTAGATGGAGTTTTCATACTATAAGCTCCACATGAAAAACTAAATTTATTTTATAAGCAATATTATTGGATTTGAATCATCATTCTATCCTTTCAAGATCAGTATTTTCCTTCCTATGCACAACTTTCAGGTTTTTGGTTATCTGAAAGCATATGATACATTTGCTCATTTCACAGAAACTTATAGAAAAAAGAATATTAGAACATAAAGAAACTTTGAATGTGGAAAAGAGAATGTTAGACCTTACAGGCAGAAGAAGGTAGCAGATGCCACTGGAAAAGCATTAGAATAAGGGTAGAGTTGTGATCTTCAGACCTTGTTCTTTGACTGACTCATTGTGCAAAATTAGCAAATGGTTTCTTATTTTTGTGCCTCATGTTCTTATTCTATAAAATGGGACCAAGGAAAAAATGTGGTATAGTAGAAAAGAATGCTGTCTGGCATTAGATGACCTGTGTTATAATCCTAGCTCTACCTCTTACTACCTTTGTAATTTAGAGCAGGTCACTCCATTTCTTTGGTACTCAGTTTCTTTACTAATGAGATGATATAATTAGTATGCTAAATCTATGGTGCCCTCCGTGTTAAAACATAGAATTAAGACTTTCAGTTATCATCTGTTCTAAGTCCCTATTTGTGAGATGAGACAACAATGGTACATCTTGGGAAACTGACATGTAACACAATCCACTAGAGGGTAAGCATATAGAAGGACTTTATGGAACAGATTTTTTTTTTTGGAGAGGGGAAGGCAAGGCAATTGGAGTTAAGTGACTTTCCCAAGGTCACACAGCTAGTGAGTCAAATGTCTGAGTCCAGTTTTGAATTCAGGTCCTCCTGATTCCAGGGATGGTGCTCTACTCACTGTGCCACCTAACTGCCCCAATGGAACAGATTTTTACTAAATAATGGTGTTGTGCTACTAGACAATCACCTTCTATAGGAGGTTCTCCCTTTTTTTTGACATTTGGATATAACACATCTTAACTCCAAGTTTTCTGAATCCACTCATCCATATATTCTCACTCTAATTGTTTTTTACCTATGCATTTTTATGTATCCTAAATAGTGGCTCTACTCAGTACCCTATCAGTCTCAATGTGATTCTTTTTTTTTTCTATTTTGTGGATACCCATGAAACACTGAAGCTGTCTAGCTGTCATGCTCTATGCTTGGTACATGGTCAACTCACATCTCAATCTGTCATATCTCCCTGATTATGCCTTTCATGCCACTTTTTAAGTATTCTTACCATGCTACATTCTACTTAAACCCATGATGCATTTTTCTATTTCCTCTTGGGTTTCTTGGAATCTTAATTCTTCTGAAATTGTGGTGTTCCATGATTCATAAGATAGAAATACCACTGAGAGAATTTGGTGTTTAAAGAAAAAAAAACACAAGTTTTTTTATGGCAGTGAGAAAGTTGGAATCATTGAGAGTGTCATGTAATTTTCCAAATGCAATCCAACCTGCTCTTCTCCTCCTGTTCATGAGGTCTAACTCATAATTCATTTTCAGGGTCTGTCCAAAAGATATTTACTAGTGTACCAATTCATTGAGCTGTCTATCCAACTACATGTCATACTCTGGGCAATGTCCATTCTTCAGCTTTATTTTTTCTCCAGTACAGATGGCCAGGCCAATCTCTTTTGAGTGACCATAGATCTCACTAAGGAGACCAAATAGTGTTCCAGACCTCCATGCAATCAGCACACTGCCATCTGCTGAAAGGAGCATCCAGAGAACATCCTCCAAAGACAATCAATCTTCTATTTGTCCATTTTGCAGGATAATCTTCATAACATGTGTAACCACCTTTGGTGAGTATCTCTCTCCCTATGCTATGCTTCCTTCAATAGGAAGTATAAAATTATGGGATAGTCAGCAGATTATAGAAAAGAGTTACCTCTGTGTTTCATCTGCCACTAACTTTCAGATGATCTTAGCATATCCATGGAAAACACTTTTTTTTGTAGAGACGCTTTAAGACTACATTTTGTCCTACCAAGTCAAAAGTGACATTATAATAATAATTTTTAAAAATTGAGATGTTATATTCATTAAAACTCATAATTGTGTGATTGAAGACATGGCCTATTGTAGAAAATCATCTGTGAAAACCTATTTCCTTTCCATATTTTTAAGGTCATCTTTGATATATGTATATACTATCATCATAAAGATTTTTATAGAAATGAGTAATTACTAATATGGACTCCAGCTCTGCTACTTATGACCTCAAACTTTAACTTTAACGTTTAACTTCTCTAGTTTTTCAAGGTCAGAGGCATACTGGTTCCAATTGTGAGGTCAAGATCTAGAAAAACTAAAGGTAGATTTAAAAAAAAATCCTCCTTTACTTAAGTTTAAACAAAGACTCATCAAGGATAAATATTGACAGGTATAAGTCTCAAGGTTCCTATTCATGTTGTATGCACCTAGGTCAATCACAACAACAGTCTAATAGGAATAAGAAAGTCCATCAGGTTTGAAAAAGCATGCCTCCTTCTCAATGCCAATTAATATGGGATTCATCAAAAACAACAAAAACAATAATAATAGTTTTATTACACTTAGCACATTCCTATTCTAGTATTCCATGACTAAGGGCAACATATATGCTATAAATCACTGATGCCATGTAGCCTAGTCAGTCCCTTAAAGCCTAAGGCCTGGGAAGAATATATAATGCTTAGGAAACAGTCCAATTTCTTCATCTGTAAAATGAACACATTGCACTCAGTGATTCCTAAGATCCCTCTAGCACTAAATCTGACATACTTTCCTTGGCATTTATTATCTTCTCTGTTTGGTATTTCAAGTCCTTCATAACCTGGTCCCAACCAACCTTTCTAGCCTTATTATAAATTAATCCCCTTTATGTATACTTTTCTAAAGCCAAACTGGTCTCCCCCCCCCTTTATTTGTCCTGAAAAATATTCTATTTCCAACTCTTTTCATTGACTACTCCATACTTGCAATGAATATCTGCCTCTCCTCCTTCTCCATCACTGACAATCCCTAGTTTCTTTCAAAGTTCAATTCAAACAACACCTTCTAAATGAAACTTTTCCTGAACCCCCAGCAGCTAGAGTCTGACCCAACCCCCAAATTACTTTGTGTCTCTTTTGTGTATATCAATATATGAATGTGTTTTCTCCCTCAGCTAGATTGCAAATTCTGTAAGGAAAAGGATACATTACTTTTGTTTTTATATTCCCAGGATGAAGTTCACTGCCTAGCACTTAATAAGTAGACTCATTGATTGACTGACTCTTTGATAGATATTAGAGTTTGAGGTTTGGGGCAAAAATTGTATACTTTTGCTTTTAAGGCCATGGGGACATGAAGCTGCTATTTATCCCACTGAAGTTATATGGGGATCTACTCTCATCCTTAATACCTGTTAATTCTGGTGAATGATACAAATCCCCAAATGAAGGTAATTAAATGAATTTAAATGGATATGGGGAATAAGAATAAGACCATGAAAAGTATGCAACTGAGATCACTAAAAGTAGCACCAACACTGCATCTGAGACAGCTTTCCCTCTCCAGATACATTGCCTAAGCTATGCAAGATGATCTGAGATTTAAGTGGACAACTTTGCTAACTCCAGGCATTTACTACTAAGTAAAGCTCTGGGAGTCACAAAAAGGCCCAGAGCAGGCTGAATTACTAGTTTCCCCAGTCTCTAAGGCTCCAAAATCATAATTCTTCTGTATTCTAGGGCCAATGAGATGAGGCTCTGACATTTGGTAGATTGTACCACCTAACATTTAGAACATTTTGAATGTTCTCATGTGGAAATCCTCATAGTATAACAGTGATGGAGGGATGTGGTGATTAGGGTGGTTTAATAACTACTATTTGCTCTTCACCTTACTACCTAGTAATCTCTCAGATGGATTTCCCAGTATAAATCTTCCTTCTTTACTCTAGGAAATGGTATTAAAGGATATGTAATTCCTTTTATCCTTTTATTAGCTCTAAGCCCCCAGTGCCTAGATAGTTAAATGGAGAGAGAGAGTATATATATGTATAAACATACATAGAGAGAGAGAGAGAGAGAGAGAGAGAGAGAGAGAGAGAGAGAAAGA
>NW_027186372.1:31314167-31329387 GCF_028583685.1 Petaurus breviceps papuanus | reverse complement strand
AGAGAGAGAGAGAGAGAGAGAGAGAGAGAGATGTACACACATACTGGCATTCATTAAAGACCCTATTGGTTAGACACAGTTCTAAACCCTGGGAATAACAATACAAACAAAAAGTAAAAGAGTATTTTTTTTGCCTTTTGGAGGGCAATTGGGGTTAAGTAACTTGCCCAATGTTACACAGCTAGGTTTTTTGTGTGGGTGTTAAGTGTCTGAGGCCAGAACCTATCCGTCCCCATAGTAGCTTACTTTTGAATGGAGGGAAAACCATATTTAAAAGAGAACTAAAAGGGTGGCAGGTGACTTATGAGGAGCAAGATCATCTGGAGAGTCATGCCTTTAAGCTAAATATCAGCCAAATTTGAAGTCAAGCATAGCTCTGTGTAATGGAAATGCAAATTTAAAGATCTTCCCTGCCCCTAGGCCCTTTGATAGGCTTAAGAGACTCTGAGAACCTTCCTTGATTTGAAAATATACTCTGCCTCCTAATAGGCTGAATGTGGTCACATGGAGCCTGTGGCAGGAGGCTTGGTTTTCAGGAATGCCCACACCTTGATGCTGTGTGATTGGGCAGTGGGTCAAGAGGGTGGTTACATTCTCTGATCCAGGAGAAGGCTATATAATCCCTGATGTGAGGCTTTGCTTTGGGGCTCACTTTGAGAAGTGTTCTGTGATTTGATCAGATGAGACTCTGGGAAGATGTTGTTGAGAGGCCCCCAGCTTTGAAAACCCAGATGTTGATTTGGTATGGATGTAATGGTTGGACAGTTTGGAAACCTGTCTACTTGATCTGTTTCTCTGTCTTGATAATTCTGTCTGTATACTCTGAAGTTCTGGGTGCTGACCTTTTTCCCCTGAACTAGGTAAATGATACATATATGACTGATTAAAGTAAGCTTGTTAACCCATTTTGAGTTGCTTTCCTTGAACAAAGCAGATCTAAGAACCTGTGTTGGCAGCCACCCTGGGGACGCTGGGGTGCTTGCTGATACACTATGGTAGGTTCTTCCTCAAATGGAGTTTCTAGAGAAGAATTCTTCCAATGGAAAACCTAGGGATGGAAGCACTGATTATATGATAAGAAAGCCTGAGAAGGTGCTTATGGGTAACAGGCCTCAGGGTTAGATTTATCTCCTAATCTTCTCTGAGAATGTTGCATACTCCCTGTTGGAGACACAAAAAGACATAATCTGATTAGCAAGTGACAGTGAACACTATATTAAAAGACAAAGTAAATGTTAAACTCAAAGAAAGATATAGAAACTTCTTCTAGCCCAGAAGAAAAATCTTTAAGTTCCCAGGAATTCTAAGGGAGAAAAGATAGGATTACCACCTTGGGATCTGTAGAGGTGGAGTTCAGGAGGGTTAGATGGAAAGGATTTTTCCAAGCAACTGCCAGGATCCTAGCATCCTCCCTATTTGTAGAAGGTGTCTCTGCTTCTGCTTGTGCTTTTCCAGCTTCACATGGCTTCTTACCACTTCTTTTTTGCCAGTTCTTTGAGTCTTCTGCTTTTCTTATCAGGGTCTAGGATCATCTTTAAGTCTATCTCTTGCTGTCACTGAATCGACTTTTAAAGTTCACCCAGAGCATGACCTGCCATTTTTCATCTTTTGACATTGCTTTTTTTTTCTTCTCCTGAATCACTTGAGGGACTCATCCAAATCTTAAAAAGAGTCACCTAGAGTGGTTGATTTTTTTAAAAAAAATTTAGTTTAATGTTCCATAAATGGTCCCCCATTTCTGTGGGGTATATATATATATATATATATATATATATATATATATATATATACATATACACACATACATGTAACGATCGGGAATATAAACTCCCTTAGCATAAATAAACTAAGAGACACTACATCAGATAGGGCATCTAATTCTCTTATTGGCAAAGGATAGCCTTGGCTGGATCAGTGTCCACATTTTGAAATAGACTGTAAGGGGATATTTATATACCACCTCACCATCACCAATAAGATTTCCCAACTTCTTTGAGGAATATGCATGATCTTGAACAAGACACTTAACCTGTCTCAGACTCAGTTAACTCATTTGTAAAATGGTGATACTAATAGCATCAACATCCCAAGGTTGTTTTAAGGATCAAATTAAATGATATAAGAAAAGTACTTTGCAAAAACTTGAAGCATATATAAATGGTAGAAGTTGTTGTTGTCAGTTGTCACAGTGGTAGCAATACAGTAGTATAGGGCAAGTTGTAGCCTGCATTTTTGTTGTGAAATTTCAGTTCATCTAACTTGCCGCTATTCCTGATGCTAGGATCAGGCTGAGGAAATTAAACAAAAAAGGAAGTAGGAGCAACCAAGGAACAGAAAGAGACTTCTAATCCTTTGGACAAAACCATATTGGGTCTACTAGGCCCGCATTTTTAATGTTGGTATTTTAGACACTATGCCTATTAGTGTGTGTTATAATACTTCTCCTTCAATGAGAGATATGAGCTTCTCTGTGTGAGTGTGTGTAATGGGAATGCAAATTTGGAAGATCTTCCCTGCCCCTAGGCTAAAGTGCACCTGGAGCCTGGGGTGGGAGGCTTGTTTTTCAGTAGATACTACTTGATTGGCCAGTGAGTCAATAAGGTTGTTACATTCTCTGAGCCAGGAGAAAGCTATATAAGCTCTGATGTGTAGCTTTGTTTTGGGACTCACTTTGAGAAGTGTTCTGTGATTTGATCTGGATTCTGGGAAGCCATTGTCCGGAGCCCCGGCTTTGAAAATCCCAGATGTTGATTGGGTATGGATGTAATGGATGGATAGTTTGGAAAGCTGTCTACTTGATCTGTTTCTGTCTTGATAATTCTTCCTGTATACTTTGAAGTTTGGGGTGCTGACCTTTTTCCCCTGAACAAGGTAAACGATATATGTCTGACTGATTAAAGTAAGCTTGTTAACCCATTTTGAGTTGCTTTCCTTTAACAAAGCAGATCCAAGAACCTGTGGTGGCAGCAAACCCTGAGGATGCTTGGGATGCCTGCTGCTACACTATGATAGGAGGGGCTAGGTACAAAGGGTCCTCCGTGATGCTTTTAGAATGATAGGCATTCAAGGGTCATCCCAAGAGCTAGCCAAAGTAAGTTTTAAGGGTCGGAAAACCTTCTTTTATCCCTGAGTTGTGGATAGAGGAGGTCTCTCTGAAATGGAGGAGGTACTAAACATATGTTGATAAGGCTGGGATCACTCTTCAGCAACACTCATCTCCTTGACAAACGGATAGCAGAAAGCAATAGCAACAAGAAAACAAGAGAAAAAGACATCAAAGAAAATCTGTAGGTGAATGGTCGAGACTGAAGAATATTAAGACCAAGAGGTTTAAATGGCAAATACTGCATATGAAATGCCCTGGAAAGGATTATAAGTGAATGGGGTACACTCTCTTTCTGCACCCTCTGTGGAGACTCCTCAGAAAGAGGGAAAGGCTGAGAAACTGTCTCGAAACCAGAGAAAGACTTTTGTAAGACTGGACAGACCTCAGTCCTGGGTTTCCTAAGAAATTATACAACCTAGGACCCTTCCCCCCTTCCCTTGCTCTCAATCAGCCTTAAGCTCTTCAGGAATTTTAGGAATCTTTTAGAGCTCTTGCCCCTTCTTCACTTTGGCATTTGCTAAATAAGGATAGGTACATTTGGGCTGGCTATCCCTGATTTCCTTATTCCTTATCATTGGAGGAGATTTTGCAGCCAGAGTGTAAGCCTGTCTCCCAGCCACTGAGAGATAGTGGCAGGCTTCTTTGTTCCTTATCGTTGGAGGAGATTTCACACCCAGACTGCAAGCCCACCTCCCAGCCAGTGGGAGAAGGGATAGCAGTGGGAAGGGGCTTGACTAGGTTAGGGTATAAATTCCTGTTCCTTCTTCTGTAACAAGCCTCATTTCACTGGTTCATACTAGTGGAAGGAATGGCCTCTCTTCCCAAGAATTGAATAAAACTTCCTGTGCTTTCCTCAAGACACCTCTGACTTTTCATTTTTTGGGTAAGGGATTTTTGGGGTCCCCATAGCCCCCACACAAGTTAAAAGAAAATTTGTAGATGGGAGGTAGAGACTGAAGGATATTAAGACCAAGCAAGAGGCTTAAATGGCAGATGCTGTTATGAAACGCTCTGGGAACGATTACAAGTTAAAATGGCAGCAAAGAAAAAGAGGGAAGAGCATCAGTAATAGCAGTGGGAATAAAAGAAGAAACCCTGATGGAGGAGGAAACCAGCATAAAAGACTGAATAAAGAGAATGACTAGAGAAAAGAGGTATATGATGCCATAGAAGAAGAAGAATCTCAGGAATGATTGAAATCTGTGGAAACTTTCAGCCAGAATGTCACGGTATTGGAAAAATATGAAATTCATATCAAAGAAAAATAACATAAATATATGGAAGGTGGAGGCAGGTTTTATCTATGATCCCTATGGTCCCTTGACCTTTCACTCTGGAGGGGAACAAGGAAGTAGAAACATAAAGGGAGCTAGTAAGGGTAGGAGAGTGGGTTGTTACATTATAGGGTTGTGAACAAGAAGTTGTCATGTGCCCAAAGTTATGGAGGTATACAAAAACCCCTGGACAGATTTAAGCAGTTTGGGGGATGTATTCTTTTTACTGGTGTTAGAGGCACTGGAGAGAAAAACAGACTCTGAGCATGGTGAAAGAAGGAGTGTTGATGGAGAGCTATCATTGCTGTCAGAGTGATTGAGTAGGTAAGGAGAAGAGTAACATATGTGAAAACAGCATGACTGTGAGAGTAATGTTCCTAACAGTCAGTCACCTTTTTTGGAATAATAATGCCATCTAGGACTCTCTCCCCATACTTTTGGAATTTCCTCTTCTTTCAGAAATTTGAAAATTAATCCCTGAGCGTTTTTAAAATAACTTCTTTCCAGCATAGATTTTTTTTTTAAAAAATACACAATTTGCTCAGTTCTAGCTTCTCTTCCTGACATCATAGTAAGAGTCAGACTTTAGGGAACGCATGCCTTCCTTCTGTTGACTATTTCCTTATTATTTTGTCTACAATTTATTTGCATTTTTATACCCATTAGTTTATGAACTCCTGTACAGAAGGGGCTGTGTTTTTCCCCCCTTTCTTTGCATCCTCAGAAATTAGCACCGTGTCTGGCACATAGTAGGTGCTTGAAAAATGTTTATTGATTGACTGACTGACTGAAGGGTCATGAACAGTTTTCAATATGGTATGCCTCAGTGGGAAGAAGAAGCAGGAAGAGAATCCAAATGATTTAATTTAGTTGTCATCCAAGATGAGACTACTTAATCTCTCCACATTCTCTCCTTTGGTAACCCCATTAGCTCCTATGGTTTAATCATCATCTCTATGTAAATGATTGACATGATTTGTGTTATGTAGAATTTTTTTTTTGTTTATTTTGTTTTAACAAGTTAATCATCCCCTCCGACTGTGGAGTTACCCTGTCTTCATTCTCCACCCCATGTCTCTCTCCTGAAATTTAATCTTATGTCACTAGTTAAGTGGTACACTGGATAAAATCCTGGCATTGGTGTCAGGGAGACCTCTGTTCCAATATGGCCTCAGAAATTTAGTAGCTACACAAATGTGGGCAAGTCACTTAACCTTTGCTTCTTTCAGTTTCCCTGTATGTAAAACTGGGATCAAAAGAGAGATGTGCAAAGTTCTTTGGAAACCTCAAAACACTATATATGTCCCTTAAATTATTAGACATTTTGAATAGCATGTTCTATAATCATTTTAAACTCAGCTTTCTCTCTCTGTCTCTCTATGTATATATATATATATATATATATATGACATACACACATATATATGTATATATCTCTCTCTATGTGTATATATATATTACAGATACACATATTTACTGTATGTATAGTGTGTATACATATTGTATATATATATATATATATACCTATATGTGTATATATATATATAATATATGTGTGTGTGTGTATATACTTCTAGTTCCCCTTAAATTCACCTTTATTACTAACTTCTCTTTTTCTGTAGAGGACGCCATCAGCATTTTATTTTCCCAGGTTCATAATCTTGAATTATCCTCTACTCCTCACTACCCCTTGTACCATATTTTTAATCAAGTTGCCACATTTTATTGATTTCACCTCCATAATAGCTCTCCTAACCTTTCTCTACTTATAGGACCATTACCCCAGTTCATGAAGTCATAAGGTCATACCTGGTTCCTTGCAGAGGTTTCCTAATGAGTATCCCTGCCTCATCTTTCCCCGCTTTGATCTCTCCTTCACATTATTGCCAAACTGATTTTCCAGGAACATCACAGTGGATAGTATATTTGACTTAAAATCAGGGAATTTGAGGTATGAAATCTCTCTCAGCCACTTGTAGCTTTGTAGCCCAGGGCAAGTTGCTGAACCTCTTTGAGGTTTAGTTTCCTCATTTATGAAAAACAGTGCTGGATATGATAACCTCCAATCCCTCTGAGTTCTAAATGTATGCTATTTTCTCATGAAGTATTTCTCTAACCCCATTGCTTTCTGATTAGTACATTCCAATGTCTACCTGTTTCCTCTGGGACCAAATACAGATTCCTTTCTGTCTGTTTTTTAAAGTTTTTCACTACTTGCGTCCCACTTATACTCCCAATATTCTTGTACATCATCTCCCTTTCAAGCACTATTAGGTCCAGTAAAACTGGGAATCTTGCCACTCCTCACTGTTACGTCCCATATCCTTTCTCTTTGCCTTGCTAGTTTTCCCAAGTTTCCATACTGACCCTTCCTTCCTTTTTCTCCTTCTTCACCCCTGCCTCTTCAAATATTTATTTTCATTCAAAACTCATATCAAGCCTTATTTTTAACAAGTAATTTTCCCTGATCTCCACTCCCTTCACTTAGTTGTTATTGTTATACTCTCAAAAATTGCCTTCTATTTATTTTGTATATGCTTAAAATGTAAATGAATATACATGGATATATTTATATAATACATGGATATGTATATAGGTATATTTTTGATCATTCAGTTGACACCCACAGCTAGACATTAAGTTCTCCCCACATCTGTGATAAGGAGAGAGTTTTTTACCTGCATGTGTATACACTACCCACCTTGGACTGAATTATTTCTTCTCAGAATGGGGCAACCATCCAGGAGCTTCCAGATCCAAATGATGTGGCATTCCTGTCGTGAGCAACAATGGAGCCAAGTCATCCTAGTTGTAAAGTTCCTGTAGGGAGAGACCCTATTTTTCAGGCAGGGAAGTAAGAACATTTTGATAGTGATGGGGCTATTTGTTGTCACAAAGCGCCTAGTTGTAGGGCCAAGACTAGGATGGACTCACCACCTTTAATTCTGAGTGGTTATGAATTGGTTTGGCTTGAGCTATGAACATTGAAAGTGATTGTTGCTTATGGATTTTTACCAGTTGTAACCGGCTTTTCTATTTTAAGGAAATTGTCCATCATTACCACTACCATGTAATGTTATGAAATTAAATTAGTAGTAAAAATGGCGCTATCTTTTGAGAAGAAAATTTGGATGGATAAAAATTCAGGAGTGTTACTTTGAGTACATTAAACCTGCACCAGACTTTAAAAGCTTGGATGTGGCTAAAATAAATTTCATCCTTAACTCAGCTGTTAGAATGTTATATTGGGTGAAGATCATAGAAATGTGCATTTGCAGTGGATTTCAGAGACCATCTATGCCAGCTCCCTCACTTTACAAGTAAAGAAATTGAGGTCTCGGTTGGTTAACTTGCCAATGCTCACAAATGAAGTAACCATCACAGGTAGAATTTGAACCTAGGTTCTCTAGCTTCAGAGCTAGTACTATTCTTACTGTACTACACTGCCTTGTATCAGGCATACTAACAGTTATAATGATGATTTCATAAGGTCTAAGAATGTGTAATTCTTGGCAACATATGCAGCCATTTCTCCATCTCTGCCTTCATGACCGGAAAATGAAAAAGGAGTTCCAAAGGACACCAAGAGACTTTTTATATTTTTATCTCTTTATCTTATTGGCCCTAATTCTGCTAATGGACACTCTTGTATTTAGATAAGCTGGCCATAGGATCATAAAAACATAGAGTTTTGAGCCAGAAAAGACCTTGAAGCCATTGAATCTAACACTTTTATTCAGGTGAGGAAACTTTTTTTTTAAGTGAGGTTAAATGACTTGCCCAAGGTCATACATCTGTCTGAGATAAAATTCTAACCTTGTAATTCAAACACAGTCTGTCACTGGAAATGTATTCTAAGTCTTTCTAATTCTACAACAAATAGTTATAAAGCATCAAATATGTGACTGACATTGTGTTGGATAATTGGAGTGTGAAGAGAAAAACGAAATAACCTCTGTTCCTAAGGAGCTTGCGTTTTATTGGGAGCATACAACATGCAAACAGGTAAAAGATAGGTAGGTGGTGAAGTGGATAAAGTGTTGGGTATAGAGTCAGGAAGACCTAAATTCTCCTATGCTTACCAGCTATGTGACTATAAGGAAATCACTTAACTTCTATTTGCCTCAGTTTCCTCATCTGTAAAGAGGGGATGATAATAGTATCTACCTCCATAGGTCGGTAGGTTTTAGGATAAAACAATATATTATTTGTAAATTTTGAAACCTTAAAACATTATATAAATGTTAGTTATGATTATTAAATAAATGATTGGTCATTTGACGGGGTTAGAGGCATTCAAAACTTGCTAGGAATTCTCAGAGTTTACATTCCACTGGCATCACTTTCAACAACCCAATGTTACCTACATATCACAATGAAAAATTAAAGGAGTCATTTAAGAGATGTGAACATGCTTCTTATGTACCCTTGTTCCTTGGAGACATTCAGATCTTTCTTCCTTATTCTTGATACAACATTCTTAAAAGGTTTGGGCACCATGCCAATGCCATTAGCCACAGAGGTAAGGGCTCCTCACTCTTCTTTGGGATTTTAATTGTGTGCATAATATTTCTCTACTAAGAAAGCAGGACTAACTATGGTGCCATGCTCTGTCAGGTTGAACACAACAACAACAAAATTCCATATAGGAAGAAAAGTAATAAAAAAATACTCATTAACAGCATTACTTTAATCCAGAAGACATTTATTAAATTCCTATTGTGTGCACAGAACCATGCATTTGGAGTGAAGTATTTACACATAAACTAATAAGAATGTAACAAAAATGAACACGAGAACTGAAGGCTTTGGGTGACAGGATTAATCGGCAACCTACTTTGAAGAATTATGATTCTAAATTGTAGTCCTGACTCTAGCAATAATTAGCTCTATGACTTCAGGCACATGCTCTTTCTCTGGGCCTGTTTTCTCATTCATGAAAAAAGAAGAGATTGTAGAAAATAATCTTTCTTCTTTTTTAACATTTTTTTTTTGTTGTTTAGATGATCTCTTAATTCCCATCCAGTCAACAAAGTATAATTATGGTTCAGAATCTTTCTAAAATGGATTAATCAATTATCTATTAATGTGTAAGCATCAATTTAGAAGGAGATCTTGACCTTTATTCAATAATTTTATTGATGACTTGGATAAATCTTATACACTTTAGATGACACAAGAGGGATCCCCCAAACTCCTCATGGTGTGAAATAATAGTAGGCCAAATCTAATAAGAATGAATTTAATAAGGACAAATGCAAAATTCTATACCTGTCTTTTTTTTGCACTGAATGTGGTGACTTTATTAATGGTACACAATACAGGACTCTAGACTTCTCCCTCTACTACAGGGGTGCTTTGGTACAAGGATGTGAATGGAATACAGGATGCCTAGTATAGGAATGTAGGCTCCCCAGTGGTGAATCTCCTTCTTTTTTGACTGGGGATGAAGGTCCATGGCTTTCTACTTCACTCCTTGGAGGCCATGTAGACCATGAGCTCTACTACATGGTTGCTATAACCATATTCATTATCATACCAGGAAATGAGCTTGACAAAATGATCATTGAGGGCAATATCAGCATCAGCATCAAAAGGTAGAAGAGTCAGCGTTGCTGTTAAAGTCACAGGATACATCCTGGTCCTCTGTATAGCCCAAGATGCCCTTCACGGGTCCCTCTGATGCTTGCTTCACCACTTTCTTGATGTCATCATATTTGGCAGGTTTCTCCAGATGGCAGGTCAGATCCACATCAGATACACTGGGAGTGGGAACACAGAAGGCCATGCCCATGAGCTTCCCATTCAGCTCAGGTGTAACCTTGCCTAAAGCCTTAGCAGCACCCGTGGAAGCAGGGATGATGTTTTGGGCAGTACCATATCCATCACCCCACAGCTTACCAGAGGGGCCATCTACGGTTTTCTGGGTAGCGGTAATGGTATGGACTATAGTCATGAGTCCTTCCACAATGCCAAAGTTATCATGAATCACCTTGGCCAAGGGGGGCAAGCAGTTGGCAATGCAGGGAGAATTACTGACAATCTTAAGGGAATTATCATATTTCTCGTGGTTCACTCCCATCATGAATATTGGGGCATCAGAAGAAGGGGCAGACATCAATGACCCACTTGGCCCACCCTTCAAGTGAGCCCCAGTCTTTTCCATGATAGTAAAGACTCTAGTGGACTCTACAACATTCTCATCTCCAGCATCTCCCCATTTAATATTGGTGGGATCCTGTTCCTGGAAGACTTTTCCATTGATCATCACCTTCCTATTCTCAGCCTCGACAGTGCCCTTGAACTTGTCATGGGTTGAATCATATTGAAACATAAAACCATGTAGTTGGGGTCAATGAAGGGGTCATTGATGACCATGATATCTACTCCACCTGGGGTAGCACCAGGGAGGGCACCAGGAGCCCAATATGGCCAAATTTGTTGACTCCAACCTTCACCATCTTGTTTCAGGGATGCGAATAAAGCAGCAGAATCTGGCACTAAACTTGGGAGAAAAGTCAAAAACCTATACCTTTCTTAAAAAAAAAAATCAATTATATAAATACTGCATGGAAGTGTTATAAATATATAACAATTCATAAGAAAAGAACCTGGCTGTCTCTTCCGCAAATTCAACATTATACTGTGATTTTTATTTAACAGCAAATATTTACTAAGTACACACCCTATGGGTTCAAGTTCTGCCTCTCACACACACCGCCTGAGTGACCCTTGGAAACTCATCTAACTTCTTAGTGCCCAGGTAAATCTCTAAGACTCTAAGCTGATCCAGTTTGGGCTAGGAGATTTCTTCACTGGGAGGGTTTTTTTCTCTTTTTTTGAAAGCATAGGCCTAGATGAGAGGAAAAAACAAAAATATGTTTGCAAAGCACTGGTGTACAAATGGGAATGATGCAGATTTAGATAAAATAATGTTCCTACTTTTAAGTTTAGAAGCGGGAAAAAAAGCTAATTGTAATGCAAAATTTAAAAAAATAAGAGAAGGTGAAACTATATTACATTAGAGGGAGAAGAGGCCTTTACTAATGTGAGAAAGAAGGAAGGCTTCCTGGGAGAATGATGCATGAGTTTGATTTTGAAGAGTGTAAGAATTCACTAAGTGGAGAAGAGGATATAATCCATTCAAGTCATATGAAATACTTTGAACAAAAGCAGGGGAGGGCAGACTATTTTCAGGTGACAGTTTGGTTGCAGCATCATAGAATGCTTGGAGGAGACTAATATGAGATAAGTTGGCAAAGGTAGAGTGGCACTAAATTTTGGAGGACCTTAGACACCTAATGTGGTGGTAATAACCAGTTACAACACTTTCCATGTATAATCTCATTTGAGGCTCAAAATCCTGGAAAATAAATTCTCCAGATATTCTACTTATTTTTTTTGAAGGGGGAAGGTGAGACAATTGAGGTTAAGTGACTTGCCCAGGGTCACACAGCTACTAAGTGTCAAGTATCTGAGGCTGCATTTGAACTCAGAGACTCCTGACTTCAGGGCTGGTGCTTGATTCACTGCACCACTTAGCTGCCCCTCTTAAATATCAGACGTAAATATAAAATAAGAAAAGAAAAAAAAAACATGTCATGTGCACAGCAGAACACAGAGGATTCAGAATATATAGAAATGGCATCACTTTAAGAAAGTTTATATATTAAATACCATGCATTATATTGAAAGTTGTTCATTTTTCCTTTGCTTCCTTGTAGGTTTTCTTTTGTTCTCTGCTCTACATTTTTTACTTTTTTCTTTTGTTCCTCCTTCTTCCCCCATACCCACCACTCCAAGGCTACAATTGAGCATGGGTATATTTGTATATAGGCATTGATACACACACATGTATAATGTATGTACATATGTATACATATGCATACATACATATATAAACATATGCTTTCCCCAAGAGATTCTACTCCTAATCTTCTTTTTATGTTTGCACATGTCTCTTTTTTCCTATATCTCCTAACTCCTCTACTTTATTTCTACCTTCTACCTTGCCCTCCTATTACTTAACTTACCCCCACTCCAGCAGTCCCTCTCTTTATCCCCCCATTCCCCTAAATCTAAACACCTTTAAGTATACCACTTTGACCTATTCCATTCCCATCACCCTAAAGATCCCTCCCTTTTCCTCTCGTTTCTTTAAATCTAAGCACTCTTCTATATCCCCCTTTTAATCTATTTCCTCACCCTCCCCTCTGAAGATCCCACCTTTATCCTCTTTTCCTTCCCTATCCTCTTAGAGTTTTATTTTTTTAACTTAGAAGACTTTTATACTCTTCTAGATATATATGTGTTCTTAATTCCTGATTCCCACTTCCCCATCTAATTCCTCTGTATTGGTTTTTCCTCTTTCACCTTATTTGTATAAGATAATTACTCTTGGCTATTCTTGAACTGTTTTAGTTTTTAAAGTCATATCATACTCAATCTTTCTTATAAGCTACCTAATCACTAATAACAATCTTAGACATAGATTTTACATTTTCCATACATAAAAGGTAAACATTTTACCCTTATTTCATCTTTTGTAATTGGTCATTGGTATATGCCTCATATTTCTCTTGGCTCTTGTATGTCAAATATTCTATGGAGATCATTTTTTTAACAGTGTCCTGAAAGTCTGACAGTTGATCAAATGTCCCTTTTTCATTTAGAATTATTCTTAGCGTTTCTGGGTATGACATTTTCAGCCAGAGGCCCAGTTCTTTTGCTCTTTAATATATAGCATTCCAAGACTTGAGATCTTTTACTGTGGCCAGTGCCAGGTCTGGTGTAATCCTGGTTGTGGTACTGTCATATGTAAATTGTTTTTTTTTCTTGTTTCTCTTAATATTTTGTCCTTGATCTGAGGGTTTCAGAATTTGACTATAAGATTCCTGTAAGTTTTCCTCATAGCAACTCTTTCAGGTGGTGACCAGTGGATTTTTTCTATTTCTACTTCCTCCTCTTGTTCTAATGCTTCAGGACAATTTTCTTTAATTATTTCTTGTATTATTGTATCAAGATTATTTTTTGATTAGAAATTTCATTTAGTCCAATTATTCTTATGTTTTCTCTTCTCGATCTGTTCTCCAGATCTGTTGCAGCTAGAAAGTGATTGGATAGAAAAAAATGAAGGAAACAAAGAGATAAAGATAGAGCTTAGTAAACGCTCATCAATTGATTGATAACCTCAAGGTTTCAAGCATGAGATAAGATGAAGGATGGTGCAACCATCTTTCCATCAGGTAGTAATAGTGAAATCAAAAGGAACAAGCTTGAGGGAAAATACTATATACTTGGCTTTGAACATTTAAAACTTAATTTTTCAGAATATATAGGTTTTAGAGGCTGAGGGATAGAGATGTGCTGAGTTGGGGAGGATTGCTTTCCTGACTTGGCCTCCGAAGGAGGTGATTTATTTTTAAGTACCAAAGAATGGCTATAGACTAATAACTCAGATAGATGTTCACTAAGGTCCCCTCTAGCTGCAATATTCTGTCATCTGATTATCATAGAACCCCACATTCAGAGTTGGAAGAGACCTTAACAAGTCATTTAGTTCCAACCCTTCATTTAACAGAAGAGTTTAAATGATTTGCCTGACATCTCACAGGTATTAAGCGACAGAGATGAGATTCAAATTCAGGTCTCCCAACTCCAAATTCCATGCTCTTTCCCATTTTGTCAGACATTTGATGATTCCTTGACATTTGATGATCGAGGCCCATCTCAAACTTTTGAAATTTCATGTTCTAAAATCCCTTCCAGCTCTGATTTTCCATGGTCTCAGGTTTCTACCTACCCTCCCTTCCCAATCTCTCATGTCTCACCCCTACCAGCATCTTTATCTCTGGGAGGCTGCAGACATAAACAAATTCAAGGATTCTTTAAATCATGAGTGTGAAAATTTAATTTGACAGAACTCCTTTCAGAGCCAATTTAATACCCTAAATTTAAATGAACAGACGTCTCAACTGGAGAACTAAATCCAAACCTGCCCTTGACAGGGCAGTGGCCCTTTCAGACCTAGTGCCAAATAAGGAAAGGCAATTTTGGTGGGGTGGGTAGAGACAGAGGAAATAAATAAGCCAGTTGATCTTCTATTGTAGAAATTGGTTAGGTTTGCATACTATTTGTGCTATTTTTAAAAATCAGTAATTCATTTTCAATAAGGGAGATAAGGAGATTAGTGGTGACTTTAGAATAACAAGTATTTAGAATTAGAATAACAGTATTGAGAGGATGTGTCCCTTCTTCTTGGGAGATATCATTAACAAACAGAAATTACTTTCCTGTAAAATAATTTTTTTGTCAGTAAGCTCAACTTGCAGGCGTACCCCTACTTTAGAGCAGGCTGGGTGCACTAGAAAGCTGAAATTGTTTATGCTGAGAGAGACTTTGGGATCATTTTGTCAAATCTCCTTATTTTGCAAGAGAGAAAAATGAGGCCACGAGGACCTGGGTTAAATTTGCCCTGAGCTTCAACCGTTTTAGTGCTTAGTGAATAGAAGGAAGGAGCAGAAAGCAGGAAGACCTGCTCTGAAATCCTGTCTTGAACTTTCACTAGATGTATGACCCAGCGCAAGTCACTCTACCTCTGCCTGCCTCAGATTTTTTATCAGTAAAATGAGGATCTTAATTTCACCTGCCTCCCAGGATTGGCATGAGGATATAATGATATAATACTGTAAAGTGTTTAGCATAGTGCCTAGCACATAGTAAGCACTAAAATTCTTCCTCCCTCCCTTCCTCCCTCTCTCCCTCCCTCCCTCCCTCCCTCCCTCCCTCCCTTCCTTCCTTCCTTCCTTCCTTCCTTCCTTCCTTCCTTCCTTCCTACACC
>NW_027186372.1:31272097-31313767 GCF_028583685.1 Petaurus breviceps papuanus | reverse complement strand
CCTTCCTTCCTTCCTTCCTTCCTTCCTTCCTTCCTTCCTTCCTTCCTTCCTTCTATTTGCAAGGAGCTTTCAAATCTTAAAGTTCTATGCAAATATTCGCTGTTTTAGGTATCCCTTCCACATCACAGAGGTTTGACATTCTGTATATGCCTTCCCTGCAATGCCCTGCCCCCCCCCAACCCCCCTTACCTGCCTGAGATCTGGAAAATTCATGTAAATTTTTCTAACCTTTCCTTCATACCAAAAAAGAATTTTAATTTTTTAATTTTTCTTTTTTAGGGAGTTTATAGTACCTTATTAGAAAATTTGGGTCAATATTATATAATACCATATGTATATTTTGTGCATTTCTGACTTTCTAAACTTTCTGTGTCATCTGCTGCTCTTTGTGTGTGTAATGGTAATGGTAATTTGAAGATATTCTCTGCTCCCAATAGGCTAAATGTTATCACACAGGGCCTGTGGAGGGAGGAGTTTGCTGAAAGATGGAGCAGAGCTGAGAGCAAGCTGGGAGTCAGAGTAGTTAGAATGGAGATAGGAGAGAGGATGCAGGGAAGAAGACAGCTAGGCTTGTGAGTGTTTGTGGGAAGGATTTGGGATACTGTTGCTCTCTGCAGTGTTATTGTGTATAGATTTCTTTGTTGCTATGATGAATTCAGTTTTCTGGTTTGGGGATTTGGTTTTCTGGTGTCTGAATAAGTGTTTTGCTTCTGTCTTCTATATAAAGAGTTTGTTATATTTTGCAATTCAGATTTACAGCACCATATTCATAGGCACTGCTGCTGTGAATATTGTATTGGCCCTACAATGTGACATCTGTGGCTCCTGCAAAACTCCCCCCAAATTCCCATTGAGTTTTTTATACCAACCCACAATGTATCAAAACTGCAATAGGGAGAGTCTTGATGTGGGAAGGGATAACTATTATTAAATTAAATAAGGGGTTTATCTGATGGTGGGATATTTAAAGAATAGTGATAGGACTTATACTCTTCTATGGAAACATGGGTTATGAGAGTAGAACCCGGGGTCAATGCAGGGGTTTGTTTATGTCTTTATCTTTTGATAGAATCCTTCCCATGGAGCACTAGAAGGAATAAGATGTAGCCCAGCCTCAGGATGGAGATGGAGGTCAGGACCTGGCTCTAGGGACCATCACTTGATGCTAAAATGTATGATCCGAGCTCTCAGTGAGTAAGAGAGGGCAAATGGAGGCAATAGCTATCTGAATTATATAGAATATCAGCTCTTTGCACCCTATTCCACCGTATCACAGATTGTGGTAGGTCCAAGCCCCTGATCCCTTTGAAAGACATCACTGGTTTCCCTTCCTTGGGGTGATTGTACTTATAAAGGGGAAGGATGCCAATCTCTGCCATTTATATTACTGTTATCAGTTGGAGTAGCAGGCAAAAGCTCCCGAAGCCTCTTTCTCTGGTACTAAAATTCTCACTTTTCTTTTCCTATTCCTGCTGATGCTTACTTCCTGACTCATTAAACAAAAAGAACCCCCTTTCTCTGCTCTCATTCTGTCATACCTATTCACCTTAATGCTACCACTCCCAAGTCCCTATCCAGATCTGCCTACCCTTCACTTCTGCACTCTGGAACCCTATTCTGTCCCTGACACTCTCATCCTGGGAGTTAGCATGGCATAATGTATAGAGAGCTGACCTCAGAGTCAGGAGGATCTAGATTTGAGCATTGTCTCTGACACATACTGGCAGTATTATGCTTTGCAGTTCCCTAAGACAATAAATTGTAGACCTGTATTGGTAGAGGAAGCTTCTTATGCTAATCATGTCATGGATCCAGTACCCATCCTTGGTCCCTTTATCCTAGAACTTGTTTTCTCTCATGTTGTGTTCATCTTCTGGCATTTACAGAGGCCTGGTTGCTCTCAGAAGAAATTGCATCCCCGCTCAATGATTCTAGTACTGAGTATGCTTTTTCTCATGTTTCCTTAAGACACAGAACCAGGAAGGATAAACATATTTCTTGCTCCTCAGTTCCACTAACAGACCTTCCCTCTGCTGCTGCCATTTAGCAAACTCTCTGTCATTGAGGTCATTCTATCTAGATATATCAATCTAGGAAGATATTTGGCAAGTGCCTATCAAACCACTGGTTATTTTTTCTTCTTTTCAAGGAGTTCAGTACCTGGATCACAGGCTTCCCATCCAAACCACTACCCTAATACTTAAAGATTTTAGTATGTGTATACATATTCTCCCAAATACCCTGACCTTGTCATCAATCTTTTCGATTTCCATGAACTACACCCTCACTTTTCCTTAGACACACAAAGAAATTTCATCATTGCAAAGACATCTAATGGAGTAATAGATAGAAGACTGCTCCTGGAATCAGGAAGAGCTGAGTTCAAGTGTGACCTCTGACACTTAATAACTGTGTGATTCTGGATAAGTCATGTAAGTTCTTGGTGTCATGATTTACTCAACTGTAAACTGGAAATACACCAGGTAGCACCCTACCCTGCAGGATTATTTTCAGGACCAAATGAAAGAATATTTATAAAATCATTTCACACAGCCTGGTACATAATAGGTGCTATATAAATTCTTTTTCCTTACCCTTATTTTTCCCATCAGCAAATGATCTAAAAACTGAAATTCCTCTCTCTGATCATGTCCTGCTTCTTCCTGTGTCTCATGTTCCATGTTTTCTTTCTGCATCTCTAACCACCAGTCAAACCATCTCTACTTGTTTCTTCAGACCTATGATGGTACTGCATTCCCTTTGAAATCTTTACCCCTCATCTTACAAATTGAACTAGTTTGTGGGTCCTCTCCTCATAAATCCGATCCCTCTTTACTCATCGTACTCTTGATCCCATTTCCTATTGATTCCTTCAGTTGATTGTCCTTAAAATCATCTGCCTGCTGATATTAAATCTTCCCATACCTCCTGGTCCCTTCCTTGGTACTGCTAAAATGTTTAGGCTTTTTCTACCCACAACCAAAACAAACAATCCCCCCCCCACACACACACAAACATTCAGTTAATCCTACCAACCTTCAAGATATCATCTTATAATTTTCCCTTTCCTAGCCAATTTTCTAGAACAATGTATCTATGTTTGTTGTCTTCACATTCTTTCCTTTCACTAACTTCCTAATCTTTGACTATTGGGATCCTGAAATTATTAAATCAAACCTATTTTTTGTTTTCCTTGTTTCAAGTCATCTCTCTTTCTATCCCATCATCCACATATGTATCAAAATTATATTACTAAAGCACAGAAGTGACCATATCATTCCCTTGGCCAAAAAGTTTTGGGGCTTCCCAGTTGTCTCCAATAACAAATATAAACTTCTTTGATCTTTAAAGTCTTTCTAATTTGACTCAGCCCTAACATTCCAGTTTTACTGTACATGACTCACCCTAATGACTCAACCTTCTAACAAAACTGGCATGCATTCTTCCATCTCCCATCTCCAGACATTTGTATAGGCTATCATCTCTCATGTATGGAATGTAGCTCCTTCTTACTTCAGCTGAGAATTTTGAGTTTCATTCAAAGGTCATTTCTTTTTTTTTTAATTTTTTTTTAAAGCAATCAGGGTTAAGTAACTTGCTCAAGGTTATATGGCCAGTTATTTCTGGGTGTGGTGCTGAGTGTCTGAGCCCGGATTCGATCCCAGGTCATCCTGACACTGGAGCCAGTGCTCTTACTCGCTGTGCTACTTGGCTGCCCCAATTCAAAGGTCATTTCAACTACCACTATCCCTATGAGGCTGTTTCTCATGCTCATCCACAGTTGCTACTTCTCTCTGAAATTGCTTTGTATTTATTTTATTCATTTTTTGAAATTGACTCATATGTGTACATGTTCTCTCCTTCTATAGAATGTAAACTCTTGGACAGTCAGAGACTATTTTGTTTTCCTTTGTATCCCCAGGGCCTAGCACAGTGCCCTGAATACATTAATCACTTAATAAATTCTTGTGGAATGAATAAGAAAGTAGTCATCCATTCCTGAATACAATGCTGGAACTTCATTTTCAAGCAAGAAATTCTGAATCAATCCTGCAAACACCTTTGCAATAATATCTTATAATAGAAAGAGCCCTGGACTTATGGGATTGAGATATTTGTGTTCTAGTCCCTGTTGTGCTAATAATTTGTTTTTTAGATAGATATTAAATGATTTTTTATTTGTTTTATGTTGCCTAGATTCCCTCCTATATCTCCTCTCCTCTTGCTCCTTCCTGGAGAGCCATCCCTTATAAAATACATTTTAAAGGAGAAGGGGGAAAGTAGCAAAACAAAGATCACATAATCACCATCCTAAACATCATCATTGTCCTCTTCATCATCAGCAGCACAAAAACTAATACTATATACAATAATCTAGACCAGTGAACCTCCCTTCCTCTCTGTAGGAATAGCAGGCCATGTCTTCTTGTTTCTCTTTTTTTTTAGTCTTTATACTTTTAATATACTTTAAATACTTTTAAGTATTTAATTTTGTTTTGTAGTTGTTCTGTCTATTTTTGCAGTTTTGATGTATATTATTTATCTTAATATAGTTTCTGGTTTTTCATTTTCAACTCAAAAATAAGTAAATTGAATTAGACCATCTCTAGGGTCTCTTAGAGTTCAGATACTTTGTGTTCTATGACCCAATTTTCTTACAAGCTCTGAGGTTCCTTCATGCACTAGCATTTTATGATTTTATAATTCAAATAACTATAAACTAGAATATACGATCATAGGAAAGAGAAAAATATTCTGTTGCTTGTTACAAGAATGAAAATACAATATCTGACTCTAAAACATGTAAGATTTAATGGAAGAAATGGCATTTGAAGTGGGTCAATTGGTCACTCAAAAGGCTTTTTAAACATCTCACTATTTGCAATGTATTAGAAGGATAGGTGTGATTCCAATAGGTGAGGAGGGAAATGGGAAAGAAAGAATTCAAAAAGACATAGTATAAACGATGTTAAGAAGGTGAATGAGGACCGGATTTGTTCATAGAAGACAGTGAATAGTGCAAGTTGCATAGAGTAGAATAGAACATAATATATGCCAGGAAATAGGGAATTCAGGAGGGGTAGCAAGATTGATGACAAAGAGAGATTGAGTTTAGGACATGTTAAGCTTGAAATTCAGGTTGGACATCTGATATTAAAGTTCCCAAAGACAATTAGAAATATAGGTCTTATGCTCGTTTGGGAAGTTGCTATTTATGGGAGTCACTAAAGTGACAGCTGAAGGAAAGTCAAGAGAAACAGTGTAGAAAGAAAGAGACCAAGAGTCTTGAGCCTTTGTTAAGGAAAAGGGGAGGGGCGGCCAGGTAGCACAGCGAGTAAGAGCACCGGCTCCAGTGTTGAGAAGACCTGGAGATCGATTCCCAGGCTCAGACACTTAGCACCCACCCAGAAACACCTGGCCGTGTAACCTTGAGCAAGTTACTTAACCCCAATTGCTTAGGGGCGGCCAGGTGGCTTAGTGAGTAAGAGCACCGGCTGCAGTGTCAGGATGACCTGGGTCAAATCCGGGCTCAGATACTCAGCACCACACCCAGAAATAACTGGCCGTGTAACCTTGAGCAAGTTACTTAACCCCGATTGCTTAATAAAAAAAAACAAAAAAAGGAAAAGGGCATAATAACAACAAGTGGAAATAGAAGGGAAGGATTAGGAGAATCGCCAGAAACAAATAGCATCCTCGAGGAGAGGAGAAAGTATTCTGAAGGAAGAGTTGGTCAACAATGCCAAATGTTTTTGACATTCATCAATTGTCAAATGACAAATGCCAAATCCTTTCTCAAGCAATAGAACATTAAACATTTTCAAGGGGCATAATGTATGAGTTTTTAGAAAGAACCATTGGATTTGGTATTAAAAGACATTGATGATCCTTGAGAGAGCATTTTTAGTAGAGGTGTGAGCCAAGAGCAGAGCTTTAGGTAAAGATTCTATTAAGGTGAAAGAAGAGGAGATAAAAAAAATGTTAGAGAAGGTGCTATCAAAGGTAGACAAATAACCAGGAGCCTGATTCATGGGAATGAGCCCATTTTGTTTGGCAAGGTCTTCTAACCCTGAACAAATGTTAAAATCATAAGAGGATTTAACTGGTAACAAAGCAGCTCTTGAGTTTATGGAAATTGAACAATATTTTTTGATGAACTCATCCAATTCATTGGCCCAAATGCTGTTAGCTGACTGTTGATGCTGACCTAGGAAAAGTTATTCAGTGGTCTTCCAACTCGAGAGATTTCTGTGTGTGTTTTTAAGCACCAATCTAGCTGTCCAAAATGTTTTTGTTCCAATAGAATAATAATCAAATTCTTAGTTCAACAGCTGTGTGCTATGAACATTAAAGAGAACATTCTGAATTCCTCTTCCTTTCTATTTTTCCCACTGTGCACAGCTTTTCATAGTTGATGCCATCAAAACTGTCCTTGCGGGACTAGAGGAATGATCGAGAAATGGAGGGAGCAAGGAATGAGGGAAGTCAACACAACACTCTCTTGAGATGGTAACTCCTCCTTGGGTGAAAGGCAATGCTCTTTGTTCTGAAGCTATTCATGCTTATAGAAATCCCTTACATTTTTTTATAACACCATGTTTTACAAAACATTTCTGATTTGATCAGTGGTTAGTTTGGCCTCTACATCTGCTTTGTGAGGTATATAGGTTAGAGGTTGAATTAGAGCAAGAATACCTAGGATGCAACCCTGGTTCTTCCACTAACTTTTTATGTGACCTTTAGCCAGCCTGTTCCCCTTGGATCTTACTTGCCTTGTGTGTAAAATGAGAGCCAGTGACTTTAACCATAAAGCCAAATCTTAATGGTTCATTGAAAATCTAACATATTAACATATTTCTATGATCTAAGGCCCCTTCATATGCTGATTCCTTTCAATTCTGACCACCCATAGTTTTGTCACTCTTTGATCTTTAAATCATCAGTCAGCAAACATTTATTAACTGTATATTGTGTATTAGGGGCTGTGCTCATTATTATTTTCATTTTACATAGAACAGATGAAGAAAAAGACATATAAAAGTAACTTGTCCAAAATTCATACATCATTACTAACAGTCTGCACTAGTACTTTTCCCACAACATCAATTTGTCTCCCCTCCCACATCGCTAAGTCACAGGTGGAGGAGATTATGATGTAAATTGTAATGAGGAATTTTAAAAAATTCTTCGCTGACTTGACAGAGTACCAACAATTTTTTCACCATTAAAAAAAATCATTTATTTGGCTTAAGGCATTATCTCCAAGAGCCCCCTTTTAAAATGCAAATCCTTTTTCCAGCAGTAGCATATTAAGACATTTCCAATCCATAGTGTGATTTAATTTATGAAAAATTAGCAAGTCAAGAACTGGAAGAAGGGCTGTGGTCAAAGTATACAGAACATATCGGGCTCATTGGAGAGGAAAGGACAGGTTAGTGCTAAAGCTCCAAGGGAGAAACTAGGAAGAGAACCCAAGACAGAACATCACTGAACCAGATGAACTATCAAGAAAAGTAGTCTAGGGGCGGCTAGGTGGCACAGTGAGTAAAGCGCCAGCCCCAGAGTCAGGAGGACCTGAGTTCGGTTCTGGCATCAGACACTTCACACACACACACACACACACACACACACACACACACACACACCTAGCCTGTAACCTTGGGCAAGTTACTTAACCCCAATTGCCCTCCAAAAGGCGAAAGAAAGAAAGAAAGAAAGAAAGAAAGAAAGAAAGAAAGAAAGAAAGAAAGAAAGAAAGAAAGAAAGAAAGAAAGAAAGAAAGAAAGAAAGAAAGAAAGAAAGAAAGAAAGAAAGAAAGAAAGAAGGAAGGAAGGAAGGAAGGAAGGAAGGAAGGAAAGAAGGAAGGAAGGAAGGAAGGAAGGAAAGAAAGAAAGAAAGAAAGAAAGAAAGAAAGAAAGAAAGAAAGAAAGAAAGAAAGAAAGAAAGAAAGAAAGAAAAAGAAAGAAAGAAAAGCAGTCTAACCACATAAGGAGAGAAACTAATACCAGAAATCCATACATTTGAAGGCAGGAAATACATGAATTTGAGTCACAGAGAAAACAAGTTGGGTTACAAGGACTGCCTGTCCTGGCATCTTAAAGGGGACACTCCAATGAAAGCTAGGAACCAGTCATTATCTCTTGTTGGTTGTCTAAACAAATTTGGGTGGAATCACAACCCATAAAACTCCCTATGGTCTATGGGGTCCTGTTCATATGTCTAAACAGATAGGTTACATTACAATGTACCTCATCACAATGCATTTCATATTATTCTGAACAGCCAATCCTATGCTCTACTACCACTAAAAGAACATATCACTAAATTCCATTCTAGACCAGTCCTGATACCTACAGAGCAAAATATACAAATTAAAATTAGCATGGTCTTGTGTTTAGATTTCTAAATGCAGAATCCATAGAAGATTGGAATAGAGTTAGAAGGGAGGTAAAAAGGATTTTAGAATACAAAATATATAATTTAAAAAACTAGAGATGAACTCAACAATATTTCTTTTTACCTTAGTGCTGTTCCTCATATGGTCCCCTGTACCTGTATTGAACTACCTCCCCCTTTTCCTGTTAAATTCCTACCCATCCTTTAAAACCCAATGCTAGGGCCACCTTCTCCAGGAAAATGTAGTGACAATATTTTCACCTTTTAGTTTCTATAGACTTTTATTTGTACTTCCATAATGTATTTAACAGATATTGTTTGGTGGGTTGCAGTTACTCAAGTTTATTTTGAATACCTGTAAAAGATAGTATGAGTTCAGTGACCATACCTTTTCTTTAATCTCTGTTTGAATTAGAACCAAAGAGAGAACACTGAATATAATCAGGTTACTTGTTGTGCCTGCCCATAGCCCCTGCTACTAGAGAGGTTGAGGTTAGTGGATTGCTTTAGTTTGAGAGGTTTTTTAGCTGCACTAGACCCAGTGCTTATCAGGTGTCTGCACAAAGTCTAACACAAATAAAGAGAGTTGTAGGAAGTGGGACCATCAGGCTGTCTAAGGACGAGTGAATCAGCCCAAGTCAGAAATGTAACAGATCAAAGCTTGTGTCAATAAGCAGTAGGATTGGGCCTATGAGTTGCTATTGTGAGTAGACCCAGTCTCAAAAAAAATTCAGCAGTTTCAATAAATGTTGAGTTAAATAAAATGCAATCTAAACCTTTCATTTAACAGATGGCCCACAGAGGAAAAGTGACCTACAGAAAAATAGTAGAAGAGTTCAGTCTCAAATCTCCATTTTCTCATTTCTGATCCTGGGCTTTTTTCACTGCGTGCTATGCTGCATATCCATTTTCATCCCCAAATTAATTTCACATAGTTGACTGGGCTACATCTATGGGACCTGACTCTGGAGAGCCAAAGTATTGTCATTAAGAAATCTGTGCCAACACTTCACCTCTAACCTTGGACATTCTGGATTATTGTGTTGTTAGAAGATTTTCCTCAAGACCTGTCACTTATCCTATCCCCTTTTCTGTTTCAGTATAACTAGACTTTTACAGATACATTTTGCTTTGACACATCTATCACTTCCCAATAAACATTCCTTACAATAACTTCCCATAAAAAATAGCTAAGCAAAACCATCTAATATAATGACTGTGATTGACATCACATGTTACTTTCATTCCATTTCTTAAAAGAGAGGAAGGATTTCTTCTTAAAAAAAGCATTAGTCATGCACAGGTAACATTGGCCACTGTATTTGACCTGAGTTCTGTTGCCCTTTACTATTATCATCACTTATATTACATTAGCCATTGTATATGTTGTTCTTCTGGCTTTGCTTTTGTCATTCTGCATCAGTTCACAAATATCTTCATGGTTTTCTTAACCCTTTTTATTGTTTCCTATGGTGATATAATATTCCCTTAAAGTCATATATCACTATTTACTCAGTCATTCCCCAGTCACTGGATGAATAATTTGTTTCTAGTGTTTTTGCTATCATAGAGAATGCCATGTTAGTATACATTGGACCTCTAAACCCTTGACTTCCTTGGGATATAGTGCAGTGGCTAGATAAAAAGTAGAAATGATTTATTAACTTCTCTTGTATCATTATGTTATTTTTCTAAAATAAACTCCTTTCATGTTTTTAGAGACTATGCTGAGGAGCTTTGGCAGCCATATGGACCCAGACCAGGAACAAAATTTAACCAAATCTCTATTTATATTTGCTTTGAGACACACTATTTACCTAACCATTTTTCCTGGCAGGTGACATTGTAAAATTGAAAGCCCTCTTGGAAGACAATGTGGTGACTTTGTTTTCCAAAAGGATTTTATATAACTAGTGTTTGGGAAATGTTGAGACATACAGCTGATAAACATTTTAATTCTTTAAAAATGCAAAATATGACTCTAGGGCATTTATAGTACTAAGAAGATATAGTAGTAAAAGAAACATGGTATACTAGAAGACTATCTAGACCAATTTTGAAGAAATCCTCCAAAAAGCCCCTTGAAAAAAGTCACCTAGATACTATTTGAATCTTTCAGTGATGGGGGACATTACACCCACATTGGATGGCTTCCAATGTTAAAGAATTCTTCATTCTGCCATGGGATCTAGCTTCTTATAACTTTTTCCCATTGGTCCAAGTTTCCTGCATGGGACTAGACAAAACAAGTCCAATCTTTATTCCTCATCACAGTCCTTTAGATATTTGTAGTTGATTATTTTATAACATCTTAAGGTTTACTAAGTGTTATTCATACCATCTAATTTGACCTACACAATAAACAATCAGGGCAGCAAAGAGTAGAAGGAAAGCAGAAAGCTGGGGAGGGATGGTGGGGTTCAGTATTTAACAAGTTTCTTTGAAAAAGTCCTCATTTTCCACTAACTCAAATTTATAACAATAGAACTCATCCCCCAATTGATAAATGGTCAAAGGATATGAACAGTTTTCAGAGGAAGAAATCAAAACTATAGGCAAGAGAAAAACATACTCTAAATCACTATTGATTAGAGATATTCAAATTGGAAAAACTCTGAGATACCACCTATTAGATTGATTAATATAACAGAAAAGGAAAATGACAGGGGATGTGAGAAAATGCAGGTACTGATACACTATTAGCAGCAAGATGATATAATGGAAAGAATGCTGGTTCCAGAGTCAGGAAGGCTTATGATTTTGAGTTCAAATCTTTACTTAAACATTTACTAGCTGTGTGAGTCTGGGAAAGTCATATAACCCTGTTTACCTCAGTTTCTTCATCTATAAAATGAGCTGGAGAAGGAAATTACAAAGCACTCCAGTATCTTTGCCAAGAAAATCCCAAATGGGGTCATGAACTGTTGGATATGACTGAAAAAAACTGAACAACAGCAACAATGACAAAAGCACTGATGGTTGAGTTTTAATTAATCCAACCTCTGTGGGGAGCAATTTGGAACTATGCCAACAAAGCTATAAAACTTTGTATACCCTTTGACATGGCAATACTATTTTCAGGTATGTAACCAAAAGAGATTTTTTTTAAAATTTAATATATTTAATTTTTAGTTTATGACATTCACTTCTATAAACTTTTGAGCTTTAAATTTTTTCTCACCCCTCTTTCCCCTCCCTTTTCCCCAAGGCATGCAATCTGATATAGGTTCTACATATTACATTCATAGTAAATGTATTTTCACATTATGTTGGAAAGAAGAATTAGAACCAATGGGGGGGGGGACCATGAAAATGAAGAAAAAAAGCAAACAAAAAAAGAGAGAAAATAGTATGTTTTGATTTTCATCCAGACTCCACAGTTCTTTCTCTGGATGTGGACAGCATTTTCCACCATGAATATTTGGAGTTGTCTTAGATCCCTGCATTGCTGGGAAGAGTCAAGTCCATGAAAGTTGGTAATCACATAATGTGACGGTTACTGTGTATAATAGTCTGATTCTGCTCACTTCACTCAGCATTGGTTTATATGTCTTTCCAAATTTTTCTGAAGTGTGCCTGCTCATCATTTCTTATTGCACAATAGTATTCCTTTACATTCATACCACAACTTGTTCAGCCATTCCACAATTGATAGGGATCCTCTCAATTTCTAATTCTTTGCCACTACAAAAAAGCTGCTATAAATATGTTTCACATGTGGATCTTTTAGCCATTTTTATGATCTCTATGGGATATAGGCCTAGTAGTGGTATTGCTGGATTAAAGGATAATGTAGAGTGTTAAAGCCCTTTGGGAATAATTCTAAATTTCTCTCCAGAATGGTTGGATCAGTTCATAACAATGCATTAGTATTCAATTTTCCCACATCTTTCACAATATTTATCATTTTTCTTTTTCTTCTTGTTAGCCAATCTGATAGGTATGATGGGGTACCTCAGAGTTGTTTTGATTTGCATTTGTCTAATAAACAGTGATTTAGAGCATTTTTATATGACTATATATAGCTCTAATTTCTTCCTCCAAAAACTTCCTGTTCATATGCTTTGAACATTTATCATTTGGGGAGTGACTTGTATTCTTATAAGTTAAACTCAGTTCTCTATATGTTTTAGAAATGAGGCCTTTATCAGAGATTGTAAAAAAAATTGTTTCCCAGCTTTCTGCTTCCTTTCTAATTTTGGTTGCACTGGCTTTGTTTGTGAAAAACTTCTTCAATTTAATGCAATCAAAATCATTCATTTTGCATTTCATAATGTTCTCTATCTCTTGTTTGGTCATAAATTCTTCCCCTCTCTATAGATCTGGCAGGTAGACTATTCCTTGCTTTCTTAGCTTGCTTAAAGTATCAATCTCTATGTCCAAATCATGTACCAATTTTTACTTTATATTGGTATAAGGTGTAAGATGCTGGTCTATGCCTAGTTTCTCCCATACTATTTTCCAGTTTTCTCAGCTGCTTTTGTCAAATAGTGAGTTCCTATAGCAGATTTGGTATAGCTAGGTCACATTTTCTTGTATTTTTTTTTCATTAAACTCCTAGATATTCTGGACCTTTTGTTTTTCCAGATGAATTTTGTTATCATTTTTTTCTAGCTCTAAAATAATTTTTGGTAGTTTGATTGGTATGGCAGTGAATAAACAAATTAATTTAGGTAGAACTGTCATTTTTATTATATTAGTTGTCTATCCATGTGCAACTGATATTTTTCCAAGTATTGAGATATGACTTTATTTGTGTGAAAAGTGGTTTGTAATTGTGTTCATATAGTTTATAGGTTTGTTTTGGCAGCTAGACTCCCAAATATTTTATAATAACTACAGAAATTTTAAATGGAATTTCTCTTTCTATTTCTTGCTGTGTGGTTTTGTTAGTAATATATAATAATGCTGATGACTTATGTGTATTTATTTTATATCTTGCAACTTTACTAAATTTGCTTATTATTTCAAATAACTTTTTACTTGATTCTCTAAGATTCTCTAAGTATACCATCATATTATCTGCAAAGAGCGGTAGCTTTGTTTCTTCTTTGCCCATTATAATTCCTTCAATTTGTTTTTCTTCTCTTATTGGTAAAGCTAACATTTCTAGTACAATATTGAATAACAGTGGTGATAATGGACATACCTGTTTCACACTTATTGGAAATGCTTCTAACTTATTTCCATGACATATAACGTTTCCAGATGGTTTTAGGTAGATGCCAACTATTATTTTAAGGAAAATTCCATTTATTCCTGTGCTCTCTAGTGTTTTTTATTAGGAATGGGTGTTGTATATTGTCAAATACTTTTGCATCTGTTGAGATAATCATATGATTTCTATTAGTTTTGTTGTTGTTATGGTTAAATCTTATCCTGTATAAATCCTATTATAAATTCCCATATAGTATTAGCCTCAAGATAAATTGGTGTAATCTCTTTGCTAATATTTCATTTAAAATATTTCCATCTATATTGATTAGTTTAAGTGGTCAATAATTTTCTTTCTCTGATTTGGCTCTTCCTGGTTTAGGTTTCAGCACCACATTTGTATCATTAAAATAATTTGGATAGGACTCCTTCTTTGCCTATTTTCTCAAATAGTTTATATAGTATAATAATTAATTGTTCTTTAAAGTTTGCTGGAATTCCCTTGTAAATCCATCTGCTCCAGGAGATTTTTCCTTAGGGAGTTCATTGATGGCTTGTTCAATTTCTTTTTCTGAAATGCGGTTATTTAAGTATTTTATTTCCTCTGTTAATCTGGGCAATTTACATTTTTGTGAATATTCATCTATTTCACTAAGTGTTGAATTTATTGGCATACAGTTGGGCAAAATAGCTTTTAATTATTGTTTTTATTTCCTTTTCATTGATGGTAACTATACCCTTTTAATTTTTGATACTAGCAATTTGGTTTTCTTCTTTCTTTTTTAAAATCAAATTAACCAAGTGTTTATCTATTTTGTTTTTTTTTTATAAAACCAGCTCTTAGTTTTATTTATTAGTTCAATAGGTTTTTAAATTTCTATTTCATTAATCTCTCCCTTGGTTTTCAGTACTTCTAGTTTAGCATTTAATTGGAGATTTTTATTTTGTTGTTTTTCAAGCATTTTAAGTTACATGACCAATTTCTTGATGTTATTTTATTCATGTTATCATTTAGAGATATAAAACTTCTCCAAAGAACCATTTTCACTGTGTCCCATAATTTTGATAAGGTGTTCCATTGTTGTTACTCTCTTGGATGAAGTTATTGATTGTTTCTATGATTTGCTGTTTGATCTACTCATTCTTTAGGATTAGATTATATAGTTTCCAATTAATTTTTAGTCTATCTTTCCTTGGCCATTTATTACATGTAATTTTTTTTTTGCATCATGATCTGAAACGGATGTATTTCTACATTGGATTGTGAGATATTTATGCTCTAATACATGGACAATATTGGCATAGGTGCCATGTACTACCAAGAAATTCCTTTGTTTTGGATATGGGTATATTGACAGTCTTGTCCTCTTCTGAATTTGTGCCTTGATCATCCTTGTTCATATGGTAAGAATCTATAATCTTTGTTTCTGCTCTTTGCTCATGGTGTTTCCCTATTTCCTGGCTTTTAGAGTTAAGTTCTCCTGCTGGGGCACAAGGGGCATTGACCAACACTGCTTGCACTGAGAGCCTCGGACATGGTCACTGGATTTGTGTCCTGGGACCCCAGGTGCTAGTAGCCAGAGGATATCAGGGTCTGGCAGCATACTTGGTCCTAAACTGGGGTAATCCACCTGGGAGCTCTAAGGGTAGGGGTGGAGAGTCTGACTTTGGGGGATGCGTGCTCACCTGGCATGCTTTGAAGCACTGAAAGGTTTGGCTGCTGGAGGACATCTGACCACCAGCACATTTGGTGGTTTTCTGAGCAGGAGTCTACTGGTTCCCCTGCACTTGCCAAGGCACTTGGGCAGTCCTGGTTTTGACATTTGCCTGCTCCATTGCCCTGGGGCTCAGGCTCTCTTCCTAGTTTGCTGAGGTGGGGCTTGCTTCTGATTTCCTAGGACACCTCCCAGCCTGTACTCTTCCCCTTCCACCAGAGTGAGAAGGATCTTTCCTGTTAATCTTCCAAGCTTCACAGGCTACAAGACTGCTTCACCCTGTCCTTCTCCTAGTTTAGCTGTTCCAGATGTTTTCCAGGGTTGATATATTCTGGGTTTTTACAAGTCAATAAAGGAGAGTGAGAGTGACTTACTTCTTACTCTGCCATCTTGGCTCCCAAAAGTCCCCCTGGACCTACATATACAAAAATATTTATAGGATCTCTTTGTAGTGGCAAAGATTGAAAATTAGGAGCATGTCTATCAATTGGGAAATGACTAAACAAGTTGTGGTACATGATTGTGATAATACTATTGTACTATAGTGCTAAGCAAGATAATTTCAGAAAAACCTGGAAAGACTTATACAAACTGATGCAAAGTGAAATGAGAAGAACCAAGAGAATATTGTACACAGTAACAACAATATTTGATGATGATCAAATCTGAATGAGTTAGCTATTTTCAGCAATACAATAAGACAATTCAAAAGGACTCATGATTAAGAATGAATCTATTTCCAAAGAAAGAACTTATGGAGTCTGAATGCAGATTGAAACATGTTTTTTTAAGCTTACTTAATTGTTCTTGTTTTGTCTGCTTTATTTCACAACATGACTAATATGGAAATATGTTTTGCATGACTACACATGTATGACCTATATCAAATTGCTTGCCTTTTAAATAAGGGAGAATGAGAGGGAGGAAGGGGGAGAATTTGGAACTCAAAATTTAAAAAAATTCAAAAATTTTATGGGTATTAAAAATAAAATATTAATGAAAAGAAGAGTTAGAAGGTACTGCTATAATGAACACTGAATTATATCAAAAAATGAAAGTGACTATATACTAAAAAATAGGAAAATACTGGTTACTGATATTAGCTTCATTTCTAAATCATATTTTTCTTGGTGCAGTCTGAACAATGAATTGGGGCAAAGATAAAAATAAATTCCAAATTAGAAAGGAAAATAAATATTAGAAGATAATACTGCAGATAATCAGGTCAAGTCAAGTCAACAATTGCCTATTTATTAATTAATAATTAAATAATAATTAAATACTCATTAATTGCCTAATATGTGCAAGACACTGTGCTAAAAATTGAGTATGCAAAGACAAATAAAACAGTCCCTTGCTGTCAAGAATCTTGCACTCCAATGGAGATCACATGCAAACAACATTTTGCAAAGAAGATATATATGAGATAAACTATAGGTAATTTCAGAGGGAAGGAATTAATATTAAGGTAGTCCAGTAAAGTTTTCTTGCAGAAAGTGGTGTTTTAGTTGAGACATGATGTAAGTCTGAGGGTCAAGGAAGTGGAAAAGTGGAGGAAGTACATTCCAGGCAGCCAGTTAAAATACCAAGAGTTGGGAAATGGAGTCTTGTGTGAGACACAGCAAAAAGACCAGAATCCCACGATTGTACAGTACATGGATTGGAATAAGATATGACAAGATTTGAAAGTCATGAAGAGTCTAGATTATAAAGGGCTTTAAAAGTCAAAAGATTTTATATTTGGTACAAGGGGTCAAAGAAAGTTGCAAGAGATGATTGTATTTGACCTATTCAGATAAGATGTGGACACAACAAAAGGGAACAACAGGAAATGGGACAAGGGAAAGACAGCAACAGAGATTAACCCTATTTTCCACAAGAACTTAAATTATCTAAAATAATCACCATTAAAAAGAATCCAAGGGGCAGCCAGGTGGCACAGTGAGTAAAAGCGCTGGCTCCAGCGTTGGAAAACCTGGCATCGGTTCCGGCCTCAGATACTCTGCACCCACACAAAAATAAGTGGCCTTGTAACATTGAGCAAGTTATTTAACCCTGATTGCTTAAAAAAAAAGAATCCAAAAGTTTCTCATAAATATACTTAACCAACATAAACTTGATCTACTTAATGAGCAAAGTGTCATGGCAGTCAAAAGCAATTGCTATTTTTAGTTGATTCACACTAGAAAAAAAAAAACTTTAGATAGGCATATACTTACAGATTATAAGTAACATAAAATAGCAAGAAACCATGAGAGGGACGGGTGATTTTACAGAAAGTTTGACATGAAATTCAGTGAAATCATTTCATCCCAAGAGCATTTAAAGATTAAAACGAAAGGAGACAACAACAAAACTGGAACAGACATGTCAGCATTTCTATTTTTTCAAATACACCATTTTCTTCATCAATGGCAATGGAACCACTACATTTGGACTTTAATATCTCAGTTCCTAAAGTGCTAAATGTGGAAGTAAAAATGGCACTAGAGGAGACAACAAGAAGAAGAGCAGCTGGGCCAGTCCCACTATACATAGAGAAATTTATGCTTGAAGCAACAATTTTTTTTTCAGATGTTCAGGCATTTATTTTCGATATATCTGAAAGAGGGAAATATGGTGAATGATTGAAAAAAAGTCATAGACTATTACTACAGAAAATTATGGTCACAAGCTCATCCATAATTACCCACTTCTATGCCTACTTTCTTTTCTCCCTAATATCTATATGAGAATGTGAAATGAGAATGCATGCCAAGAGTATTCCTTGTAAAAAAAATCATTTTTATGACATTAGTTTTTTAAGAATTTATAATTCAGGAGGTGGAGTCAAGATGGCAGAGTAGAAACAGGACTTTCACTATGCTTTGGATGTCACCTCCTTCAATTCATGTAAAAGGTGACTCTGAAGAAACTTTGGAGCTACAGAACCCACAAAATGACACAGAGAAATTAACCTACCACTGAAGACAGCCCGGCAGGCCAGCAGGAAGTGGCCAGCACAGCCCTCTGGGAACTGAGCCCAGCCCTGTAGGAACCAGATGTTTTAGCCCCAGGGCAGTCTGACCAGTGACTGGCTGGAGAAACTTCAGATCACCAGCAGCTGTGGCAGTTTCCAGAATTATCAACACATAGATGCTAAGGACACAGTGAGAGGTAAGTACAGTGTGGACTTTGGAATACAGTATTTGGGAGTGCATGGGCTTTTGCCCCTCTAGGCAAGAAACAGCTGAGGGACCACAGCCCTGCAGCTACAGCCACATGTGGCTGCTTCAGCTCCTGGCCTGCAGATTGTATGGTGGCCAAGAGACTAGTCTGAGAGGTTATCACTTTTGCTTTGACCTGCTTGGATCTGGATTGCTATCTAGGGTGGGGGTACTGGGGCATGGGATCAGCTTGCCAGAGTGTATGGAGGCTTCAGAGGGGGCACCCAACTAATACCTTTGGCAACTGAGAAAACCCTAGTGTTTGGTACTAAGCTCCCATGTCTGGTAGCAGGTCCTACTGTGGCAAAAAGCCCCAAAGTCAAGTAATTGACTGTCAACATGAGCAAACTAGGAAAGCAAAGTAAACAGAACAACCCAACTTTACACTCCTATTTTGGGGACACAAAGGAGCAAAGCATGGAGCAGGAGGAAGACAGGGAAGTCAGAAGTCCTGCACCAAAAGCTTCCAAGAAAAATATGAGTTGGTTACAGGCCATAGAGGACCTTAAGAAAGATTTTGAAAATGAAATAAGAGAAGTAGAGGAAAAATTGGGAAGAGAAATGAGAACAATGAAAGAAAATTATGAAATGGGAGTCAACAACCTGACTGAAGAAAATAAGACCTTAAAAAAATAGACTAACTCAAATGGCAAATGAGACTCAAAAAGACAATGAGGAGAAGAATGCCTTAAAATGTCGATTTTTCCAGATCGAAAAAGAATTTCAAAAACTCACTGAAGAGAATAATTCCTTCAGAATTAGATCAGAGAAAATGGAAGCTAGTGACTTTATGAGAAATGAAGATCCTATTAAACAGATCCAAACAAATGAAAAAATAGAAGGCTATGTGAAATATCTCATTGGAAAAACCACTGACCAGGAAAATAGATCCAGGAAAGATAATTTAAAAATTGTTGGATTACCTGAAAGCCATGATCAAAAAAGGAACCTAGAAATCATCCTTCAAGAAATTCTCAAGGAAAATTGCCCTGATGTTTTAGAACCAGAGGGCAAAATAGAGTTGAAAGAATTCACTGATCACCTCCTGGGAAAGATCCCCAAAAGAAAACTCCTAGGAATATTATAGCCAGATTCTGAAATTCCCAGATCAAGGAGAAAATATTGCAAGTAGCCAGGAAGAAACAATTTGAATATTGTGGAAATGCAATAAGGACAACACAGGATCTGGCAGTTTCTACACTGAGGGATTGAAGGGTTTGAAATATGATATTCCAGAGGTCAAAGAAGCTGGGATTAAAACCAAGAATCACCTACCCTGCAAAACTGAGTATCACATTTCAGGGTAAATATGGTCATTCAGTGGAATAGAGGACTTTCAAGCATTCTTTTTTTTTTTTAAAGAAGTTGGGGTTAACTAACTTGCTGAAGGTTACATGGCCAGTTATTTCTTTGTGTGGTGGTAAGTATCTGAGCCCGGATTCGATCCCATGTCATCCCGACTCTGGGGCCAGAGCTCTTACTGACTGAGCTACCTGGCCGCCCCTCAAACATTCTTGGTGAAAAAAAAAAACAGTTGAATATAAAATTTGACTTTCAGATACAAGAAGCAAGAGAAGCATGAGAAGGTAAACGGAAAAGAAATCATAAGGAACTTATCAAAATTGAAATATTTACATCCTTAAATGGAAAAACGATAATTGTATCTTATGAAACATTTCTCAGTATGAGAATAGTTGAAGGGAATAAAAATGTGTGTGTATATATATACACATACATACATACATACATATATATAAATACATATATATATGTCTATATAGGAGGGTTTATGGGCATATTAACACATATGTGAATATGTATATATATGTGTGTGTGTGTGTGTGTATAGGTATACATAGAGGGCACAGGACCAATTTAATAGGGAGGGATGATACTTAAAAGGTAAAATTAAGATTTGAGGGGGTAATATAATTGGAGGAGATGGGGAGAGACAGAATGGGGTAAACTATCTCACACAGAAGAGGCAAGGGAAAATGGTTACAATGGAAGGGAAGAAAAGGAAGTCAAAAGGGAATGGGTCAACCTTATTCTCATTGAATTTGGCATAGGGAGGGAATGACATACACACTAAATAGGGTATCTCACCCTACAGGAGAGTAGGTGGGAAGGAGATGAGAAGGGGGATGATGGAATGGAGGGCAGGCTGGGGAGGGGGAGAGAAGTTGGAAGCACCCACATTTGAAAAGGGACAGGATCAAAGTAGAGAATAAAACAAGTGGGAGGTGGGATAGGAGGGAGGGAAATATAGTCAGTCTTTCATAATATATCCACTATGGAAATGTTTTGCAAAGGTACACATGTACAACCTACATTGAATTGTGTATCTTCCCTGTAAGGGTGAGTGACAAGGGAGGAAGGGAATGCATCTGGAATTCAATATTTTAATATTAAATGTTTAAGATATATGTATATATATATATTATTAATATTATTTTACATGTAATTGGGAAATAAGACATACAGGCACTGGGGCATAGAGATCTCCTGTGCCCTACTGGAAAGTCTGTATTGGGGAAGATATTGGAGAGAGCAGATTAGAGGAGGGGTATCCAGTGAAATTGTTATTTTGGGTTGGTGGGTTGAGGAAAAATGGGGAGAAAATTTGTAACTCAAAATCTTGCGGAAATAAATGATGTAAACTAGAAGTTAATAAAACATTTGATTTAAAAAAAACGAATTTAGAATTCTAATTTCTCTCTCTCTCCTCCTGTCCCTCCACCACCCATTGAAAAGACACGAAATGTGATATAAATTATACATCTGAAATGATGCAAAGTACATTTACATCTTAAGCACATTGCAAAAAAAAGTAATAAAAGTGAAAAGTTAAGCTTCAGTTTGCACTAAGATTTTATCAGTTCTCTGTCTTGGAGGTGAATGGCATTTTTCATAATATATCATTCGGAATAATCTTGGATCATTGCATTGATCACAATATTAGATAATTCATAGTTAATCATCATAAAATGTTGCTGTTACTATTTTCATTGTTGTGCTTCTGTTCACTTCACTCTGAATCAGTTCATAAATTTTTTTTCAGGTTTTCTGAAACCATCCTGCTCAGCATTTCTTATAGTACAATAGTAATTGATCACAATTATATATCAAAATTGTTTAATCATTCCCCAACAGGTAGACATCCTCTCAGTTTCCTATTCTTTGCTACCACAAAAAGAGCTGCTATGAATATTTCATACCTATAGATTATTTTTGTTTTTCTTTGAACCCTTTGGGATATAGATACCTAGCAAATAGTGGTATTGCTGGGTTAGGGGATACACACAATTTTGGGAGGCATAGTTCTAAATCTTCTTCTTTATCTATTTATTTATATATCTATTTATTACTTATTTTGCTTTTTGGAGGGCAATTGGGGTTAAGTGACTTTCCCAAAGTCACATGGCTAGTAAGTGTGTCAAGTGTCTGAGTCTGGATTTGAACTCAGGTCCTCCTGACTTCAGGGCCTCTTACCTACATCACCTAGCTGCCCCAGTTCTAAATCTTCTTACGAATGGTTGGACCAGTTTACAGCTCCTGATTTTTCCATATTTTTCATTTTCCTTTTCTGTCATAGTGGCCTACTGTGCCACTATCCTGCTGGGTCAGGACCTAGGGACCTCAGTTGCTAATATGTGCTTTAGCTAAAAGCCTCCTGCTGGTTTATGCAGACATTATCTGCATTGGGCTGCATTTGCTTTTACCCAAGTGAGACAGGCCTTACCTAAAGTCCTTCTAAGTTATCTTAACCTGAAATATTGTTTCTCTCTGTCTTTTTGTGGATTCTGTCACTGAAGAATCCATTAAGAGGCTTGATTTAACATTATTTATGAGAGAAATCAGGGAGAGTTCAGGCAACTTCCTGGCTTCTCTCCATCATCTTGACTCTTCCTAGACTCATAATTTTCTTTTCCCAATTTTTTCTCTTCCTGTCTTCTTTGATTTTTAATATCCTTTTTGACCTCTTCCAGGAATTCTTGTTGGGTTTATTTCCAATTTACATTTTTCTGTAAGACTTTTCTTGTAACATTTTTTGACATAGTTTTCTTCTCCACTGTCACTATAGTAGCTTTTTATGGTTAAGTTTTGTTTTTCTTTTTAATTTTATTTTTATTTCTTTTCTATTTTAATTTTTGTGTTCATATTAACCTTGAGTTCTACTCCCAGGGTGGGGGGGGTTGCGTATTGTCCCATGTTTCTGGTTTTTTGTACTGCTATTTTCAGAGCTAGTTCTGGGGATCTGTTAGTTTTCAGTGCTTCAAAGTTTTTCTCATATGGGGAGATCTGTGAATCTGTGATTATTACTTTCCTGTTCTGGTCTTTCCTTGCTCTGGTCCTTACCCAGGAAAAATCCTTGCTTTCCTGCAGTCACAAGTGTTAATGCTCCTCTCTGCTTTGGAACTGTGACCAGGGTATCTGCTACCATTTTTCCTGGAAATGTGATGGAAAACTTTGTATAGGCAATATAATAGGGTCCTCTACACCGTACCAGCAAATGGTATTCTGAATTCTCTTTCTTCCTACCTATCCAACTCCCTTGCTATCTGTAGGTTGAGAGCACCTAAGGCTGCTGTTCCCACTGTTACTATAGACTCAAAACCCCACTGCTGATGTTTCTATTGTGTGAATTTTCTCCTTACCCCAGTGTCAGACTTCTCTTGCCAATCTCCTAAACTGTCTTGGGCTGGAATAATATTCCAACTTAAGCTTTTGTAGTCATTTGAGGGATTACTTTATAGTTTTTTGAAGGGGAATGTTGGGAGAGGTTGACTAAGTATTTCTTCTGTTCCACTGTCTTGACTCTGCCTAGCCTTACTAGTATCCTTAATAACAGCACAAGAAGGCAACAGGTAGATGTTTATAAATTATATTCCATAGTGGATGATTCTTCATAGACATACATTTGATTAAATGGTGAGAGAATGAAAGATTCCACTGTGGTTGTGTTATTGGTTATTTTAAAAAGCATTTTCTTCAATGAATCCAAAATTGAATCCAAAGGGTCCTCCTCTAATAACCTATTTCTAATGCATACTCATATAAGATTCCTTAATACATATACCAAGAAAAGTAGCTATTTAGTCATAATTTGATTGTCACACTGAATTAAGTATTAAGGAAGGAAACATTCTTACCCAAAGTTCCCCCTGATATCATGGAAGCATGTCTTGCTCAGAGTCCAAATGGAATATGGATTCCCTAAACATGGTGATATTTTCCAGATGCTTTTTTTTGTGGATGACATTGTGCTAAACATTCATTCATTAAAAATAAGTTCCATTGTTCCCATCTATGACTGACTTTATAATAATTTCCTTGAATACGTCAAAAATAAGTGACTTCCCATTGAGATTACCTTCTATTTCACTGTATATATCATATAGGTAGGTACATGGTTATTTTCATATTGGCTTCCCCATTACAATGTAAGCTCCCTGAGGCGGAGACCGTGTTGTGTTTTTTGCTCTTTTGTTTCACCAATACTTAGGACAATTCCTGGCACAGATCAAGCACTTTAAAATGTTTCCTGACTGATTACATATTTCTTTAGATTTATGTGAAAAAATTATGATGCTAGAAGAAAGTTATAATTACTAATGAATATGAAGTCCTAGGCATTAAGTAGAAGAACTTGGGGGCACAGGTGGTGCTTGCAACACGGACATCAACTGCAGCTAGATGTTTCAGAAGCAAAAAGGATATTTGTTAAATGAATAACTGATTAAGACAATAGTATATGAAATTTGGAGTCATTTTGGAGTCATTTGGAGCCATGGCTTACATGGCCTAAAAAATTGAAGCCTTTGGGTCTTTGGTCAGGAAGTAATGAGGGATGGTAAAAAATTATTTTCCTAGGAAAGTGTAAACCTGATTAAGAGGTATTTTAACTAAAAAAAAGGGGTGGGGGAAAAACTGCATAGATATATCTATCAAACTAGAAACTCTGAGGAAGAACTATCAAAATGAAGGAAGAAAAAAAATGGCAGTAAAGGGGACTAGTAATAACTAAGAGACAGAGGAAAGAAAGAAAATTCATGTTCTCAGCTATCAACATGCAAAGTATGACTCATAAGTTGGACTAGTGTTCCTAACATATAAAAGGCAAATTGGACTTCATGGGTATTGTAAAAAATTGGTGTGATGGGTCTTGTGTCTAGAATATATTTATTGAAAAGCATACTTTCTTCCACAGAATAGAGGCTAAAGTAGCATTATTATGTAAGAAAATACCAAAACCTGATGGGAAAAACATTTTGGTATAGACTAAAAGAAGGGAAGATGAAAGTAGTATGCCATGATGGTAAGCCAGAGACCACCTGGAAAGAAGAAAGAAATTGATGAAGGTTATGGAAAATAAATCACAAAACTGGCAGAAGCACAATATAGTAGTAATAAGATATTTTAATTATTCATGTATCAGATGGACCTCTGGAAGTCAGGCAGGCAAACAAATATTTATTGAATATTTGAAATTTTCTAGACATCGTGTTGAGTACAAGGGATATGAAAAAAGCCAAAAACAAATAGTTCTTGCCTTTAAAGAGTGTATATTCTAATAGAGAAGGCAACATGGAAATAAGTAGGTATATATAAAATTTATTATAAATTGAATTTAATCTGAAATGAAAAGGCATTTGTAACTAGTGGGAGGAGGTGGCAGATGGGATTGAGAAAAGTGTCCTGGAAAAGTTGAGATGTAAGCTTGGTTTTGAAGTAAGCCATAGAAACTAATAGATAGAGGTGAGGGAATAGAGTATTTTTAGAATGAAGAATAATCAGAGCAAAGTGAAATGGAGTATGATGTTTGAAGAATTGCACCTAGGTTGCTGTAGTTGACTTGCGGAACATAGAGAAATTATTAAGCTGTGTGAAGATTTAAAAAGCAAGAAGAGAACTGTTTCTAAAGAGATTTAAGTGCCAAACAGATGAGTTTCTATTTGGTCCTGGAGGTAATAGGGAGCCACTGGAAATTATTGAGCAGGGAGTGACATGGTCAGACTTATGCTTTAGAAAAACCTCCTAGATAGATTGTATAGTGGACAGATTGTCCCAGGGAGAGATAAGTCAGGAACAGCTATAGGTTATTATAATAGTCTAGGAAAGAGACAATGATGTGCTCAATTATGGCTGTATGAGCTGATATAAGAAGATATCTGTATCTATGTCTTTATACCCATGTGTGTATAAGTATATATCTACATATATGTATATACACTGTATACATATATTTTATATACACACATGCATGTGCACACAAATATACATATGGATATACATATTGTGATATATGTGTACACATATAAATAGATGTATATATACACATATTGCCATATTTATATACACCTATATATCCTCATCTCCTCATATAGACATAGTGGAGCACATTATTACCTCTTTCCTAAACTATGATAACAAAATTTTTATTCTTTTAAATTTATTTATTTTTAGTTTAGAGCATTCAGTACCACAAGTTTTTGAGTTCCAAATTTTCCCCACTTTCCTGCGCCATCCCTTCCAAGGTGGCATAGAATCAAGTATAGGTTCTACATATACCTTCACATTAAACAGTAATCAAGTTATAAAGAAATATAACCAATGGAATAAACAACAAGAAAGAAGCAACAAATCAAAAGAAAAAAAAAGAGGACAAGATGGTGAAGTAGAAGCAGGAACTCCCCTCTGCTCTGGTTTCCACCTTCCCCAATCCATGTAGAAAGGGGACTCTGAACAAACTTTGGAGCTGCAGAACCCACAAAATGACACAGAGAAGGTGACCTCCTACTGAGGACAGCCCAGCAGGCTGGCAGGAATCGGCCAGCACAGTGATCTGGGAGCCTAGCCCAGCCTCATAGCAAGGCTGTAGCCCCAGGGCAGGCCTGACCAGCAGCTGGCCGGAGGGACTCCACATCAGCAGCAGCTGTGGCCATTTCCAGACTTATCAATACATAGATGCGAAGGACAAAGTGAGAGGTGAGTGCAGTCTGGATTTGGGGACATAGTAAGTGGGAGTGTGTTGGCTTTTTCCCCCAGGGCAAGAAGCCCCTGAGCTGCCGGCACAGCCAGCCAGCATCACATGGCAGATTCAGCTCCGGGCCTACAGAGTGTAGGGAGACCAAGCACCAGTCTGAGGGGTAATCACTCTTGCTTTAACCTGTTTGGATCTGGAATGCAGTCTAAGGTGGAAGTCTTGGGATGTGTGTCCAGCTTGTCAGAGCATGTGGAGACCTCAGAGAGGGCACTCATCTAATACCTCAGGCAGCTGAAAAAACTGCAGTGTTTGGGACGAAAGCTCCCCTCTCTGGTGGCAGAGTCCTACTGTGGCAAAAAGCCCAGGGGTCAAGTGACTGAGGGGCAACATGACCAGGCAAAGGAAACAAAGCAGAAGATTCACACATTAGACTCCTATTTTGGGGAGAAAAAGGAGCAAAGCATGGAACAGGAGGAAGAGTGAAGTCAGAACTCCTGCACCAAAAGCTTCAAAGGAAAATACAAGCTGGTTACAGGCCATTGAGAACCTTAAGAAGCAGATAAGAGAAGAGGAGGAAAAATTGGGAAGAGAAATTAGAACAATGCAAAAAAAATTACATGAGAATCAACAGCTTGACTGAGGAAAATACTACCTTAAAAAGTAGAGTAACTCAAATGACAAAAGAGGCTCAAAAAGGCAATGAGGAGAAGAATGCCTTAAAAAGATGAATATGCCAGTTGGAAAAAAAAATTTTAAAAGCTCAATGAGTAGAATCATTGCTTCAGAGTTAGATTGGAGCAAATGGAAGCTAATGACTTTTTGAGAAATCAAGATGATTATTAAACAGATCCAAACAAATGAAAGAATAGAAGGCAATGTGAAATATCTCATGGCAAAAACACTGACCTGGAAAATAGATCCAGGAGAGATAATTTAAAAATTATTGGACTATCTGAAAGCCATGATCAAAGTAAGAACCTAGAAATCATCCTCCAGGAAGTTCTCAAAGAAAACTGCCCTGGTATTTTAGAACCAGAGAGCAAATTAGAGGTTGAAAGAATCCACTGATCACCTCCTGAAAAATATCCCCCCAAAAAAACTCCTAGGAATATTATAACCATGTTCCAGAATTCCCAGATTACAAAGAGTATATTATAAGCAGCCAGGAAGAAACAATTTGAATATTGTGGAAACACAATCAGGATAACCCAGGATCTGGCAGCTTCTACCCTGAGGGATGGAAGGGCTTGGAACATGATATTCTGGAGGTCAAAGGAGCTGGGATTAAAACCAAGAATCACCTCCCCAGAAAAACTGAGTATCATGTTTCAGGGGAAAATATGGTCATTCAGGGGAAGAGAGGACTTTCAAGAATTCTTTCAGAAAAAAACCAGAGTTGAATAGAAAATTTGACATTCAGACACAAGAAGCAAGAAAAGCATGAGAAGGTAAACAGGGAAAAGGAATCATAAGGAACTTATCAAAGTTGAGCTATTAACATTCCTACATGGAAAAACAATAATTGTAATTTATGAAACTTTTCTCAGCATTTGAAGGGGATAGAAATGTAAATGTGTGTGTATATATATATATATGTATATATATATATATATATATATATATACGTGTGTGTGTGTGTATCTACAACGGGTATACAGGTGTACGAATACATATGTGAATGTGTGTATATATGTTTACAGGTATATATAGAAGGCACAGGACCAATTTAGCAGGAAGGGATGATATTTAAAAGGTGAAATTAAGAGGTGAGAGAGGAATATAATGAGAGGAGATGGGAAGAGACAGAATGGGGTAAACTATCTCATATAGAAGAGGCAAGGGGAAATGGTTACAATGCAGGGGAAGAATAGGAAGGCAAAAGGGAAATGGGTCAACCTTATTGCCATTGAATTTGGCTTGAAGAGGGAATGAAATATACACTAGGGTATCTCACCCTCCAGGAGAGTCGGGGGGGGGGAAGGAATGAGAGGGGAGATGATGGAAGGGAGGGCAGGCTGGGGGCGGAGGGAAGTTGGAAGCACCCACTTTTGAAAAGGGAGGGAATCAAAGTAGATAATAGAACAAGTGGAAGGTGGGATAGGAGGGAGGGGAATATAGTCAGTCTTTTACAATATATCTACTACGTTATTTTTTTTTGCATTAGCCACACATGTACAACCTATACTGAACTGCTTATCTTCCCAGTAAGGGTGGGTGACAAGGAAGGAAGGGGATGAATATGGAATTCAAAGTTTTAAAATCAAATATTCAAATATACATATATGTATATATACTATTATTAATACTATTTTACATGTAATTGGGAAATAAGATATACAGGCACTGGGGCATAGAGGTCCACTGGAAAAGTCTAAAAGGGTATGGGAGAAAATATGGGAGAGATCAGATTGGAGGAGGGGATATCCTGTGGGACTGCTATTTTGGGGCAGTGGGTAGGGGAAAAATGGAGAGAAAATTTGTAACTCAAAATCTGGCGGAAATGAGTGATGTAAATGAGAAGTTAATAAAGCATTTGAAAAATTATAAATAAATAAATTAAATATTCATTAAAAAATTAAAAAAAAAGAAAGAGAACAAATACTGTAGTTCAATCTGCATTCAGTCTCTGTAATTCTTTCTCTGGAGTAGATAGTCTTTTCCATTAGCAGTTTTTTTGGAGGTGTCTTATAATCTTGAATTGTTGAGAAGAGCCCAGTCTATCAAAGTTAGTTATCACAGATACAATGTATCTGTAATTGTGTATAATGCTCTCCTGGTTCTTCTCCCCTCACTCAGATCAGTTTATATAAGTCTCTCTAGGTTATTATACAGTCCATCTGCTCCTCATTTCTTATAGAAAAATAGGATTCCATTACATTTTCATGCCAAAACTTGTTTAGCCATGGGCATCCTCTTGATTTCCAATTTTTTTGCCACCATAAAAAAAGCTACTATAAATATTTTTGCACATATGGGTCCTCTTATCATTTGTATGATCTCTTTGGGATTGAGCCCTGCAAGTGGTATTGCAGGGTCAAAGGGTATGTATATTTTTATAATGCTTTGGGTACAATTCTGAATTACTCTCTAGAATGGTTAGATCAGTCACAACTCCACCAACAATATATGAGGGTTCCAATTTTCCCACATCTCCAGAATTTATAATTTTCTCATTTTTTTCATGTTAACCAATCTGAATGCTGAAATGTGGTAGCTAAGAGTTGTTTTGATTTGTATTTCTCTGATCAATAATGATTTAGAACATTTTTTCATATGATTATAGAGATCTTTAATTTCTTTCTCTGAAAATGGCTTCCTCATATCCTTTGACCATTTATCAATTGGGGAATGATGTGTATACTTATAAATTTGACTCAGTTCTCTGTATATTTTAGAAATGAGTCCTTTATCAGAGACAGTGGTTGTAAAATTTCTTTCCCAATTTTCTGCTTCCTTCCTATTCTTGGTTGCATTGGCTTTGTTTGTAAAAAAAACTTTTCAATTAACTGTAATAAAAATTATGTATTTTGTATTTAATAATGCTGTCTTTTTCTTGTTTGGTCATAAATTCTCATAAATGTGACAGACAAACTATACCTTTCTTGCCCAGATTATTTATGATATCAGTCCTTATACCTAAACCATGAACCAATTTTGATATAGTGTAAGATATTAGTCTATGCCCAGTTTCTGTCATATTATTTTCCAATTTTCCTAGCAGTTTTTGTCAAATAGTGAGTTCTTTTTTTTAAGCAATTGGGGTTAAGTACCTTGCTCAAGGTTACACGGCCAGTTATTTCTGGGTGTGGTGCTAAGTATCTGAGCCTGGATTTGATCCCCAGGTCATCCCAACACTGGGGCCAGTGCTCTTACTTGCTGAGCCACCTGGCCACCCCTAAATGGTGAGTTCTTTGAGTCAAACTTACTCTTATTGGATTTGACTTGAGGAGGGAATAGCATACACACACTCAATTGGCCATTTTACCCTACAGGAAAGTAGCGGACAAGGGGAGAAGAGGGGGGATGATAGAAGGGAGGGCAGATTGGGGGAGACAGTAGTTAGAAGCAAAAACTTTTTAAAAGGGACAGGGTCAAAGGAGAAAATAGAATAAATTGGGGTGGGATAGGATGGAGAGAAATATTTTTAGTTTTTCACAATATAACTACTATGGAAATGTTTGGCATAACTACACATGTAAAACCTATTTAGAAGTGCTTGTCTTCCCAGTGGGGGTGGGTGAGGAGGAAAGAATGGAAAGAATTTGGCAATCAACATTTTAAAAACAAATGTCAAATATTGTTTTTTACATGCAACTGGGAAATAAGATATACTGGCAATAGGGTATAGAAATCCATCTCGACCTACAAGAAATTAAGGGGCATATGGGGGAGGACATAAGAGAAAACAGTTTGGGAGAAGGTTTGTTCAGTATGCTTGCTATATTGAGGTCAGGGCAAGGGAGAGATGGGGAGAATATATGTAACCCAAAATATTGTGGAAAAGAATGTTGAAAACTAAAACTAACTAAATAAATTTGTTAAAAAATAGCTTTATAAAATAATTTTTGGTAGTTTGATTGTTATGACATTAAATAAATGAATTGATTTAGGTAAAATTGCTGTTTTTATTATATTAGCTTGGCCTATCTATGAGAAACTGCTTTTTCCCCAGCTATTTAGATCTGCCTTTATTTGTGTGAAAAGTGTTTTGTAGTTGTATTAATATAATTGATATAATTCTTGAAGTTAGATTCCTAAATATTTTATAACATTTAAAGTAACTTTAAATGGAATCTATCTTTTTGTTTCTTACTATTGGGCTTCATTAGAATATAGGAATGCTAAGGCTTTTTTGTGGGTTTATTTTATACCCTGCAACTTTCCTAAAGTTATTTCTTTTATCAAATACTTTATTTTTTTTTTACTTAATTCTCTAGGATTTTCTCATTTTATCATCATATCATCTGCAAAGAGTGATAACTTAGTCTCTTTTTTGCCTTTTTTTTTTTTTGCTTTTTTTGGAGGAGGCTGAAAGGCAGGACAATTGGGGTTAAGTGACTTGCCCAAGGTCACATGGCTAGCTTTTTGTGTTAATTGTCTGAGAATGGATTTGAACTCAGGTCCCCCTGACTCCAGGGCCAGCATTCTATTCACTGTGCCACCTAGCCACCCCTCTTCTTTATCTATTTTAATCCCTTTAAATTTTTTTTTGTTATTGATACAGCTAACATTTCTAGTACCAAACTGAATAACAGGGGTGATAGTGGACATCCTTATTTCACCACTGATCTTATTGGAAATGTTTCTAGCTTATCTCCATTACATATAATACTTGCTGATGGTCCTAGGCAGATACTATTTATCATTTTAAGGAAGACTCTATTTCTATTATTTCTAGTGTTTTTAATAAGAATGAGTGTTGTATTTTCTCAAAAGCTTTTTCTGCCATCTACTGAGATAATCTTATGGTTTCTACTAGTTTTCATGTTGATATAATCAATTATGCTGATAGTTTTCCTAATATTGAACCAGCATTCCATTTCTGGAATAAATCCTAACTGATCAAAGTGTATTTTTCTTGTGATAAATTACTGTAATTTTTTTTACTAATATTTTGTTTAAAATTTTGTATCTATATTCATGAAGAAAATTGATCTATAATTTTCTTTCTCTGTTTTGTCTCTTCCAGATTTAGGTATCCATCTTCACCAGTTTTCTCAAATAGTCTATAAATTATTGGAATTATTTGTTCTCTAAATGTTTGATAAAATTCACTTGTAAACCCATTATGTTCTGGAGATTTTTTTCTAGGGAGATCGTTAATGGCTTGTTCAATTTCTTTTTTCTGATATGGGGCCTATTTAAGTATTTATTTTATCTACTGTTAATCTGGGTAATTTATATTTTTGTAAATTTTCATATGTTTCACTATGATTGCAAATTTATGGGCATATATTTGGGTAAAATAATTCCTGATTATTGTTTTAATTTCCTCTTTTTTTGCAGGTAAATTCACCTGTTTATTCTTGATAGTGATAATTTTCTTTCTTTTTAAAAAAACAAATTGACTGAAGGTTTATCTATTTTATTGTTTTTCATAAAATTAGCTCTTAATATTATTTATTAGTTCAATAGTGTTCTTAATTTTATTTTTATTCATCTCTCCTTTGGGTTTCAGTATTTGTAATATGGCATTTAATTGGGGATTTTGTATTTGTTCTTTTTCCAGCTTTTTCAGTTTCATGTCCATTTTGTTGATCTCCTTTTTAAAATTTTATTCATGTAAACATTCAGAGATATTAAAAAAAATCCCCTAAGAACTGCTTTTGCTACATCCCATAAGTTTTGGCATATTGTCCTATTATTGTCATTCTCTTGAATGAAGTTACTGATCTTTTTGTTTTTTGACCCTCTCATTCTTTAGGATTAGATTATTTATTTTCCAATTAAATTTTAGTCTATCTTTCCCTTGCCCTTTAGTTCATATAATTTTTATGGCATCACGATCTGAAAAAGATTCATTTAATATTTCTGCCTTTCTGTGAGGTTTTTATGACCTAGTACATGGTCAGTTTTTTGAGTATGTGCCATGTACTGCTGAGAAGTTATATTCCTGTTTATCTCCATTCAGTTTTCTCTTGAAGTCTATCCTACCTACCTTCTCTAAAATTCTATTCACCTCCTTAACTTCTTTCTTGTTAATTTTGAGGTTAGATTTATAAAGTTTGGAGAGGGGAGGCTGAGGTCCTCCACTAGCCTAGTTTTTCTATCTATTTCATCCTGTAACTCCCTTAACTTCTGCTCTAAGATTTTTGCTGCTATATCACTTTGTGTATATATGTTTAGAAAAAATATTACTTCATGCCAGTGGTGCCTCTTAGCAGGATATAGTTTCCTTCCTTATCTCTTTTAATGAGATCAATTTTGCTTTTGCTTCATCTGAGATTAGGATTGCTACCCCTGTTTTTTTTTTTTTACTTTAGCTGAAGTGTAATATATTCTGCTCTGAGCTTTTGCATTTATCCTGTGTGTATCGCCCTCTTTCAAATGAGTTTCTTGTAAACAACATATTGTAGGACTATGGTTTTTAATCCATTCTGCTATCCACCTTCATTTTATGAGAGAGTTCCTTCCATTCACATTCATCTTTATGATTATTATATGTATCTTTCTCTCCATCGCATTCCCCTCCCCATTCATGCTTTTATTTCTCCCTTCTCTTTCCCCTTCTCAAAAAAGATTTGCTTTTGACCATCCCTCCCCTCAATATGCCCTCTCTATCAGTCCCCCTCCTTCTTCTTACCCTTTTTCCTTACTACTTCTTCCCTCCCTTCTAAACCCCTCCCTTTTTTCCCCTTTTCTTTCCTACTGCTTGTAGGGCACATTAGATTTCTATACTTAACAAAGTATGCTATTCCCTCCTTGAACCAAATTCAACAAGGCTAATTATCAAACAATCCTCTTCTTCCTCCCCTCTTTTCTTCTACTATAAGTTTATGTATTTCTTCATGTTAAATTTCTATTCTTAACTATCTTATTTCCTCCTTGAATCAAAACTAATCAGAGTAAAACTTATACAATGCTCACCTCACTAGTTTCATTCCATCTACTATAATAAACTTTTGTGCCTCCTTCTTTCTTCCTCCTTCTTTCCTCTTTTCCTGTTACAATCCATTTGCACCCCTTAATTAGGTTTTTCAATATTACATCAGTTAATTTATACTCACACCCTCCATTTATGTATATCCCTTTCAATTGTCACAATAATTATACAATCCTCAAGATTAACAGGTATCATCCTCCCATTAGTAATGTGTGCAGTTTACTCTTATTGAATAACAAGTTTTGTGAGTGTGTGTTTGTTTTTCCTGTTTACCTGTTTTATGTCTCTCTTGTGTCTTGTAATTAAAATCAAATTTTCCATTGAGCTCTGGACTTTTCATTAGGAAGGTCTGGAAGTCCCTAATTTCATTGAATGTCTATCCCCTTGCCTAAAAGATTATGCTCAGTTTTTCTGGGTAGTTGATCCTTGGTTGTGGTACAAACTCCTTTGCCTTGTGATATATCATATTCCAATGCCTTCTATCTTTCAGTGTAGAAGCTGCAAGGTCCTGTGTGACTATAGTTCCATGATATTTGAATTGTTCCTTTCAGGCTGTTTGCAGTATTTTCTCCTTGACCTGATAATTCTAGAATGTGGCTTCAATATTCCTTGGAGTTTTCAATTCAAATCTCTTTCAGGAGGTGACCAATAGATTTTTTTCAATGACTCTTTTACCTTCTGGTTTTAGGATATCAAAGCAGTTTAAATTGATTTCTTGGAAGATACTCTCTGGCTTTCTTTTTATCATTGCTTTCTGTTAAACTAATAATTCTTATATTATCTTTCCTGGATATATTTTCCAGATTACTTGTTTTTTCCAATGAGATATTTTACATTTTCTTCTATTTTTTCATTCTTTAGATTTTCATTTGACTGAATCGTGATGCCTCATTAGCTTCAACTTGTCTAACTCTAATTTTTAATGAATTATTTTCCTCAGTTTTTGTCCCTTTTTACCATTTGATCAATTTTTCTTTTAAAGAGTTATTTTCTACAGTTAGGATTTGTCCCTCCTTTTCCATTTGGTCAATTATACATTTTAAGCAGTTGTTCTCTTCAGTGATTTATTTTTCCATTTTATCAATTGCATTTTTAAAATAATTGGTCAATTTTTCTTCTACCTCTCTAAATTGGCTTTTTAAATCCTCCTTGAGCTGTTCCAAAGGATATTTTTAGGCTTGAGACTAGCTCATATTCCTTTTTGAGGTTTCAGATGTGAGTATAGAGTCAATGCTGTCCTCTTCTGAATTTAAATTTTGGTTCTTCCTATCCTCCATAATAGCATTCTATACTTTTTATTTTTATTTTATTTTTTGCCAATTGTGATTGCCTATGTTTCTGGGGCACAGAGGGCTCTGACCCACTCTTCTTCTGCTGGGATCTAGAGGCCTGGTTACTGGCTTTGTGTGCTGTGGCCCGTGGTTCTGTCAGAGGCTATATAATGCTCCTAGTGCTGAGCTGGAGCTGGCAAGTGAGTGCTGATACCGATGCCAAGGCCGGGAATTTCTGTGTTTCCCTGGGGTTACACTGAAGCTCACAGTGTGAGGTATGGGGGAGAGGTGGTCTGGCCACTGTAGGTCTCAACCTCCCCAACCCTGCTGGTGGTCAGCACTATGCTGGTGTCTTCTGCTTCCCCTGGCCATGCCAAGGCACATCTAGGGATCAGGTGTTGGTGCTTGCTGGTTCTACCCACCCGCCAGGGTTCATGATTTCCCCCTTTGATGCCTTCCATCCTCCACTGGTCCCCTTCAGCTGCAGTACAGACACAGTCACACCCTACTTGTAGATCTCCCTAGCCTTTCACTGGTTCCATTATTTTAGGATTTTACCCTGGGGAAATATTCTCTGGGTTTTTCAAGGTCCGCAAGGGGTGGGTGAGAGCACCTATGGTGTACTCTGTCATCATGGCTTTGGGAAGTAAATGTAGGTGACTTTTAAACATACAGACTGTGAGCTGATAGCCCCAGGAGTAGCTGTTGCCAGTGTTGCAGGCCCTGAACTTGTCTCTCATCCATCTCCTACAGATGGATATAGTGAGAGGCCCAGTAATTGCCACGGTGGTGGGTGCATCAGTTCACCTGGGCTTGCTCCAGCTCTGCTATGGTTTGGTTTCTGCTGGTACAGCCCACATACTCTGCGCTCCCCCTGCCTAGCTCCAAAAATCCTATCTGTCAATTTTCCATGTTGATCGGGGCTGGAAATGTGCCACACTCTTTCTCCTAATGGATTCTGCCACTCTAAAATCTTTTCAGATTTACTTTTTAGAAGTAACTGAAGAAATCTATGGGAGAGCTCAGGTGTGTCCCTGCTTTCACTCCACCATCTTCAGTCCAAAATCTTCTATAATAACCTTTTAATTGGTCTTCTTGCCTCACCTCTCCCGGTGAAAATCTATCCTCCATACAATCTGTGAAGGATACACACAATATACTTATACATGTACATGCATATGTATACAGATACTTATGTGCATAGTGCATGCGTATCTCTATATGTGGAGATATATATGTTTATACATGCATACATATATCCACATAGACAGACATATAATGTATGAGAAATTTTGTGAAAGTAGAAATGACAAGATTTAGCAATGGCCTGGGGATGTGGGCTGAGTGAGAATGAGGATGACACTGAGGTTTTGAGCTTGGATGATTGTGAGAATGGTAATGCCCTCAGTAGTAATAGGGAAGTTTGGCAGGGGAGGGAGAGTTTAGGGGGAAAGATAATGAGTTCTATTTTGGACATATGGTGTTGGAGATATTTATAAGATATTCAGTCTGAGAAGTTGAAGAGGCATCATGGAAATGTGTGGCTATAGCTCATGAGAAAGTTGATGGCTAAGCATATAGATCTGGGAATCATCAGCACAGAAAATAAGATTGGACACATTGAAGCTCGTGAAATCACTAAAAATGATAGTATAAAGTAAAACAAAAGGGGGTTCAGGGGGCCTCTTGGAAGGCATGATTCAGAGGAAAAACCAGCAAAGAAAACAATAAATAAGGAATGATGTGACAGGTAGCACTCTTCATACCCAAGAGAAAATAATATCATGAAAACCTAGAGAGCAGAGTATCAAATAGGAGAGGTTATTCAGTAGTATCAAAAGCTAAAGAGAGTTCAAGGAGGATCAGAATTGGGGGAAAAAGCCATTAGTTTTCTGTTGTTGTTAGTTTGTTTCTATGCTTCCCAACATATTTTTATTTTAATTTCTAATATTCTCAGCAATGATATGGGACTAATTCATGGAAAATATCACCCTAAATAAAACAGAGAGAGAGAATTCATCATCAAGCTTAGGTCTTGGTAACCTAAAAACTTAACATTAAAAAGGAAAAATATTAGTGGCATTAAAATAAAGTACATTTTGCCCGACTTTTTTAGTGAAGGGTCTTTCCTTCATCACAAAATAAATTTTACCTATTTATTCACATAAGAACCTCAAAATTCCTATTTTCTCTCCAGAATTACATTCAAGACATTAATAGATTTTTTTTAAATGTCAATTTAAAAAAAACACTAACATGGCAAAAGTCAACTCTGCTTTGTAGCAATGATTTTAAATAATCTTACAATGTTACCACTAGTCAATTCTTATAAAACATTAAAAACATCCTCTCATCCTGTTCCTACCTTAGCAAGGATATACTATGTACCCTTTTGTTTCTATACCCCTGAGTTCTGGGAACAGGTAGATATGTGGATGCCATCAAAGTCTCTGCTTAATAGCAATATGTCTAGGGAATTCCTTCTACCATTTCCATGACTATTGCTCAGTCACCAATGATTTTTTTTTAATTTTATGTTTATTTTTAGTTTACGACACTCATTTACACAAGATTTTGAGTTACAAATTTTCTCCCTGTCTTTCCCCTACCTACCACCCCAAAACAGCAATCCCACTGAATACCCCCTCCCAGAATCTGCTCTCTGTTATATCCTCCCCCTCCCCCTCCAACTTTTCAGTAGGGCAAGGTGGATCTCCATACCACAGTGCCTGTATATCTTATTTCCCGGTGCATATAAAAATAATAATAATAATATATTTTAAACATTTGGTTTTAAAACTTTGAATTCCAGATTCTTTCCCTTCTTCTCTTGTCACCCACCCTTACTGGGAAGATAAGCAATTCAATATAGGTTGTGCATGTGTAGTTACGCAAAACATTTCCATAGTGGATATATTGTGGGATATATTGTGAGAGATTGACTATATTTTCCTCTATCCTATCCCGCCCCCCACTTGTTCTATTTTCTACTTTGACCCTGTCCCTTTCCAAAAATGTTTGGAAATATTTCAAATTCTAACTACCCTCTTCTCCAATCTGCCCTCCCTTCTATCATCCCCCTTTTTTTCCTCTTCCCCCTTACTTTCCTATAGGGTAAGATACCCAATTGAGTGTGTATGGTATTACCTCCTTAAGCCAAATTCAATGAGAATAAGGTTGACCCATGCCCTTTTGACTTCCTGTTCTTCCCCTCCATTGTAACAGTTTTCCCTTGTCTCTTTAAATGAGATAATTTACCCTATTCTGTCTCTCCCTATGTCCTCTCATTATATTTCTCTCTCACCTAAGCTAGGGAGGGGTCATTGTGTATAGCATATTGGGAAAAAACCCTTTAGTTTTGGAAATTAATAAATCGTGGTTGAGCAGAACCAGGAAAACATCGTACACAATAACAGCAATATTATGTGATGACCAACTTTGATAGACTTAGCTCTTCTCAGCAATGCAGCGACCTAACACAGCTCCAAAAGACTCGTGATGGAAAATGCTATCCACATTCAGAGAAAGAACAAGGGAGTCTGAATGCAGATTGAAACATACTATTTTCAATCAATTTTTCCGTGTTTTTCTTTCTCCTGGTTTTACCTTTTGTTCTTATTCTTCTTTCACAAGATGTGTAAACATGTTTAATATGATTTTATATGTATACCCTACATCAGATTATATCCTATCTCGGGGTAGGGGGGAACTTAGAACTCAAAATCTTATAAAAGTGAATGTTGAAAACTAAACATAAATAAATAAATACATAAAAAGAGCAGAAAAGATAATAAAGGTTAAAAGAATACCTGGTAATTTCAGAGAGGCCAGTTTCAGTTGAATAATGACATTGAAAACCAGAATGCAGAAGGTTCATAAGAAAGTGAGAAGTAGAGGTTCCAACTATAGACAGGTTTTGGGGAGATTGGATTAGAGATTTAAAATAGCTACCAGGGTTGGTAGGATCATAAGGATATTTCTCTAAAGGAAGGGAGAAAGATACTGTATTTTACAGCATAATTGTCGGCTTCTTAGGCCATATTTTTGCAAAAAAAAGTGGGTGCGACCATTATGTGAAACTTTAATATTTTGTGCCAGTATTACTTAAAAATAATTTATTACTAAACATTATTGCTGGCAGATGAAATGTACAGTTTAGCTAGTTCAGGAAGATGACAGTCAGTATCCCATGACTTACTCATGGTAGCTTCACTTGCCCACCTACTTCTCTTGTGCCTATGGCTCTTCATTGTGTTGAGTGACAATACCATTAGCACCGTGGAGCCCAAAAAATCGTGCAAGTCAGCTTTTAGAAATATACAGAGAATTGTAAGCTTGTGACTCACAATGCAGGAGAGATAAATGCACAGCCATATGCTACTGGTGAATACATTGCCTCTCTGTTTACCTTTTAAGCAGCGTGATGAGCAGAATATACCATGTGACTATTATATGAGGAAAGGTTATAAAACAATTTTTGGACTGAAAAAATGGGGTGCAACGATTATGCACTGCAGAAGATTATGAGGTGAAGTACTGTAGTAATGCTTGTAAACATCAAGGCAACAGACCCTAAATAAGGAGAGATTACAAATTAGTGACAGACAGTCGAGAATGATAATGAGGCTGATTTGCTGGGAACGATGAGGGGATAGCTTCCAGTTGGCCTTGGTAAGTTGAAGAGCTACCTCATTATATGAGACTGGAGCATAGATGGAGGGAAGAAAGGGACATTCAATAAATGGTCTCAATTTCTTTCCAGTGAAGTTTGACACAAAGTCTTTAGTTTAGAGAATGTGGAACAGGTGCTGTAGGAGGCTTGAGGCTATAGGAGAAAGTTTGCAACAGTTGCTGAAAAGAATAGGATAGTGAAATTATTAGGGAGAAATAAAATATTTGTCTAATTTCATTGGAGGCCCAGATTAGATTATTTAAAATTAAAAATTGATCTATTCATTGTGGTTTCATTATTTTATCCAGCTCCATTCATCTACACATGAATAAGAGCAAAGGAAGAAGATGGTGAGAATGGTCCAGACTTGGATCTTGAGAAGGTATGCATAGTCATAGTACTAGGGAGCAAAGGAACTAAGGGTAGAGGATAATGGAGAGTTGGATTAGTTCACCAACAGGTTGAGATAGGGAAGGGAGAGAAGTGAAGTCATTGCAAAGATTATAGTCTGGGAAAGAACTAAATGGTAGAGAAACTGGAGATCACAATGAGGATAAAGAATACTGTTAGGAGCCATAACTCACAACAAATGAAAATGTCTTGCTTTAATTATAACATATACTTCAAAAGATGAAGGGAACAAGGCGAATCACTATTCTGAACATAACTCAGACCAATAGGGAGGAAATGGTTGCTGGCATAGAAATGATTGGAAACTTGGGATAAATTTACCAGTCTATCTTGGAATTTGGAATAAAGAAAGAGGAAAAAAAATCTGGGATTAGTTTGGTGCAGCCCACAGATATGGGGAAAACATTTCAAAGTATTCTGAGAAAGAAAGAAAAAAAAGCTGCACATTTCTATAAGGAAGATCAATCAAAGACTGAGGAGAAAACCACAACCAGAAATTTCTGAAAATGCAAACAAAAATCATTTCAGTGGGGAGGAAATTTGTTGTTGAGTTGTTTCTGTCATGTCTGACTCCAGTCCTAGCCCTCTCTCCACTATAGTATCTAGCTGTTATCATCAGCAGTTAGATGGAAGCCTCACAGAAAAACAACCATGTGTGGTGGAAAACTGAGGGGTAATCATCCTCTGGATTTTTGTTTCCTTGCCCCTACCATGCACTTGATGTATAATTTAAACAACTCATTTTAATTTTTCTGGTACTTAGTTCTCTTTCCCATCCCCTAAAAAATAAGGAGGTAGAACTAGTTGAACTCAAAATTACCCTCTCAGTTCTAATAGTCCAATAATAACAACACAGTTAAGAAACTACTGTTTGGATCTCTTTAGATATTTGTCTATTTGTCTTTCCTGTGCACTTCACTAGAAGGACATTTTTTGAGCTAAGCATTAATTTATCTTCTCTGGAAAGAACAGACTGAAAAAGTAAAATGACACACCACACACACACACACACACACACAGAGAAAAAAGAGAGAGAGACAGAGACAGAGACAGAGACAGAGAGACAGAGAGAGACAGAGAGAGACAGAGAGAGAGACAGAGAGACAGAGAGAGAGACAGAGAGAGAGAGAGAGACAGAGACAGAGACAGAGAGAGAGAGACAGAGACAGAGACAGAGACAGAGACAGAGAGAGAGACAGAGAGAGACAGAGAGACAGAGAGAGAGACAGAGAGAGAGAGAGAGAGAGAGAGAGA
>NW_027186372.1:31267068-31271997 GCF_028583685.1 Petaurus breviceps papuanus | reverse complement strand
AGAGAGAGAGAGAGAGAGAGAGAGAGAGAGAGAGAGAGAGAGAGAGTCAGAAGATATGGATTCTAGTCCCATCTTTTTCACTGAATGTCTATGTGACCATGGATAGAAAGAAATTTATTAGGTCATTTAGTAGAGGAGAGCAAGCAAGAAGAGGAGTGACTGCTTGCCCTTTACTCAGGTTCTAGAATATTTAAACTATATGGGATTTGGACAAAATCAAACAGGGAACAGAAATAACAAGGAACTTATCAAAGTTGAATTATTTAAATTTCTACATAGAAAAATGATAATTGTAATTTATGAAACTTCACAGTATGAGAATAGTTGAGGAGAATATAAATGTGTATATATATATATATACATATGTATACATACATATATATGGCTATACAAGAGGGCATATGGGTGTATGGATACATATGCGAGTGTGTATGTGTGTGTATACATATATATATATATATATATGTAAAGGTATACATAGACAGAGGGTATAGAATCAATTGAATAGGAAGGGATGATACTTAAAAGGTGAAATTGAGATGTGAGAGAGGAATATAATGAGAGGAGATGGAGAGAGACAGAATGAGACAAAATTTTCTCATATAGAAGAGGTAAGGGAAAACTGTTAAAATGGAGGGAAGAACAGGAAGTCAAAAGGGAATGGGTCAACCTTACTCTCATTGAATTTGGCTTAGGGAGGGAATGACATACACACTAAATAAGGTATCTTGCCCTACAGGAGAGTAGGGGGAAAGAGGATGAGAGTGGGGATGATGGAGGGGAGGACAGGTTTCAGGGGAGGGAAGTTAGAAGCACACACTTTTGAAAAGGGACAGAGTCAAAGTAGAGAATAGAACAAGGTGGGGGATAGGATGGAGGGAAATATAGTCAGTCTTTCACAATATATCCTCTATGAAAATGTTTTGCATAGCTACATGTGTACAAACTGTATTGAATTGTGTATGTTCCCAGTAAAGGTAGATGATGAGGGAGGAAGGGAAAGAATCTGGAATTCAAAGTTTTAAAATCAAATGTTTAATATATATATATATATGTATATATACATATATATGTATATATACATATACATATATATGTATACAGAGAGAGAGAGAGAGAGAGAGAGAGAGAGAGAGAGAGAGAGAGAGAGCAGATTTGGGGGGTTATACAGTGGGGTCACTGCTTTGGTGTTGTAGGTAGGGGAAAGACAGGGAAAAATTTGTAACTAAAAATCTTGTGGAAATGAATGATGTAAACTAAAAATAAACATAAAGTTTTATTTTTAAAATAAATGATATTTGAGCCAGCCAGGTAGCAAAGCGAGCAAGAGCACCGGCCCCAGAGTCAGGATGACCTGGGATCGAATCTGGGCTCTGATACTTAGTACTCACCCAGAAACACCTGGCCTTGTAACCTTGAGCAAGTTACTTAACTCCAATTGCTTAGGGGCAGCCAGCTGTCTCAGTGAGTAAGAGCACTGGCCCCAGAGTTGGGATGACCTGGGATCAAATCTGAGCTCTGATACTTAGCACCACACCCAGAAATAACTGGCCATGTAACCTTGAGCAAGTTATTTAACACCAATTGCTTTAAAAAAATAAATTATACTCTATACTTTAAGTTTTCTTCCAGTGTAGACATACTATGGTCTATACTCTAACTTGTTATCTGGTTTTAAATTTCTTTTAAATTAGCAATTGTATTACAAGTTCCTCTTGCAATCTAAATGATGTGAGAGAGAAGACTTGAGTTCTTCTCAAGCCATTTTAATTTCAGGGCAAGTAAATAAAACCTAAACTATGATTTTTACCTGCTTCAAATTTTGTTGAAGATTAAAAGAGATTCTCTTCAGGCCCAAAACTGAATTCTTAGCAAAAAGTTGGACCTATTAGCAAATGGGACAGTCCCCTGGTGGCAAGATGGAGGCTTTCAACAGAGTACATTTTGAAATTTGGCTCTAGGGGCAGATATGAGGTACTTTAATGAAGCAGAAATAGGATTCCATGAGGAAACAGTGCTCTTTTTAATGTGGGCATAAATGTTGGTCATCTTCTCATGTCTTATATGTTAGAGAATGTCTTAATTAGAAGGGACCTTAGAGAGTAATATACACAATCCCCTAATTTTACAGAGAACTGCAGTGTTGTATAGTAAATGGAACATTTGTTCAGGAATTAGAATACCTGGGGTTAAATTCTGACTCTGCTATTAACTGTATTGCCTTAGACAAGTTATTTGACTCTGATAATTTTTCTTTCACTCTTCAGTTCTCACCCTTTTTAAAATAAGGAAATCTGACTAATTGATAACTGTGGTTCATTCAGTTCTGACCTCCATGGAAATGAGGCATCGTGTTTGATATGAGTGTGGTCATGAGTACTTGTGTGACATAAACATGAATGTCAACACTCTCTTTACATGTGATTTTGGAATGACTGAATTCATGATAGACATTTTATGTAGGAGTTCACCACTTTTCATATAGGAACAATCAGAAAGGAATTTATAAATTTGAAACTTTCTGCTACTTGAAATTGGTAGAAAACTTCAAATAACCTTTATTCCATCCCACTCCAACAACCAGGACTGAATCTAAATCGGTCTAAATGGTAAAGTATCTATTCTATCCCTGAAACACTTTTTATCACCTCAGAGTTCACTTACCCTATCAGGAAGTCCTTCCTGATATCTTGCTTAAATTTCACTTGAAGGGAGACTCTTCTTTTATCTCCAGGTAGATTATGTTTAAGGGATAATTTTAGAATTTTAAGGCTCTTCAGATTGGACCTCAAAGAACCTTAGGATATTGTACCTCAAAGGGAACTCAGAAGTCATGTAGTCCAAGGCCATTTGTGTCTGTGTTTGGGGGTCTGGATGATGTGAACATGATCAGTATGATGTGGTTACAGGGAAATGAACCATTGTTTGGCACTTTACCTACACTACCCCATGACATTGCTAAGTGTGTGAGTGTGTGTGTGTGTGTGTGGTACAAAAGAGAGAGAGATACAGAAACAGAGAAACAGATACAGAGAGAGACAAAGACAGAGATGCAGACAGAGACAGAGAGACACACACAGAGGTAGAAATCACTCTGTCCCTAGGCAATGGGATTTAGTTTTAAAATACAGTCTCCCACCTTTCTCCCAAGGGACAACTTGTTTCTAACTGGTACTTAATTATTTCTGGGAAAAAAATCCCACAATTTTATAATAGGCTGCTCCAACTGGCCATAGCCTGAGACATTAAATTCTTTTCCTACAGCTGGAATTTAATCATTCATCTTCAATGAGCTTGATGAACTTGTTCTAGTAGACATCCCCCAATCCTCTCAAACACAGTGGCAAATGAGCATGTCCATACTCTCCTTATGGAGCTATAATGAATGTCTCAAGCAAACTCCTCTTGACTCTTACACACAGATAGAGGCAGCATAGTGAAGTTAGATGAACACTGAATCAAGCAAGAGGATCAGGATTCAAATTTTGGCTCTGCAGCTTACTACCTGAGTGAATTTGGACATGTGCAATCCTTCTGTGTCTCAGATTCCACAACTGAAAATTCCCATTTAAATGTCACTACATAATCTCTCTCTCTCTCTCTCTCTCTCTCTCTCTCTCTCTCTCTCTCTCTCTCTCTCTCTCTCTGTCTGTCTCTCTGTCTGTCTTTCTCTCTCTCTCTCTCTCTCTGTCTGTCTTTCTCTCTCTCTCTCTCTCTCTCTCTCTCTCTGTTTCCCTCCCTCCCTCTTTCTTCTCTCTCACACACATCTCTATAATTATCTTTATATATCTCTGATATATATATAATAACTACAATATATATCTATGTATAATATCTCTAGGTGAAATTCCTTCAAATTCTGAAATCTATGAAACTCATGTTTAGGCAAAGGAAGGTCACAAACACACACAACTGGTTAGGACTACAACTTGAGCCAGAACCTGATTTCTCTGCTATTGATCCTGTACTCCATTCCCAACAAACTTCTCATTTTTAATGGTTTCCCCAGCCCAGCAAGATAAAGTTACTTGACCGAGGTTGTGAAACAAGCTTGTGACAGAGCCAGCACTGGAACCCAGGGTTCTGTTCATAACATTTGGTCATGATATTCCATTTGCTACTGATGTACTGTGGAAGTTTAGGTAGGTAAAGCTTTCAGAATTTACAGCTAATTGCAAAGCTTCTGCTTCTCAAGCTGATCTGAGAATGGAACTCACACTGAGTTCAAAGCCAGACAAGAGGCTGGCTCACAGTCAGTGGTTCCAGTGAAGGCACGTGATTGTGTTGATTATTCACCTTGGATTCCTGGAACTTGCACTCCCATCAATCAGCAGAGAAAATGTCCATTTCCTGAGGGGTCTCCTTCCTGCTGGGAATTCATTTATATTACATGAAGATTTGGTACCATGCTGGTAAGAAAGATCAACCACCCTTAGAATCCTAGGGAATGAAGAGTTAATCTCATACAATCTATTGCCTCTCCTGACCCCAGAGGCAATTATGTACCATGTGTGGGTGACTTCATTCAACAACCATTTCCTGTGAGTCCAGGTCTATATTTGGCGTCCAGAGAACACAAGATCAAATTCTGCAGCCTGGTTCAAAAATACAGTCATGCAAGTACAGATGGTGGAGGTCTGCCTAGACAATGTGGTTTATATGAAAAGAATCTGTGGGTTTGGGTGATTGTCCGTAAGTCAATCAATAAACATTTATTAAGGGCCTATTATGTATTAGGCATAGGAGGCAGCTAGGTGGATAGAATGTTGGGCCTGGAGTCACGGAAACTTAAGTACAAATCCAGCCTCAGACACTTACTAGTTCCGTGACACTGGGCAAGTCACTTTACCTCTGTTTGCCTTAATCCACTGGAGAAGGAAATAGCAAACCACTACTGAATCTCTGCATAGAAAACACAATGGACAGTAT
>NW_027186372.1:31242211-31267058 GCF_028583685.1 Petaurus breviceps papuanus | reverse complement strand
AGAACCTAGAGGGACACATGTGACCTTGAGGCCATAGGTTCCCACCCTTGCACTAGGAATGACTCCAGGAACTAAAGCTATTTATCCTGGAGAAGAAAAGAGTAAAGGAGGCATAACATATTCCGAAGTATTTGAAGAGCCTTCATGTGAAAGAGATTAGATTTGTTCTCTGTGGCCTATTGGATTACATAGGTAAAATGGGGAAAGGTAGGACTTGAAATACAAGTGGGTGAATACAGTAAGCAAGCTTAGCTTTTAAGTGCTTACTGTGGCACTATGTTAAGCAATGTACTAAGCTTTAGGGCTACAAAGAAAGTCAAGAACATTTCCTGCCCTAAAGGAGCTTAATGTTTTAATAGGGTAAGACAATAACAATGGCAAGGACAGCATGTCTGTATACATATATGCATGTGTCTACAAGTAGTTTGTATATACATATGCATATACAAAGAAACAAAATATATAGAAAGTAGATGGAAGGCAATGTTGGAGGCTTGCACAGTATACTAAAAGAAAGTGCTGGATGTGGAATCCTAGAAAATGTGTTGGAATTGTGTTTCTGCCAATTACTACTTATTTGACCTGGGGTTAACTGGAAAAATTTTAGAGGTTATCTAGTCCAACCTCCTCAATTTACGAAGGAGGAAATTGAGCCTCTGACACGATAAGTAATTTTCCCATGGTCAAATAGCTGGTATCAATTTTGAGCTTTGAATCCAGGACTCTCATGTCATCAAATCCAATTTTTCCTCCCATGACACAGTGTTCCCTCTAATACATATGCTGTTATCCTCATTTTATAGATAAGGAAATTGGGACTCAGAGAAATTAAGAGACTTCCTTAAAGTTGCAGAGTTATTAAGTCAAAGATCTAGGGCTTGAACCTAGGTCCTTTGAAGTTAAATCCCTTTCTGATATACTGTGAGACTATGCTCTAAGTCCCACCTTATTCAATTATATTTACTCTATATCATTACTACTTACATCTCAACAAAATGTGAACAAACTCCCTAATACTAATTTGCCCTTCCATATCCCTTTCTTCACACTTCACTGAAAGCGTAAGACTTGAGAGCTGGAATTCAATACTACTTCACAGACATTTATTAGGGAAAACCCACCAAGAAAATGTCATCATAGCTTGGGGCAAAGGGAAGAAAAGAGTGTCAGTAGTAGAGATATGGGCAAAATACATTCCAGGTGTGGGAATCAATGACCGTTTTCCACAAAGTTGGAAGAGAGAGGAGAGAACAAGTTAGAAGATTACAAATAATCTACTTTAAATAGCATTCAGAGTACATGAGGAGAGAAATATGAGGTGGGGGAGCGATAGGCCAGTCCATTTGTAGAGAATCTTAGATGCCAAACTAAAGAGTTCATATTTTTATAATTTGGAAAATATAGAACTACTACTCAAGGTTGTGGAACAGAAAATGCATTAATCAGGTTTGAGCTTTAGGAAAGATTGGGGTTTTTTTGTAGGCTGTGTGAGATTTGCATTAAAGAGGGGACATAGTAGGCAGGAAGACCATTTAGGATGAATATTACAGTAGTTCGGTTAAGACATGGTGAAGGCTTGAATCTGAGTGGGGGTAGTATGATCAGGAAGGATGAGATAGATGCAAGGGATTTTATAGGGGAAGAATCTACAGGACTTAATATTAACTGAATATACTACTGTCTCTCCCTCCATAAATTAATTTGTATGTTTTATTTATCTGAATATGTGTACAAGCTATTTCCCTAATAGAACATAACCAGAAACAGCTAGGAGGTTCAATGGATAGAGTAATGGTCCTGGAGTCAGGAGGGCCTGACTTCAAACCTGGCTTCAACATTTATTAGCTGTGTGACCCTGCCCAAGTCACTTAATCCTGATAGCCTCAAAAAGAAGAAAAATTAAAGGTAACTTTAATAGAATACAAACTTCTTCAGGGCAGGTACTGTTAAATTTTTGTTTGTGTCTCTAGTGTATAAGACAATGCCTAGCACACAGCAGGCAATTAAAGAATGCTAATTGTTTACTTGCAACTGATGGTGGTGCTCTCAAAAGAGATAGGGAAATTTGAAAGAAAAATTGATAGGGTCACTTTTGAGCATGTTGATTGTGTAATACTCATGAAATATTTAGTCAAAGATATTCAGGAGTAAATTGTAAATGCAGTAGTGGAGAGGTCAGTGATGGATATATAAATTTGGATTCATCTTTATAGAGTTACTAATAGAAGCTATAGAAATGATCATCAAAGAAAATATAGTAATAGAAACAAAAAAGAAACTGAACAGCAGAGTCTTGAGGATATTCACTATTTGGGAAAAAGAATATAATATGAATCATTGAGAGATCTATAAGAAGTCAAATGGGTAGGAAGAGAACCTGGAGAGATCAGTGTCACCAAAATCAAAAGAGATGACAGTATCCTGAAGGAAAGGATATTCATCAGTGTCAAATGCTATAGAAAGTTCAAAAAGGATGAGAAGTGATTAAAGGATATCTTATTTGGCAATTAAAAAGTCACAGATGAAACCAGAGCAATTTCTCTGAAAGGGATGCAGGCTTTACTACAAGAGGTCAAATAGTGAGTGGCTCTCACTTGGAGGCAGTGAATATTTAAGCAGTAAATTTTAGCTGTAAAGGGGTGGAGAGAAACTATAGCTTGAAGGGATGTCAGGGTCAAGGGAAGGGAATTTAAAAATCTTTTGCTTGTTTTACAGGGGGAAAACTGAGGCCCAGAGAGCAAGTATCCAAAGTCACAAAATTACTCAGTGGCATACCCATTAATCAAACTGGTCTCTTGGTGATAAATCCAGTGATCTTTTTAACATCACCCTCTCCTCCCTTCAACAAAAGAGATGGGTAAAATTGGAACAGGTTTCAGATTCCTTGTTTTGATTAGCGAAAAGAAAAAAAAAAGCAGAGTAAGAATTCTGACTATAACCTGCATTTGGGCTAATCACTGATAGAACCACACACAAAAATCTATAATGGCCATGGCAAAGGGCACCTGTGTTATTTTTTTTTCCTCAGAGCGGCCCCCATGGATGATTATAATAACAGCAGTTAGCTAACTATGAACATTACAGCAATGTAGATTCAGTTCTGTACAATAGTTCTGTACAATAATTTCCATCTCCTGCTAACAATCACAAGATTTTCCCTATGCTTGCTGGAAGATAAAAAAAGGTACAGAATATTCACTCTCTACAGCAAAGCTCTGCAACTGCTACTTTTTAATGGAAATACAATTTTCCTAGACCTCTAACGAATAACACAAGTGTCTTCTAGATAGTGGCTGCCTCTGATTATAGGATGTGGTCATAAAATGAAATATCTTTTAAATATACATGTGTGTTCATATGGATATAAAAATGAAAAAATAACTACATAAAATTATAATATTAAAAAATGATAGGCTATGTTCTGGGAGACATAAAAATTTGAAGTAACTTGATTGAGGTAATTCTTTAATCATATAATGAGATTACTATAGGATAATTGATTTTAAACTAGAAGGGACTTCAAAGGTCTGCTGCTATAAGTCTCCCCATTATACAGGGCAGGAAACTGAGTCTTAGAAAATGCTACGGGAGTTGTCTAAAGTAGTGGGATCAAACTCAGAAATGGATAAGTATCCTCATAGCCTGTATATTGACTTAGAAAACCACATGTTGATATTATCTATGTTCTATTTTATTTTTATGTATTTTATTATTTCCCAGTTACATTTTAATCTGTTTCAGACCATACTTGGGAGTTTTGCTGGTGCATGCAGCCATTTCTGATCTAAAGTCAGAGAGGTAGTAAATAGTATTTGAACTCAGATTTCAAATTCTGTGCCCTTTAACAGGACTTTTAAAAGAATCTCTCCCTACAGTGTATAGACAGACATGTCCATCTACATTTTGTTAGGAGGGCAAAAGACACTCCCTGATTTGACCTCTGAGACTAAACTTGTCCCCAAGAAAATTTAGGTCATTTGGAATTGTCTGTTACTGCTTCCTAAGGGATGACTTTCAGTGATTTGGGTTTCTTGAAAGATGGTCTGGGCAACTAGTTGGTGCAGTGAATAGAGCACCAGCTTTGGAGTCAGGAGGACCTGACTTCAAATCTAGCCTCAGACATTTAACACTTACTAGCTGTGTAAACTTGGGCAAGTCACTTAACCCCAATTGCCCCTTCTAAAAAGCAAAAACAAACAAAAAACAAAAACAAAAAACCTTAAGGAAGTGAATGTTGAAAACTGAAAGATAGTCTGGTTGGTCAAAACTCTAGGAATGAAGGAGTCATGGTGGAGCAATGCTGTTCAAGATAGCTGAAAATCTATTATCAGACTTATTTTTTCTTTTCTCTCTATGGGGGAAAGACTAGAGCACAGCTGAGTGAATCTGCATTCTGAGGGGTAAATCCGCGCATAAACACATCTTTTCATTGAGCAGATATATTGAGGAACAATAAATGGCTGCCTTGGGTCGCCATGTCTTTCCTCATAGCTTTCTCTTCCATTGGGCTCAAGATCAGAGTTCCTGATGATAGATTCTTTCAGTTCAGGAAATGACAGCAGTCAGGATAGTGGTGGAATATTCTAGAGAACCCTATGTATGACATCCATGCAGCCTGAAAAGAGAATTCATGAATGAATGAATGAAAAGCATATATTAATTGCTTCCTATATACCAGGCACTATACTAAGTGCTAGTTACAAGTCCAAAAAGCAATACAGTCCCTGCCCTCAGTGAGATTATATTCTAATAGGAATAAACAAGATATATGGGAAATGGTAGGAATAGAAGAGAACTAGGAAATCACAGTAATGGTGAGTGGAAGCATAGAACAATTAACTGATTGGGTCATTCTAGGAGTGGTAGTGATCTGACATCTTAGAGAGAGAACAAAACTTCCTATGAAATATCATTTGTAAAGTAAGAACATCTTTAGGTGGGCCCAATGGTTGGTGGAGCATAAGAGCCTAAATCTTGACATGATTCAGCAAGATATCAGAATCTTGCAAACTGCACCCTCCTTCCACCTACCCCCACCCACTATCACAGGAAATTATGCGAGTACTGAGGGTCCAATGGGAAGGAAGCTGCATTTTCAGAGATTCCCAAAATGTGTTTGTCTTTCAGGGTGAATCCAAGTCATAACATAATATTATGAGTATGGAAGTGATTGTATAGGACTTTATGATCATAATTTTATGATTCATAATATTGTAATCATAAATTATAATCATAAATTAAATGAAGAAAGGATATTAGAGTTCACCTAGTCTAGCCTCTTCATTTTTACTTATTAGGAAACTGACAGAGCAGTTAAATGATTTGTCCAAGATCACAGAGATACTAAGTATCAGGATCAAGATTTGAATCCAAATCCCTTGATTCCAAATCCAGAATTCTTTCCACTATGATGGATTCACCAGAATTTCAGAATGTTGCCTTGATTCCAATTGCCAATTCAGTTACCTCAGAAGAATTAATTGAAGCTTATGGTATACTGTGAGTAATTTATATGTTTTTCCTATGTTTTTATGAGCTTCTGTGTGTCTTTTTCACCTTTCACATTTTTCCTGTGTAGTGAAATTAAGTTTATGATCGACACTTTTTTTTTTTAAAGCAATTGGGTTTAAGTAACTTGCTCAAGGTTACGTGGCCAGTTATTTCTGGGTGTGGTGCTAAGTATCTGAGCCCGGATTCGATCCCCCAGGTCATCCCAACACTGGAGCCGGTCCTCTTACTCGCTGTGCTACCTGGCCACCCCATATGATCTACACTTCTTATTTCAAATGCTTTTATAGAAGCTAAAGACCATGTTAACCATATTTGTGACAACCTAGAAACTAGTTATATATAATCTTTATTTGGAAATTTTCCAGAGAAAACTCTGTGTTGTGGTAAGACCCAGAGACTTATTTGACACTTTGGAGGAAGTAAGCTAGATTAGACATTGTGTATATGAAAAAAGAATTTGGAGTGCCCTGAGCTATCATTGATTTGGATAAAACAGAACTCACCTTAGTAAAACTTATAGTCTAGGAAAGAATTGGATTCCATCCAAAGGGTTTCTTTTGTTTGTGTATATTTCAATTCAAGTATAAACATTAAACCACGCTCTATCATCATGCCTTTATTTTTGAGATTCACTGTATATTAATTGTGCTTTGGTGTGTGTATTACCACGCGATTGGAAGTCATATAAGCCTGATTTGGTAGAGAACCTCTGCCTACATTTGGAACAATATAGTTCATCTCCTTTTTCTTTTATCTACCACTCTCCAAGACCCTCTTGAAAAAGGCTCTTATTTCAAGGAGAATTTTGCCAGTACTCAAAGCATAGAGAGCTGTTATCACACTTACCTGCAATTTGATAACTCCCCTAAAGCAATGTCCTAAAGGTGAAATTGTAGACGTTTTTTTTTTTTTTTACAAAGAGATAATTAGAATCATAGATTGTAAAACAGCAGAAGGACCTCAGAACATAAAATGTTAGAACATGGAAAATGGAGTGCTCGTGCGAGAAGGGCTCTGGGAACTTAATCTTCAGAATGTTCAAACTAAAAGGGAACTGAAAACAAAGAAAAGAGCTTGTCACAGCTAGGCTCAACTATAGAGATCACCTAGTCCAGTCTCTCATTTGAATAGGAAAAAAAAAATCCCACTACTAAAGACTGGAGAGAAGAGATGATTTGTCCAAGATCAAAGAGACAGTTTGATCAGGATTGGAAAGTAGACCAAGAAAGAAAGGAAACAAGCATTTCTTAAACACCTATTATATGCAAGGCACTATGCTAAGAATTTTACAAATATTATCTTTTCTGATCTCATTGATCCTCAAACAACCCTGTGTGGTAGATACCATCATTACCCACCCACCCCCCTTACAGTTGGGGAAACTGAGATAGAGGTTAAAGGACTTGCCTAGGGCCATACAGTTAGTAAGTGTCTGAAGTTGGATTTTAACTAAGTTATTCCTGATACCAGGCACAATTTTGCATTAACTGGATGATCTTCATGATTATAAAGTACGTTACAATAACAATCCAGTCAAGGATTTAGTTAAGGAACAAATTCCTTGCCTCAAGGGACCACTATGAGGAAAATATCCTTTAAAGAGCTATATAATTATGAGATTGTATTGTCCCTGTTTGTAGATGTAAAAATTGAGGCTCAGAGACATGTGATTATGTGATAAAAGTGATAATGTGATAATGTGATAAAAGCCCAGTACTTGGTAAATGGAAGAGAAAGGACTTGGGGCCAAGATTTCTAATTTCAAGTCTGGTTTTATTTTCAATTTCCAAAACTATCTCTCTTGAACCATAAGCATATATACTGGGGAATTCTGAGAGTTAGAGTTTTATCATTAGGCTTGGTGCCAAATTTTGGAGAGATTTGTATACCAGGTAAAATAATATAAACTTATTACAGTAGAGGATAGGGGGCTTTTATTCTTTTCTTTTTTTTGAGACTATTTCCTAGGTCATGTTTCAGTTTATCTCAGGTAGCACCACTGCTGATATAGGAATCTCTTGACATCCTTAATAAGTGGTCAGCACACACATGTACACACAGTTTCCATGGATTTGACTGTAATCCTGGCTGGAGGGCAGGGCAGACTCTCTTGAATGGTCCATAGGAGATCCTACTGGGATCATACTAGGAGTCTGTTTGGTGTGAAAGGGAGAAAAACACAGCCTAAAATGCACATAATTGGAAACTCTCTAGGTTCAGTTCAATTATTTCATCTGCTGAGATGGCTGGTCCTAGAGCTGCAATAATGAACAGAAAATACATTTACACACACAGACACACACACACACTTTCCTTGTGATGACATTACTGAAATATATTCCCAGGGGTTAAATATACATGATAAGAATGAATATTCTGACTGATAAATTGGATGCCTGGCTGTTAGATATCAGTCCCTGCTTTGCAGCTTTTCAGATCCATTACAGAAACTATATGAGCCTTCAGATGGGCTATTGAACGATTCAGCATAAACATCAAATCACCCCTCGTAAATTGTTTATTGTCAGCTGTTAACAGTAAAAAGCAAATCAGGCTTGCATGTAAAAAGGTGTTTTTAATTACATCCAAGGAAATAGATCCTTTTCCTTTGGAGGAATTGAAATGAAGTAGAGTGAAAAAAGCCTGGGACTGGAAGACCTGAGTCCTGAATTCTAGTCATGATTCTGCCCTTGAGTCATTTTGTGACCTTGGGTACATCACTTTTAGGATCAAAGGGGTGATCTGACTGTACCCCTTCATTCACATCTGAGGCCCAAGGAGTAAAAGTAACTTGTTCTAGATCACAAAGGTAAGTGGTGGAGCTAGGGTATGAATCCTTCCTTTAACTCCAAATCCAGCACTCTATACAGTGTGCCCCATTGCCCTTCTGGGATTGTTTTCTTAGATCATGAAATGAAGGGGCTGGATTCAATCTCTTTCTTTGCATCTTTAATGTCCTTTGATACATGGGGCAAGGGAAGGGAATAAGCATTTTCATTTTGTTGTTGTTGTTTAGTCATTTCAGTAATTTCAGATTTTTTGTGATCCCATTTGGTGTTTTCCTGGCAAAGATACTAGAGTGGTTGGCTATTTCCTTCTTCAGTTTATTTTACAGATGAGGAAACTGAGGCAAACAGGGGTAAATTGAGTTGCCCAGGGTTACACAGCTAGTATGTGTCTGAAGCCAGATTTGAACTCTGTCTTTCTGACTCCAGCCCTTGTGTTCTGACTACTACACCACCTAGCTGCCCCAAGCATTTATATGCCACTTACTAAGTGCCAGATACTCTCCAAAGCATTTTGCAAATATGATCTCATTTGTGCCTCACAACAACCCATTAAAGCAGGTGCTATTCTTATTCCCATTTTACAATTGAGGTTCCTGAGGCAGACATAAGTTAAGTGACTCATTCAGGGTCACATAGGCAGTGTCTGAGGCTGAATTTGAACTCAGGTTTTGCTGACTCCAGTCCCAGTGCTCTATCCATTATGCCACCTACCTACCTAAGGTTCCTTCTAGCTCTGACTTTTTATGTTCCATTTTCTAACTTTCTCAATCCTGAGCTACTATGACTTTTGACATTCTGTGTTGTAAAGGTTCTTTCCAGCTCTGTTCAATTTTCTAAGATTCTGTGGAGCAATAACTATCTATGATGCTATGTTATAAGAAGCACCATTTGTGCTCATAAAATAAATAAGCCTCGTCTTTCCTTTCCTGCATTTATTTTTCTCAAACCGAGAAATCAGAAAAGCCATCCATTCTGACTTCAGAAATTGAAAATGAGTGTTTGAGCGTGATAATGTCTAAGAATACGATGAGAATATCCTGGAATCGTGGGAGTTTCTTGCAAAAAATGATAATTTACCATTCTGTGAAGTCCCACAGCTGGCTTAGCAGAAGTATTACTCACTTTGCTCAGGGGAAAAAAAATAACTCTAAATATTTCCAAGCACCTCTCTATGGAGTATCCAAGGCTGGTTGTTCACCAACTATGGAAATTCATTTCAGAATGGCTACTGTATAACTCTCAGGTGAGCAACTCTACTAATGCAACTTATCACAGCTCACTTTACCTCTATGGTCCTCAGTTTCTTCATATATAAAAAGGATGAGGTTGGGCCAGATCCAACTTTTTTCCCTTTTTACTTTTTTTCCTCATCCATAATATGGGCAAATGTTATAGTGACTTGAGCTAAATCATTTATAAAGTCCCTTTCAACTTTCTCATTCTACAGTTTAATATCTTTTTTCCCCAGTTCTCACATTCTTTATTCTAAGCTTAGTTCAGACAAGCATGAACAACAATGTGGAGGTGGGAAATCAAGATGTACAATTGGGGAATTATGCTAATCAAATGTAGTTGGAATATAGAGAATGTGGTAGAAAATGGTATAAAATTAGGAAAATAGATTGGATCTAGGTTGTTAAGGATCTTAAACTGTGAAATTCCCGGATCCAAAGTTTCGATTTTATTCCTTGGGGAGCCAATTTTGAGGATAGGAGTGGGATGGTGATGGTGGTGATAATAAGAACTGATGAATGCTGGTAGATTTTAACATTATAGTGAGTACTGAAAGCTACAGTTCTTTCTGGGGCATTAGCTGACAGTTATGGTCAAAAAACCAGAAAGATGTGGATTCTGGTTCTATCTCTAGTACATACTGACTATGTGACCCTAAGTAAGTCAATTTATCTCTCAGGTCTCCAGGTATCTCTTTTTGACTATATATTGTAGACAGAATGATGACCTACATTGGTAGAAGGAGTTTCTATGCTGAGGAAGCTACATATCCAGTTTCTATCCCTATCCAAACATGCAAAGAAAGATAAAATAATTTACATGATATGAACATGTATTTTAATAGTTCTCATTTGTGTGTTTGCTTGGCTGGTTGGGGTACCTAATTTTAATCCCTGAAAACCCTGAAGAATAAAAAAGAGAATTAGTGAACAGAGCTGGAAAAATGAATAATATATTTTCTAGACAAACATTTATCAAGTCCTACTATGGGCAAAGCAGTATGCTAGGTACAAACAGGAAAGCAGGACAGTCCCTGCTGTCTGGAAGCTCACTTTCTAATTGGGGGAAGCATTACATATTTAAGGTTTCATTTGCAAGTCAGATGGAAAGGCCCCATGGTCCTTATGGCACAGTGGCAAAGCAGATGGTAACACATCTCTTTCATTTTACTTCCACTGATAAAACCACATGAAATTCTGACATTGAACCATATGACAGTGCCAAAGACTTTGGGGATGAGAATTGTCTTTTCTGGGTCTTCAGTAGCTGTACCTGCTGTGGACATGGGAACTATAGAACCCTCAGGAACAGTTGCCAGGTCATATCTGCACAAGACTTGATTACATAAGATGGTGATTGGAAGGGCTAAATGGAAGCATCATTGATGGGTCTGGAGATGGTATGCTATTTCCCAGTTTTTGAGCTCAGAGCCCTTGGTTATAGCCATTGGAAGTGTGAGAAGAGGTAGTTGTCCATACACTTGTGGTGGTTTGACGTGCTTGGTACATACTGCCTTCTATCTTTCCTTAAGAGTACCTTGCAACTTAACTAAGTTCACTTGACTGCCTTGTCAGGGGCAATTGATTGCTCAGCAGTCCAAGAGCTTTTAGAACATAGATGATGCAGTGGAAGAACTTAAAAAGACCTTAGAGCATAAAACATAGGATATAAGGCCCTATAACATATATTGGTTTAGTAAGAAGGAACCAAGTTTTATAAATACTTTCACTTTGTAGACGAATCAACAGAGACCTAAATCTCCTAACTAAGCAGTACTTTAGGGGCTTGATGTTGCTATGAACAGTTGATGGCAAGGGCATACCACCAATTACTGGCAGATCCGGGAGTCAGAACACAGGTATCCGAACGCCTAGTAAGGTGTTCTTTTGTATTTCAACTTTTCCAGAAGTAGGTTCCGCCATAGGAAATTTAGTCCGTGCCTGGTCTGGCCTTCAGAATACAGACCTAGTTGACTGAAATTGACTTAAGCCTCACTTCCTGCTCCAAGTCTTGAAATGAGATGCAAACTTTTCTTCTTGATTACCACTTTCTAAGCAGATGACAGCCGGGGTGGGGGTGTGGGGAGTGTTGGAGAATGTGAAAGAGGAAGGTTCTCTCTTAGAGATTTCTACGGATAATTCAGATCATTTTTTCAAGCAGAGAGTAATTCAACAGTTTGGGTTTCAAAACCTAATATTGTTCCTTTTTTCCTCATTTGTCAGTTCCATTCTCAAAAGTCCTGGCCATTGTCTCACTTTGTCCCCCCATGCAAAAGCCAGTCCTGAGGTAGAAATGGAAAGATGCTTGGATTCCCTGGTACGGCAGCCACACAGGAAGTCTGAATGGATCTTCCTCCCTAGGTATGCTCTTGTCTGAGTCACATCCTTGACCTCTGACTCTAGCCACATCAGGAAGCACCACAGTGGCCAGAGAGCTGATTTTGCTATAAAGACTGAACCAAGCTGTGACTACAAAAGCATTAGCTGAACCAAGCACATACCTCTAGAGACAACACAGAGGTGGCAGATGATAGATTTTTAAAAGTAATAACAATTTAAATTCAGGAAAGGATGAAAACCAAATCTAAAACATCAACAGTAGAGAAATTTCAGAGATAAGTACATTGGGATTATCTCTCATCTTTTCCAATGGGAGCTGAGTCAGAGCCAGGCCCTGTGAAAAACAGAGAAAAGAGAATGGAGGTATTTTAGAGTAATTATTCTCCTTCTAACTAAATCGCAGTTAAACTGAGCTAGGAGGACCCAGTGCAGCTAAAGAGAGTTGGAAGCAAATGCTCAGAGTTAACTGGAGTCATGAATGCAAAAAACCACAGCTGAATTCAAACAATCAGTTGCTGATTAGTTTTAAATGGTTGTTTTCAAGATAACTGTTTGTTGATCTAAATAATTCAACCAGTTTATGTGTGCATACCAAGTTCTGACTGTTTACTTTGAAGAACATTCACAGAATCTTAGAATCCTATGCTCAGCCTTTACTGGCTGATATCTGAGAGGCATTTTGCTGTTTGGGCTGACATCAGTATAAAGGTCTCCCCACCCAGTAGTTCTCAGTCTCATTTGGGTGGTGTTAGTGCAAAGAAGTCATAAAATTGCAACTAGATGGGCTCTGGTATTTGTTGTGTTACTAACTAGACAGCTGCCTGATTTGACCTTCATTTAGAGTGAGAGCTGCCCAAAGCACAGATCCTCTCTAAATATTCTCAGAGAGGTCACTGCATCTACCTGGGCATTATTTCCCTCCTTTGTAGAAATAGGGGCTGAATTAAATAGTCCTTAAGACTGTGTGCAGCTCACAACTGTATCCAGGCCCAAATGGTTCTAACTTCCCTTTTCCAAGATTCTTTTTAGCTAAAATAATTTATGCTACTAGTCTATGGCAAATTGGTTCAGATGACCAATTTCCTTTATTTTACAAAGCAGAAAACAGACTGGGAATGGAGAAGTAATGTGGTCAAGATTTAACAGGGGTGGGGAACCTGAGACCTCAAGGCCACATGCACCAGTCTAGGTCCTCAAGTATGGTCCTTTGAACCCAAACTTCATGGAACAAATCCCCTTAATAAAAGGATTTGTTCTTTAAAACTTGGCCTCAGTCAAAAGGTGTACTTCAGTACCTAGAGTTCCACATGTGGCTTTGAGGCTGCAAGTTCCCCACCCCTGTGTGCAATAAGCATTGGGAGCAGGATTTGAACCCAGGTCTCCTGACTCCAGAGCAAGCACTTTTCCCACAGCACCACATTGCTCCCTTCCATGATCTCAGTATCATAAGACCAGAAGTTTCAATTTCAAGGTCCCTTGGGGTCCATTTAATCCAATACCCTTATTTTACAGAGTAAGATACTGACGAAAAGAAATTAAGTGATTTGCCCAAGGTCACAGAAGGCAGGATTTGACTGTTGGTCCTTTGACTTCCAATGCCAATGCTTTCTCTGTGGTCTGACAATGCCTCCTTCTTTATCCTTGGAGTCAGAAGATTATGATTTGAGTCTTAACTTACTTCAAATTTTTGAATCTTATGTTTCTCAGCTATGAAATGTGAATGAGAAGACCTGCCAATTTGGTAATTCATATATAATTACCTTTAGCTATTAAGTCAAATGCTTTAGACTTAGGACGTCTCAACCTTCTTCTGCTCATGACCCCTTCAGCACTTCTTAAACTATGGGTCACAACTCCATATAGGTTGTGACCCACAGTTTAAGAAGCTCTGCTTGGACCAGGGAAATCAGATATTTCTCCTCAGACCTCCCCTGGAGGAAAAAAAATGCTCTGAAGGAAGGAGGTTGTGAAATACCTCACTTTGTAGCCATCATAGTAATCTTGGTGGCTTGTGTAGGAATGCACACACCCTCTCCTACATATAAAGCCCAAATCTTAATAGAAAAAAGAAAAGAAAAGAAAAACACAAACAGTACATCAAAATCAAATTACCCACTGTGATTATCTCTTCTTCAGCTCAAAAGAAATGGAGTCACTCTGCCTATTCATATTGCCTCCTGAGCATCATTGCAAATTAATGCAATTAGCAATAAGAAAAGAATAAGCAACCAATCTGTTGAATAATCAAATTACATATCTCTCAACAATTAAGTTCATTAATTAAGTCCTTGCACTGGAGGTATTGCAGGGGGCACATCTTGAAGCTGTCATATTCTTCATATCTTTGCTGGAAGGCTTTTCACACATTTCAGTTGTTCTCCCAGAGGCTCAAGATGTTCTTTAATAATGGTGCCTTCGATTGGTCTTTGTGCATGTGAATATCAAAGCATCAATACATCTTTCTTTGCTCTTTCCAAAGGCCTGAATGAAAAATCTACAGTGTGAGTGAGTAGGTTTTAGTCAGTATGAGGAACTACTTAAAAATTAGTGTTCTCTAAAAGGTGTAATGGCCTGCCTGGAGGAGAACATAAACTCCGTTACTGGAGAGCAGAGTTGTCAGAAGTGCTATGGAGGGGATTTATGGTTCATTTAAAGGTTGGATTAATTGACCATTGAGTTTTTTTTTCCAAATCCAAGATTTTATGATTCTATTTTGTAAAAGAAAGACCATTGGCCTCAAAATAAAAAGACCAAGATTTGAGTCCTGATTACTAGATAGCAGCTTTGTGACCTCGGGCAAGTCAAGTCTGCTCTGAACTTCAATTTGTCTCTTGCTGAAATGGAGATGATAGTGACACTATCCACTTCACTAGATGGTTGCGAAGAAAGTGTTTTGTAAACTGCAAAGTGATATAGAAATGCCAGCTATTACTGTGGATTATCTGGAAGTACTCAAGCACAATTAATACAAGTACCTGAGCGTCTTTACAAAAGTCTTACATGGCCAGGCCAGCTAGCATAACTTTAGCAAATCAGTGAGCAAGCATATTCATTTATTACTGAGTGATTTGTCTTTTATTGTTGTTTATATTTCATTTTCAAAAAGGATCAATGACACCACAGATGATGTCTTGACTTGTGTGTGAATTAGATATAAGCGGAGCAAGACTTGCACAAAGCACTCTCTGTTCCAGAGTCATCAAAGTTCAGTGGCAAGACAAATCAGGATTACTGACAATGGCCCATTGTGCCATTCATAATGTATTAATTTGGGGGCAGAACCCTATACTAGATCTCAGAGAAGTACATGTTGAAACAAGACCAAGTTGCTATGAATCTTATAGTCCAGTAGGGATTTGTCACAAATGCAAAGATGTAATTATAACACATACTAATAACGTTATGGCATTACAGAAGAGAGGTACCATCAAAGGGTTATATTAGGTCCAAATGAGAAAAATTACTACTAGCTTCTAGTTTCAGGGAAAACTTCCTGGAGGAGGTTGCAGCTGAATTGGGCTTCAAAGGATGAATAGAAATTGAGCAGAAACAAGGAAAGGAAGACAGATCTTATAGGCACAGAGAACAGCATGAGCAAAATGTCAGATCTAAGAGTATAATTTGCTTTGGGGTCAAAGAGTAGCCCAGTTTGTTTGGACCATACAGTCGAGCTGCATGAGATAGGGTTAAAAAGTCTTGGTCATGCCAAATTCATTCACTTATTCATTCTTCATTCATTCTGTCAATTAATCCATCAACAAGCATTCATTAAGCTCTTACCATGTAGGGCACCCGGTATTTGGTGCTGAGTAGAATGGTGAGGGAAGTAAATCATTCTACCTGTCATGGAGAATATTGCAGTTTAGGAAATAATCTGTTTTCACTCCAGAAAGTCTGGAAGTACTTAAGCATAAACATTCTTACTCAAGTACTTTATTTTCATCATAATGATGCAATACCATCTGCTTTACCACTACATCTTAAGGTCCATGGGACCTTTCCATCTGAATTGCAGCTGAAATCTTTCATATATATGTTATCTCAACCAATTAGAATGAGGACTCCTTGAGAGCAAGGACTGTGTTATTTTCTATTTCTATTCCCATCACTTAGCACATCATTTTGTACCTAGTGCTTAAATGCTTTATTCATTCAGTCATCACTACTGGAAGAAGACATTGTGGTCCTTATTATTTACATGGAAAACCATAGATCTGGATTCCTAGTACTTGCCTTCTAATCCCAGCTCTGTTGCTTACTAGTTCTATGACTTTGAGCAAATAATTTCCCTCCTCTAGGCCTCAATCTCCTCTTTATGTAATGAGAAAGTTTAGGCTCAGGTTCCAAGTGATATCAATCCTGTTATTCTGTTTATTGTGAACACTCCCAGGTATTGTCCTGGGTCCTCATGGTGAGGTGAGAACTTTGTTCCTGCATTGACTAGGTATCCTTGGAAGGGTAAAAATTATTTGTTTAGTCTTAGATTGCTCCTTTGATATCACTTTGAGAATGATTAACTTGATCTACATCCTTGGACTTTAAATCAAAAAAGGGGAAGCGTCATCCATAGAGCCAGAGGTGTACAGTTACATGGATAATGAGCTTGTCAAGGACACACAACAGTTCCCCAGAAGTAAATTCGTTCAATTACATGTATGCTCCAAGCCACCATGTGCTCCTATCTAAGGGGGATATCCTGGTAAGAACTCTTAACACTGAATCCACCTATATTAATACAGAGCCATGTTCTGGTTCTGGGTCATGTGATATAGTCCCATAAGCCTATGGCCCAGTCATTATGCATCCAGCCATTTGAAAAGCTTGTAGAAGATACAAATTCCCAGAATTAGAATAAAAGCAACCATTTAACTGGGTTAAGTGTGTTTATATGGCTAAATAGACCTTGTTTACTGATAAACAACAATAGAGTCTTAATATCCATGAGTCTGAATTTGTACCACTGGCAGGAGGGATTTCAAATTGTTTAGCGTCTGCCTTGTACATGTGACTGAGAAGAAATTGTTCCATCAATAAAGTTCATGTAGAATTTGGATAGAGTCTTAAAAAAATCCTTTCAGAAAATGGCAGTCATATTTAGTACTGTGCAAGTTTACTGGGAAAAATGCAGATCTTATTGTTTAAGAATCTCAGAGCTGGAAGAGTACTTAGAACACACACTGTGGAATGAGAGAGGGGGAAGAGACTTCAGAGACCATCCAATTCAAACCCCCATATTAAAGTTGGGGGAAACCAAGTGCTAGAGCAGGGGCATGACTTTTCCCAAGACACACAGCCAGTTAGTGACAAAGCTGGCACCAGAACACATGTCTCCTAATTTCCAATCCTGCTGAAGGGTTTCTTTGGAGATGGAAGAAAATTTAGGACAATGAAATCAGAATGAAGGTTCAGAAAGAACCTCTCCCTCCCCATCCTCCAGGTCTGCAGGTTAATCTACTATTTGTCCTAATTTCAGTTCATCTCATGGTAATTTTGCCTCTGATGTAGCCCATCAGTAATTAAATCACTGGCCTGGCTTTCAGTTGCTAAAACTGAATGAGTTTTAAAATAGCTCCCCTGCTCAGTACATTCTTAAGCAGCCTAGGCTTTTCATACAGTTCTGATAAGCTCTCTCCCCCTGCCGCTTCATTCTCCCCTCATGGTTCATTAACTATGACGTTGATTCATGGGGACTCCACCTTGGAGTGAACAGTTAGGCTCTATCTGGAGAAGGCTCTGGGATGCCTTGGGCACTGAGAAATGCTGGATTTCGTGAAGCTTCCATCTTCTCTATGGTAGGACTGTGGTTTCATCTCCCATATTACTCATAAATTCACAGAATGTCAAAGTTGGAAGAGGGAGAAAAAAGAACAGAGGATGTCAGAGATGGATATGAGGAACCTTAAAATAGAAAATATTAGATGTGGAATGGACATTAGAACTCAGAAAGTTTAAAGTGGAAGACAGAAAAAAAATATCTAGAAAGAACAGTCAACTCTGAGAGTGAGAAGGGACTCCTAAAATCCTCTTATCCAACCCAGGTCTGAACAAGTACTACATCATAGGGTACCTGCTACATCCCAAAGCAAGGCACTTACTGTCAATCAGTTCTAATTGTCAACGGATTTTTTTCCCTAAAATCTCCTTCTCTGCAACTCTCATCCACTCATTTGCTTCTAAGATTGGGGGCTAAGCAGAGCAAAACAAGTAAAATCCCTCTTAACCTGGTCAGTCTTGAGATGCTTGGAGAAGACATCATACCTCGTACCTCCACTAAGTTTTCTCTACTTCAACCTAAATATCCTCAATTCCGTCAAATGATATTCCTGAGTAATATATTCCATAACTATCCCACAAAACTTACTGAAAATATTCCAGCTTGTTTATACCCTTTCAAAAGCATGACAACCAAATTTTAAAATAGTTCTCCAGATGTGATGTGACTAGGGCAGAATATTAGTGTCCTATCATTTTCCTTGTAGATATTGTTTATCTCTTAATGTAGCTAAGTAGCACTGTAACACTATTAAGAAATACTGAGCTTGTAGTTCATTAAAATCTCCACATAGTTTTTTTTTTCCAAATGAAATACCACCTAACCATGCTTCCTCCTTTTGGATGTCTACAGCTGGTTTTACTGAAACCAAGTGAAAGATTTTATAATTATTCTTTTTTTTTTGCTTTATGGAGAGGGGAAGGTAAGGCAATTGAGGTTGTGACTTTCCCAAGGTCATATGGCTAGTTTTTTTATGTGTGTATTAAAGTGTCTGAGGCTGGATTTGAACTCAGGTCCTCCTGACTCCAGGCCACTCCTGCACCACCTAGCCGCCCTGATTTTTATAATTATTCTTATTAATTTCAACCTTATTAGATTCTGGCCAATATTACTGACTATTGAGATTTCATTGAATCTTTATTCTTCTCTCCCAGGTTTTAACTATTCTCAGTTTTTTAATCACCTGAAAACTTGATAAGCATATGCTTTCTAGACGAAAAATCAAATCACAGGCAAAAAAAATGTTAAACAACGAAGGGACAAACAGAGATCTCTGGGACACTCCACTGGAAACTTTCTTCCAACCATTAGATTGTGAGTTCCTTGAGGACTGGGACTGCCTTTTGTCTTTCTTTTTTTTCCCCAGTGCTTAACAGGGTGTCTGGCACATAGTAGGCATTTAATAAATGTTATTGACTGACAAGTTGACATTGATCATCAATTAGTGCCAATTTTTTTGAGTCCAGACGTTCTATTAGCTCCTTAACTTAGTATATTTTCTTCTATATCTCCTCATTGTCTCTATGAGATGTATTTCAAATGCTCTGCTTTACAAAAAATGTGTAAGCTCTTTCTTTAGCATTCTCCTGTTCTTTCTGTTTCTTAGTCCTGTTAAAAAGTGAAATGAAGTAACTTCGGCAAACAGGTAACAGATGAAACCATGATGGATGCTTTTATGATCACTATTTCTTTTTCTAAATATCACTGAACACCCTTATAGATATATTTAGACATTTTTCCAGGAATCAAGTCAAGATTATCAGTATCTGCTTTGCATATGCCTTTCTCTTTCATTTATTGAAAATCAGGACATTAACTCTCTTCTAGTCCTACCATACCTGGAGGAGTCATAGCTCATTAGAATTTCTAGGGACCTCAGATCGCCATCTGGTGCAAGCCCCTCTTTTTATAGATGTGAAGGCTGGAGCACTGAGAAGGTAGTGATTTGTTCCCAATTACACTGGTAGTATCAGAGCTGGGAGCTGAAGACTGGTCTCTGCACAGCAAGTTCAGTCTGCTTTTTCACACACTACACCACCTCCCACAAGAAAAAAGGATTGCCAATAGCAGCTCAGTAATCATGTCTGCCGGTCCTTTCAATAATTATAGATCATAAGACATAAAATTTTAGGGTTTGCAACACAGTGTGTGATATCAGAGTTGTAACGGAGCTGAGCAATTATGCAGATAATCCCCTTCTTTTTACAAACTATAAATCTAAGGTCCTGAGAAGGTAAATAGTTTTCCCAAGGTCACACAGCTAGCAAGTGGTCTAGCACTCACACCCCAAGCTTTTCATCCCTATTCCCAACGCCTTGACATTTAATCTCTTTAGTCTCAGAGAATCATGTGCAGGGGCTTACTGTCTTCCATCTTCACAACAGCTGACTCTGAATGGTCTCTTATGTGTCTGTCTACCTTTCTGCCCCATTTCTGAGTTCACTGCATTAAAATCAGTTAGATTTTGTTATAAGGGAAAAAAAGTGATTCAGACTGATGTTTTTTTTTCCTTCTACTAAATCGAACTGTGGGAGGCATCATGTGCTGAACCAGAACATTTTGAAAGACAAAACCCCTAATGTTTTGAGGAGGGTTTTCCCCCCTATTACCAGGTTGCTAAGCAACATTTTTACAGTATCAGCAGCTGGGTAGATACAACCTGCATGACTAGAACAGCATAAAGAATCAAAGGAGCAAAGGAAGGGTATTTATCACCCATGTTATTATTCATCCAGAGAGAACAGAGGCCCCACCTCCTGGTTCACAGTGATGAGAGATAGAATGTGTCGGTCAAGTGTATGGACCTGTGTTAATGGATGCACTTCCTGGACTTCTGTTCCATAATAGATATAAAACCTTGATTTATTATTCTTAGTTCCTGTAATTCCATAGCTGTGTTAATGACAAGGCCAGTGATGCTAATAGTGCCAACAATAACAATGAATTCAATGTTTCTGTAATGTTTTAAGGTTTATAAGGTACTTTCTTACCTTAGTAAGTTTCAGAGAGAAGTGATATGCCAAGGTAACACAGATGGTGGAACTGGAATTGAAACTCATTTCCTCAGAGATCATATCCAATGTGTTGTTTCTACTAAATCATGTTGCCTTGTTGTGAGGTGAGGCCAGAGTCCTGACTCCTTGAGCATCACATGCGATTGGTCCTTAGTTAACAGAACTAAGGCTCACCTTAGCCAGATGTCTTACAGACATGTAGACATTGATCACCAGGGAGATAAAGTGAGAGAGTATTGGAGACTGTAGGGCAAAACCATCCCTACTACTTGGAAGAGAGAGCAAAGAGTAAGTGGGCTGCTATTCCATCCAATTAAGTAAGCATTTATTAAGCATCTACAATATGCAAGCCACTGTGTTAGGAGCTAGAGATACAAAGACAAAAATTTAAAATAGTTGTGAAAAGGGGGATGGGAAGAAAGATTATCCTAACTTCATAAATGGGGAAATCATGTCCCAAAGGAAGAGATCATAGCTCATAGATTTAGACCCATGAGGGAATATAGAAGTCATCTATTTCAAGTCCATTATTTTTTAACCAAAGAGGAGGAAAATGAGGTCCAGAGAGATTAAATAACTTTTCACATAGCTAGTAAATGACAGGGCTTTGGCTGATATAAGTCCCAGATCAACATTTTACTAGCTGTGTGACCTGGGGTAAGTCATTCAACTATTTTAGAATTCAGTGTTTCTCCTCAGTAAGAGAATGACAGCTCCTGCAATACCTCTGCTTACTAGGCTATTTTCCTCCCTCCAGTACTTAGCACAGTGCTTAGCCCATTCAGGTCAGTAATTTTTTTCTTTTTGTCCAACTCTTCATGATTCCATTTGGGGTTTTCTTGGAAAAAGATGCTAAAGTGGTTTGTCATTTCCTTCTGTAGATCATTTTATGGATGAAGAAACTAAGGCAAACAGGGTCAAGTGACTGCCTACGTCACTAGTAAGTATCTCAGGCTTGATCTGAACTCAGGAAGAATCTTCCTTCTGATGCCAGGTCTGGCACTCTAGACACTATAGCATCTAGTTGCCCTGCCTAGCACATAGTATGAGCTTAACAAATGATCATTGAAGTCACCCACCAATTGATAAATGGTGAAAGGATATGAACAGGCAGTTTTCAGATGAAGAAATCAAAGTTATCTATAGTTATATGTTAAAATGCTGTAAGTCACTATTGTTTAGAGAAATATAAATTAAAACAACTGATATGCTACCTCATAACTATCAGATTGGCTAACATTTTTGTCTAATAAAGGGAAATGATAAATGTTGGAGGGGATGTGGGAAAAATGGGACAGTAATGCCCCTCCATTGTTGGTAGAGTTGTGAACCGATTTTAGTGAGCAATTTGAATCAGTCCCCAAAGGGCAATTAAACTGTGCATTCCCTCTGATAGTGCAATACTACTACCAAGTCTATATCCCAAAGAGATCATAAAAAAGGGAAAAGAACCTACATGTACAAAAATATTTATAGTAGCTCTTTTTGTGGTGGCAAAGAACTGGAAATTGAAGAGATGCTTATCAATAGGGGAATGACTGAGCAAGCTGTGGTATATGAATGCAATGTAATATCATGCTATAAGAAATGATGAGCAGGCAGATTTCAGGGGAAAAAAAACCTGGAAAGACAAACATAAAATGATGCAAAGTGAATTGAGCAGGACCAGGAGAACATTGTACACAATAACACAACATTGTGCAATGATTGAATATGAATTACTTAGCTATTTGCAGCAATGCAATGATCCAAGTTTCCAAAGGATTCATGTAGAAAAATGCTATCCACATCCAGAGAAAGAGTGGATGAAGTCTGAATACAGATTGAAGTATACTATTTTCACTTTCTTGATTTTTTCCATTGTTCACCTTTGGTCTGTTTCTTCTTTTACAACATGACTAATGGGGAAATATATTTTACGTGATTGTGCATATATAATCTACAACAAGGTGCTGCTGTTTTAGGGAGGAGGGAGGAGAAGGAGGAAGAAAATTTGGAACTAAAAACATTTTAAATGAATATTAAAAATTGTCTTTACATATAATTGGAAAAAATAAAATACTATTAAAAATAAAAATAAATGCTTTTAGACTTACTCTCCAAAAGGACTGTTTTGAGGAACAAATGAGATAAGTGAAAAATCTTTTTAAACTTCACAGCCCTTTGGAAATATTAAGGATTATGGTAACTGCGAGGACACAAAAGCCCAATTCAAGCCATCTTAATTTTCTCTGAGGACCCTTATGGAGGAACAGTTCAATAAGGTGCTAAGGATGTCACAATTCATGTACTAGTGATGTACACATGTGCTCCACTTCTTCACAACCCCTGAAGGACCATCTAGGTACTGTCAAGGTAAATCGCTGTAATGATTCCATGAATTCATTCAAGCTCCACTTCAACTCTGATTTCTGTAGGATTTGTTAATCAGTTCCCACTTAAAACACACACACACACACACACACACACACACACACCAGCACCAACTAAGATGACTTGTTTGGGGGAAAAACAAAAACACTCACATATATAATGTTCTTAGTTTTGCAGCATAGTTTTTTCACAAGAACCCTATATGCAAGTGCTGCAAATATTATTATTATTATTATTTTTAAAGCAATCGGGGTTAAGTAACTTGATAAAAGGTTACACGGCCAGTTGTTTCTGGGTGTGGTGCTGAGTATCTGAGCCCGGATTTGATCCAGGTCATCCCGACACTGGAGCCGGTGCTCTTACTCACTGAGCCACCTGGCCGCCCCTAAGCAATTGGGGTTAAGTAACTTGCTCAAGGTTACATGGCCAGGTGTTTCTGGGTGCTGCAAATATTATTATCCTCATTTTACATATGAGAAAAGAGGCTCAGAGAAATTAAGTGGTATGTTGCAATTCACATAGTATGAAGTATTGATCTTGGGTTTCCTGACTCCAAATGTAATTCTTTTCATCACACCATGCTGCCTTTCACAAATGAGCCAATTCTGCCCAGGAGGATGTGCTTAGCCATACAAAGTTTTTTTTTTTTTTTGGAGGGAAATTGGGGTAAAGTGACTTGCCCAAGGCCACATGGCTAGTTTGTGTGTGTGTGTGTGTGTGTGTGTGTGTGTGTGTGTGTGTGCGTATTAAGTGTCTGAAGCCGGATTTGAACTCAGGTCCTCCTGACTCCAGTGCCAGTACTCTATTCACTGCACCACCTACCAGCCCCTATACAAAGGTGTTGATGTTGAATTCATGTCTACTATGAAAATAAAAACCAGAACATTTTGCAATAGATTCCATATGTGAGGTAAAAGTGAAGAGTCAAGGATGTGGGCCTGGATGCCTGAGAGTATGGTGGTATCCACAGAAACAGGAAAATTTGAAAAGGAGGAGGTTTGAAAGGGGGGAAAGATAGAAAATAATTTCTTTTTTAGACTTACTAAGTTTAAGATGTCTATATAACCTCCATTTTGAAGTGTCTAAGAGGTCACTGGGAGATATGTGACTATAGTTCAGGAGTACTCTGAGGGATGGATATGTAGATCTGGAAATTATCTTCATAAAAATAATTGGACCCATCGGAACTGATGGGATCATCAAGTAAGATAGTATAAAAAAATAAGGGGGCCCAGAACAAAGCCTAGGGGAACAGACATAGTTAGTGAGCCTGACCTGCATGAAGAATTAACAAAGGAGACTGTGAAAAGGATGAACACCAGGAGAGAGTGTTATCAATAAAACCCAGAAAGGAGCCAAAATTCAGGAAGAAAGAGTGATCAATAGTGGCAAATGCTTCACAGAAGTCAAGAAGTATCAGAGTGGAGAAAAGGCCACTATCCTTCATAACTGATAGCTCATTAGAATTTTGGACGAGATAGATTAAATAAAATGATGAAAATGGAAGCCAGAATGCATAGTGTTTAGAAATAATGAGAGGAGAGAAAGTGTAAGCTCCAAAGGTAAATACTTTGGAAAGAAGTTTAGACATGGAGAGGAGAGGAAATTTAGACAAATTCTAGCAGAGATGGAGACATCAAATGAGGGTTATTTTTAAGGACAGGGGAGACATTGGCATGTCTGTAGACAGCAGGAAAAAATCAGTAGGTAGGGAAAGAATAAAGATGGGAGGGAAGAAAGGTGTGAAGAGAGACAGACAGACAGACATAGAGAGAGAGACAGAGAGAGAGAGAGAGAGAGAGAGAGACAGAGAGA
>NW_027186372.1:31109544-31242111 GCF_028583685.1 Petaurus breviceps papuanus | reverse complement strand
AGAGAGAGAGAGAGAGAGAGAGAGAGAGAGAGAGAGAGAGGTGATTTGCTCAAGAAACTGGTGGGAGGTGATAGGATCAAAGGAATATGTAGAAGTGTTTACTTTAGTAAGGAGAATGGCAGCCTCTTTATATGAGACTAAAATGAAGGAGAGAATAATGGAGGGAGATGGTTGAGGAATGTGACATGAAGAGCTGTGGAAAAGGGGGATCTCTCAACAAATGCTCTCATTTTATTTTGTGAAGGCAAAATTTTCAGTTGAGGTGGTCAGAAAAGGGATTCCATATAAGACTTGAGGAGAGACGAGAAGGTGTGTGCATGTGTGTGTGTGTGTGTGTGTGTGTGTGTGTGTGCTGTTTTTTTAATTATATAGGTAAAGTATGTCCACATAGGTCTGTGTATATGTGGCTCACGGGGGAGCTAATAATAAACATATCTAGAGCACGAGTGAGGAACCTGCAGCCTCAAAGTAACGCGTGGCCTTCTAGTTCCTTGGGTGTGGCCTTCTGACTAGAAAAAAAAAAATCCTTTTTTTAAAGGGATTTGTTATGTGAAGTTTAGATTTGGTCAAAGGGCCACACTTGAGGACCTAGAGGGCCACTTGTGACTTGGAGGCTGTAGGTAACCCACCCCTGAAGAGCCTCCTCCTCTCTTGCCCTCCCCCAATGGAGTCTGATTCCTAGTATGAAAAGAAGTAGGATATTAGATACAAACAGGAATCACTCTGCTTTCCTCAGAGAGAGGATACTGGGCTAAAATTATATCTCTGTGCTCCCTTAAATATTGTTAGCATAAGGATAAGTCATTTTTTGGTTCAAGTTGTACTCCCAAATACTATTTCTCGTTAGTAACAGAGGGTCCCAAGCTAGATATCCTAGGCTTGACTCCCTTCCCACCAAATGTCAGTTCCACAATGAACACACATAGCATATAACAAATGAATCTATTTATCCAAATAGATAGCAAACAGAAAGCAGAGAAAATATACATATGAAACAATATACCAGACAATACACTGAGTGAATGAGCCCTCCCTTTTGAAAAGAGATAACTCAGCTCAACTGAGTCCCAGACTTCACCCAAGGGAAAATTCCCTGATGTTTCTGTCTAGCAAACAGGAGATGGAGACGTGATAGAGATTGCCAGATTCTTTTCATGTCAGCTTCTTCCCAGACTCTACATTCTGGGGCCTAAAGACAGGTTAGAATGGCACATCTTTTCTTCTAAAGCTAAAAGCCAGGAGAGATTAGGTCTCTGTTTTCTTTAGCTCTCACAAATCCAGCAATACCTCATACAAGTGTGAAATATTGAATAATCAGCCTCCAGTAATGAGGAGAGGATTCCATGCAATTGACCCTAAGAGCTACACATGCACAGTCTATCTTCTTATTACCAAAAATGCAACTAAGTCATAGGATTGACTAAATTGAATAAGGACACACAGTTTTCAGGGGGCATTGCCAGGATTCAAACCCATGTCCTCTGCCTCCACCTCCAATATTTTTTTTTCTTGCCCCACACTAAAGTGACTTATCCAGAATCAGGGAGTGAGTTAGGACCAAAGTGGGAACTCAAGTCCAAGTCTGCTAAATCTCTATCCAGAACTCTTTGGACTATATTGCATGATTTCTATCCAAATATATTTATCAATTTCTCTCCATCTGTCAAAATATACTATTCAGTAGGGGTAGCACTATGCAATGGGTGGAGGCCATCTTTGGCATTTCTATCCCCCCAACGGTTTTGATCAGTCAGCACCTACTTGCACCCCAAAATAGCCAGTATTCTCCAGTTGTCACAGATCTCTCTGAGCTGACAAACATTGCAAATTAGCTCTATTGGGACTCAGTTTATTCAGTTGTTTAAGGGGGCTAATAATCTTGGAGGTTCCTCCCTAGGCTTATTGTATGGGTTAGATGAGATAATTGGAAGTGCAAACACTTTGAGAAGAAATATACAAATGCTGGGTATGATAATTATTTATACAAGGAATAATATAACTTCTTTTTTAAAGATGCAAGCAGTTACTAGCACAGCATAGATAAGATTTGTTTCTAGAGAAAAAAAAACCAACAAAATTTATATTGTCCTTAATGTTACTATAGAGATATAGAGTACCATAGTAAAAAAAAAAATAGCAGGCTTGGAATCAGGAGGCCTGGATTATGTCCCAACTATCCTACTAGCTGTTATTTTCTTTCTTTGGAATCCAGTTTCCCCATCTGAAGAATGTAGGAAAACATTCTTTCTCCTACATATCCCAACAGGTTATTGTGAGGATCAAAGGAAATATAAGAGGTGATAGCACTTTGAACATTATTCAAATGTCCCAGACTACTGTTATTATTATTATCATTTCTTGACCCTAATTTCTTGAAGGCTATGCCAGGCAATCACTAGCTCATCATGAGAAGAGAGGCCCCAAAAGATGAGCTTTTTCAGCCATGTCAATAAAAGAAGTACTCTACTAAGGATTAGAGGAATTGTAATGTAGGTCAACGAAAGAAAGATGAATGCTAATGAAATCATTCATCCCTTGATTTTCTAAATTCTTGCTCTTCCATGTCTTGTTTCCACACTCATGCCTTTGTACTTGCTGTCCTACCCGCCAAGCTGTCACCTAACCCTTTTACATATTTAATTTTTTTTTGCCAAACAAGTCAAATACAGTTTTAATGATATATTTTGCCTAATAATATATACATATTTATTTTCTGAGGAGGCATGGAAGTGGAGAGAAGAGATCTGCCAATGGGAAGGTAAAGAGTTTCTTTGTGGTTGTGTCAAACATAGCTAAGCTTTTTCTTTTCTTTTCTTAATTTCTATTTTATTTATTTTTAGTTATCAACATTCATTTCTGCAAGATTTTGAGTTGCAAATTTTCTCCCCATCTTTTCTCCACACCCACCTCAAGATAGTGAGCCTCCTGAATTTCCCTTCCCCCAATCTCTTCTTTCTTATATTCTCCCTTATCCCTCCCCTAACTTTCTAGTAAAGCAAGATGGATTTCTGTACTCCAGTGCCTGTATGTCTTATTTACCAGTTGCATGTAAAAAACAATTTTTTAGCATTTGTTTTTAAAACTTTGATTTCCAGATTCTTTCCCTCCTTGCCTCCTCATCCATCCCCACTGGGAAGACAAGCAATTCAATATAGGTTATACATGCGTAGTTATGCAATATGTTTCCCTAGTAGCTACATTGTAAAAGACTCACTATATTTCTCTCCATTCTATCCCACACCCAATTATTCTATTTTCTACTTTGACCATGTCCCTTTTCAAAAGTGTTTGCTTCTAACTACCCTCTCCCCCAAAAGACCCTCCCTTCTATCATCCCCATGTTATCCTCTCCCCCTCTATCTATATGTCTATATGTATGTGTGTATATATAAAACCATTTCTATTCCCTCCAATTATTCTCATACTGAGAAAAGTTTCATCAGTTACAGTTATCATTTTTCTATGTAGGAATGTTAATAGTTCAACTCTGATAAGTTCCTTATGATTTCTTTTCCTTGTTTACCTTCTCATGCTTCTCTTGCTTCTTGTATCTGAATGTCAAATTTTTAATTCAACTCTGTTTTTTTCATCAAGAATGCTTGAAAATCCTCTCTTCCACTGAAAGTCCATATTTTCCCCCAAAAAATGATACTCAGTTTTGCTGAGTAGGTGATTCTTGGTTTAACCCCAGCTCCTTTGCCCTCTGGAATATCATATTCGATACCTCTGTGTAGAAGCTGCTGGATCCTGTGTTATCCTGACTGTGTTTCCACATATTCAAATTGTGTCTTCCTGTCTGCTTGTAATATTTTCTCCTTGATCTGGGAATTCTAGAGCCTGGCTATAATATTCCTAGGAGTTTTCTTTTTGGAATCTTTTCCAGGAGGTGATTGGTGGATTCTTTCAACCTCTATTTTCCCCTCTGGTTCTAAAACATCTGGGCACGTTTCCTTGAGAATTTCTTGAAGGATGATTTCTAGGTTCTTTTTTATCATGGCTTTCTGGTAGTCCAATAATTTTTTAAATTATCTCTCCTCGATCCATTTCCAAATCAGTGGTTTTCCCAGTGAGATATTTCACATTGCCTTCTATGTTGTTTGGATTTGTTTAATATTATCTTGATTTCTCAGAAAGTCACTAGCTTCCATTTGCTCCAATCTAATTCTGAAGAAAGGATTCTCTTCAGTGAGCTTTTGAGATTCTTTTTCAATCTGGAAAATTTGACTTTTTAAGGCATTCTTCTCCTCATTGCCTTTTTGAGCCTCTTTTATCATTTGTGTTAGCCTATTTTTAAGGTGTTATTTTCTTCAGTCAATTTGTTGATTATCATTTCCTAATTTTCTTTCATCATTTTTATTTCTCTTCCCATTTTTTCCTCCACTTCTCTTATTTGGTTTTCAAAATCCCTTTAAGCTCCTCTGTGGCCTGTAACCAGAGCATATTTTTCTTAGAAGCTTTTGGTGCAGGAATTCTGACTTCACTGTCTTCCTCCTGTTCCATGCTTTGATCCTTTTTGTCCCCAAAATAAGAGTCTAATGTTGGATTCCTCTGTTTGTTTTGCTCCCCTCATTTACTCATATTGCCACTCAATTACTTGACTTTTGGGCTTTTTGCCACAGTAGAACTCTGCTACCAGACAGGGGAGTTTTGTACCAAATGCTGGGGTTTTTTCAGCTGCTGAAGGTATTAGTTGGGTACCCTCTCTGAAGACTCCATGCACTCTGGCAATCTGGTCACACACCCCAGGACCATCACCCTAGACCGCAATCCATATCCAAGCAGGTTAAAACAAGAGTGGTTACCACTCAGACTGGTCCCTCTACAGTCTGCAGTCCAGGAGCTGATGCTGCCACATGGCAGCAGCTGCATTGCCATGGCACCTCAGTGGCTTCTCCCTCCTGGGGATAAAGGCTGACCACATTCCCAAACCACCAGATCCCAGAGTCCACAAAGCACTGACTTCTCACTTTGTCCTTAGCATTTATGGGCCTATAATTCTGGAAACTACCACAGCTGCTGGTGATCTGAAGTTCCTCCAGCTGCGGCTGGTCAGGTCTGCCTTGGGGCTAAAACTACTCAGGCTTAGCAGGGCTGGGGCCTCCTCACAGAGTGCTGCACTGTCCCCTTGCTGCTGGTCTGCCATCCTATCCTCAGTGGGAGGTTAGCTTCTCTGTGTCATTTTGTGAGTTCTGTAGCTCCAAAGTTTTTTCAGAGTCACCTTTTACATGAATTGGAGGTGGGGGGAGCTGGAGCCTAGCAGAAGCTCTTTCTACTCTGCCATCTTGACTCTGCTCCCTGAGTTAGTCTATTTTTAAGGTGTTATTTTCTTCAATAAGGCTCTTGACTTGCTTTTCATGATTTTCTTGCATAATTCTCATTTCTATTCCTGATTTTTCCTCTATTTCTCTTAACTTGATTTTCAAAATCTTTCTTGAGCTCCTCCTTGGCCTGCGACTAATTCATTTTTTTTTCTTGAAAGATTTTGGTGTAGTAGTTTTGACTTTGTTGCCTTCTTCTGCTTCCATGTTTTGGTCCTTTTTGTCCTCAAAAAAAGAATTTTATGGTCTTATTTCAATTCCGCTGTTTGTTCATCTTGCCAGCCAATTACTTGACTTTTGAGCTCTTTCCCACAATAGAACTCTGCTTCCAGAGTGGAGTGAGTTTTGTCCCAAATAGCTGGGGTTTTCCCATTTGTCAGAGCTGTGAGGAGCCACTAAAAACTCTGGCACATTGGCATCCCTCACCTCAGGACCACTACCCAAGAATGTGACTAAGATCCAAACAGGTCAAAGCAAGAGCATTTTCCCACTGAATGGTCACTTGATAACACTATGATCTGTAAGCTAGGAGCTCCAAAGGCAGGCACGCAGCCACCTGCCTCTCACCCCAGGGGCAGGGGCCAGACCAAATTTCTCTCTCTCCCAATTCCAACAGAGTTAAATACTGACCTTTTACTTTCTCTTGGATGTTTATAGGTTTTCATCAAGAAAGAGAAATCTGGAAACCACCACATCTGGTGGTGAATCACTCTACTGAAGTCTGCTCTGGCTGATCTGTACTACTGGTGGGGGCTGTCCAGATCTAGGCCAGCAGGGTTCATTTGGGACTGCACTTGGGTCCCAGCCCTGTGCCATATCCCCCTTTTAGAGCCTCTTGTGTTTTTCATGACTTGGCTCATTAATTTCTGCTTGAAACTTTTCCTTTTTCACTTCAATTTCTAGTACCCCATCCCCCAACTCTCTTGTATTTTTTTGGTAGAGGCAACTAGGTAGTATAGTAAATAGAGTACTGCATCTACAATTATAAATACTCAAGTTCAAAGCTCTCCTCAGACAATGTATCATTGTTCACCTCTAGATAAGACATTTAATCTCTATCTGCCTCTGTTTCCATAACTATAAAATATAAATAATAATAATTAATAATAAATCACAGAGTTGTTGTGAGGATAAAATTAAATCATAGAAACATGAATGAAGACTAGAAAGGACCTGACCCATTTCTTCATTTTACAGATGAGGAAACTGAGTCCCAGGAAAAGTTAAATAATTTGCCCAAGGTCCAGGATTTCAAGAGAGGTCTTCTTCTGAGCTCAGTTTTTTTTTTCCATTTCAGGTCCCTATACACTAAAAAATGCTGCCTCCCATATGTACAATGCTTTGCAAAAATTAAAATTCTTTATAAAAAGCATATATGTTTATATATATATATGTATAGACGTGAAATGTTCATGTATATGTTAGGTATTTTTGTATGTAGATTTTCCCAAATCAAATGCAAACTTCTTGGGGGCAATTTCACTTTTGTTTTCATAGGTTAAGTGCCCACATATAGATTTTGAAAGAAATGGTTGATTGATAAATTAAGTATCTTAGGCGAAAATGTCATTACAAAGTATCAGATTAGTTTATTTTAATTAAATTCCATGGAATTCCATATTTTAGAACTCTGAAATCTCCTTATATGATCATAAACTATTTTTCAAACTTTACCCTTGCCTTTTAGCTACAAATACTGTTCTCTTTCCTCACTGTTAATGATAATTCCTCCAGACCACCATTCTTTCCTATGCCATCATCCAGAAACTTGGCTATAGTGTCTTATCTTCAGCATGCGGAGCTTTTGGTGAATCATTTTGTTCTACATTTTCTATCAAAGATCATGTCTTGATAAACCCAAGCTTAAATGACTCCCATTATCCACTATCTTCACTTCAATTTACATGTTATTCAAGGAAGTTGGAGAAAAATCACATTATTCTAACTGGGTCCACTACAACTTTATTATCCAATCTTAACTGAATTCCCACAGTAGCAAGAAAATCTTTTTATAACTCTCTAATTAATTTACTATCCTACTCACCATTTTAGCTAGGTGGTATGGTCGATAAACCACTGGGCCTAGAATCAGGAAGTCCTAAGTTCATATCTGAGTTCAGACACTTACTACCTGTGTGACAGTGGGCAAGTCATTTAACTATTTGCCTCAGTTTCCTCATCTATAAAATGAGCTAGAGAAGGAAATGGCTGTAAGCCACTCTAATATTCTTGCTAAGAAAACCTTAAAAGGAGTCATAGAGTTGGACACAGCAGACAAATGACTAATAACACTGCAGCAGAATTTTGAAAACTTTTTATCGCTCCTCAAACCTCACATAGCTTCATCCTCCTCATCGTCTTAGGTGAGGACCCTACCTTATATTTCAAAGAAAAAAGTTAAGGTCTTTCACATAGAGCTCCCTCTTCCTTCCTTTTCCTTGTCTCCCATAACTCAGGAAGCTTCCATTTTTATTTCCTTCTTCATCCATCTCAAATGAAGAGATATAGTCTCCTTGCTAAGGTAGACTCCTTAATATGCACACAATTTTTCATCTCTTTCCATCCTATCTTCTCCATTGGATTGTCTCTAACATCAGCACTATCTTTCTAATCTTCAGTCTCTCCCTGTCTACTGTTTTTATTACTGTGCAGAGTATCATCATTTTACAAGTCATAAAACTTGCCACCTAGTTGTCATACTTGACTCCTCACTCTCTCTCAGCCTCATATCCAATCAGTTGTCAAGAACTGGCATTTCTACTTCTATAACATCTCTCATATATTCCCTCTTCTCTCTGACACTAAATCATCCTGGTGCAGACTCTAATAACCTTATGCCTGGTCTATTTCTTTTTTTCTTCTTTTTCCTTACTTAACAATATTTTATTTTTTTTTCTAATTAGATGTAAAGACAGTTTTCTACATTCACTTTTATTAGATTTTGATTTCCAAATGTTTTTCTCCCTCAATTCCACCACTCTGCAAGAAAGGAAACAATTTGATATAGATCATACTTGTACAATCATATTAAAAATGGTTTCACATTAGTCATGTTGTGAATGAAGAATGAGAACAAAAGGGAAAAACCACAAGAAAGAAAAAACAAACAAAAAAAAGTAAAAATAGTATGCTTCAATCTGTATTCAGACTGCATAGTTCTTTCTCTGGATGTGAATAGAATTTTTTGTAGAATCTTTTGGAATTTTATTTCTCTACAATTTGTGATTGTATTTCTGAGAAAAGCCAAGTCTATCAAATTTGATCATCACACAATGTTGCTGTTACTGTACGCAATGTTCTCCTGGATCCACTCATCTCACTCCATATCAATTCATAAAGGTCTTTCCTGGTGTTTCTCAAGTCCACCTGCCCATCATTTCTTATAGCCCAAAAGTATTCCATTACATTCATGTGCCACAACTTGTTCAGCCATTCTCTAATTGATGGGCATTCCTTCAATTTGCAATTCTTGGTCACCACAAAAAAAGCTACTATAAATATTTTTGTACATGTGAGTCATTTTTTCCATTTTTATGATATCTTTGGGATACAGCTCCAGAAGCAGTATTGCTGGATCAAAGAGTATGCACAGTTTTATAGCCCTTTGGGCATAGTTCCAAATTGCTCTCCAGGATGGTTGGATCAGTTCACAACTCTGCCAAGAAAGCATTAGTACACAATTGCCCCCATCTTCTCCAACACTCATCATTTTCCTTTTTTCTTTGTCATATTAGCCAATCGAGTATGTGTGAGGTGGTACCTCAGAATTGTTTTACTTTGCATTTCTCTAATCAATAGTGATTTATAGCATGTTTTCATGTGACTATAGATAGCTTTAATTTCTTCCTTGGAAAACTGCCTTTTCCTATCCTTTCACCATTTATAATTTGAGCAATGTCTTGTAGTCTTATAAATTTGATTCATTTATCTATATATTCTAGAAATGAGACCTTTGTCAGAAACACTGGCAGTAAAAATTGTTTCCCAGCTTTTTGCTTTCCTTCTAATCTTGGTTGCATTGGCTTTATTTGTGCATAAATATTTTAAATATAATTGTTTCTTAATTTATAACTCTCAACATTCAGTTTTGTAAGATTTTGAGATCCAAAATTTTCCCCTTCAAGCCCACCAACTCAACAAGATAGCATGCAATCTGAATAAGCTATACATGTACAATCATTTTGAGCATATATCCATGCTAGTCATGTTATGAGGGATTAATCATGACAAAAGGGAAAAAAACATGAGAAAGAAAAAGAAGCAAAAAAGAGAAAATATCGATCTGCATTCAGACTCCACAATTCTTTCTTTAAACATGGATAGTATTTTTCATCATGAGTCCTTTATGCAAAACCTTTTAAATTTAATGTAATCAAAATCATCCATTTCACATCAGATAATGTTCTCTATCTCGTATTTGGTCATAAATGCTTTCCTTGTCCATAGATCTGACAAGTAAACTATTCCTTGCTCTCCTAATTTACTTATGGCATCACCCTTTATGTTTAATAATGTAACCATTTTGACTTTATCTTCTTATACAGTACAAGATGTTGATCTCTACCTGTTTTTGCCAACCTATTTTCCAGTTTTCCCTGCAGTTTTTATCAAATAGTGAATTTTTATCCCAGAAGCTGGAGTCTTTGGGTTTATCAAATAGTAGATTACCATAGTCATTGACTATTACATCTTATGTACAAAACCTATTCCACTGATCTACCTCTTTATTTCTTAGCTAGTACTAAATAGCTTTTATGATTAACACTTTTTGATATAGTTTTAGATCTGGTACAACTAGTTCACCTTCCTTCACATTTTTTTCCATGAATTCCCTTGATTTTATTGACATTTTGTTGTTCCAGATGATTTTGTTATGATTTTTTTCTAACTATACAAAATAAATTTTTAGTAGTTTTATTGGCATGGCTCTGAATCTATAAATTACATTATATAGAACTGTCATTTTAAAAATATAAGCTCACTCTACACATGAGCAACTGAAGTTTTTCCAATTATTTAAATATGACTTTGTGAGAAAAGTGTTTTGGAGGGGTGGACCCAAGATGGCAGAGTAAAAGCACAAACTTGGCATGGGCTCTGCCTCAAACCACTTCCAATATATGTTAAAAAAATGACTCTAAACAAATTTTAGAGCTCCAGAACCCACAAAGTGAAAGAGAGAAACAAATCTCCTGCTGAAGGCAGCCCAGCAGGCCCAAAAGAAAAGGTCTATCACAGCACGTTTCAGTCCTGTGGGAGCTATGTGGTTCTGGCCCCAGGGAGGCCCTGACCAGTGGCAGCCAGAGGAGAATTCAGGAGAATGATTCACCAGCAGCTATGGTGGTTTCCAAACTTCTCAACTCATTTATGCCAAAGACAAAGTAAAAGGTCAGTGTAGAACTCTTAGATTCCAGGTGAAGGAAGAGCTTGGGCCGACCCCTACCCCAGGTGGAGAGGTGGCAGAGGCATGGTGGTGGCTGAAGAGTGTGGCTGCCTCCACAGCTCCTGACTTGAAAACTTTAGGGGGACCACAGGACCATTCAGAGGATAATCGCTCATGCTTTAACCTGCTTGGATCCGGATCTCAGTCTTGGGTGGTGGTCCTGGAGTGCGTGGCCAGTGTGTCAGAACTTAAGGGGATTATAGAGAGCACATCCTTGTAATAGCTCTGATGACATCTGCAAAACCACAGAGATTTGGGACAAAGCTTTAACCATTCTGGAAGCAGAGTCCTACTGTGGCAAAGAGCTCAAAAGCCAAGTAACTGACTAGCAAGAGGAACAAGCAAAGGAAATGTAATCAGACCATACATTCATTTTTAGGGGACAAAAAAGAATCAAAGCATGGAATGGGAGGAAGACAATGAAGTCATAACTGCTGTATCAAAAGCTTCCAAGAAAAATATGAATTGGTTACAGGCTATGGAAGAGCTCAAGTAGTATTTTGAAAATAAAGTAAGAGAAGAGGAGGAAAAATAAGGAAGAGAAATGAGAATAATGCAAGAAAATAATGAAAAGGAGTCAACAGCCTGCTAAAGGAGACCCAAAAATACTGAAGAAAATAAAACCTTAAAAAACAAAATAACTCAAATGGCAAAATAGGCTCAAAAAGCCAAAGAGAAGAATGCCTTTAAAAGCTGAATTTAACAGATGGTAAAGAAGTTCCAAAACTCACTGAGGAGAATAATTCCTTCAAAATTAGATTGGAAAAATTGGAAGGTAATGACTTTATGAGAAATCAAGATACTATTAAAGAGTGAAATATCTCATTGGAACAACCACTGACCCAGAAAATAGATCCAGGAGAGATAACTTAAAATTTATTGGACTACCTGAAGGCAATGATCAAAAAGGAGTCTAGAAACCATCTTTCAATAAATTACAAAGCAAAATTGTCCTGATATTCTAGAATCAGACAGCAAAATGGAAATTGAAAGAATTCATGATTGTCTCTTGAAAAAGATCCCCAAAACAAAACTCCAAGAATGTTATAGACAAATTCTAGGGTTGCCAGGTCAAGGAAAAAATACTTCAAGCAGTCAAGAAAAAAAATTTGAGTATTGTGGAAACACAATCAGGATAACACAAGACCAAGCAGCTTCTACATTAAGGAATGGAAGGCCTTGAAATATGATATGCTGGAGGTCAAAGAAGTTAGGACTAAAAACAAGAATCACCTACCCAGAAAAACTGAGTATAATTCTTCAGGAGATAATATGGGTATTCAATGAAATAGAGGATTATCAAGCAAAACAACCAGATCTGAATAGAAAATTTAACTTTCAACTACAAGAAGCAAGAGAAGAGTGAGAGGGTAAACAGGGAAATGAAATAATGAGGAACATATTAAAGTTGAACTATTTACATTACTACATGGAAAAATGATAATGGTAACTCATAAGACTTTTCTCAGCATAAGGATAGTTTAAGGGAATATCTATGTGTATATATATATATACATATATGTGTGTGTATTTATAGGAGGTTATATGTGTATATAAATATATATGTGAGTGTGGGTATATATATGTACATATATACATAGACAGAGGGCACAAGATCAGTTGAATAGGAAGGGATGATATCTAAAAACTAAAATTAAGAGGTGAGAGAGGAATTTATTGGGAGAAGGAAAAAGGTAGTGACAGAGTAGGGTAAATTATCTCATATAAACGAGGCAAGAGAAAACTGTTACAATGGAGGGGAAGAGCAGGAAGGTAAAAGGGAATGGGACAACCTTTCTCTCATTGAATTTGTCTTAAGGAGGGAATAACATACACACTTATTTTGGTGTCTTACCCTACAGGAAAATTAGAGGGGAAGGGGATAAGAGTGGGGATGATAGAAGGTAGGACAGATTGGGGGAGAGGGTAATTAGAAGCAAACACTTTTGAAAAGGGTTAGGGTCAAAGGAGAAAATAGAATGATTGGGAAGGATAGGATGGAGGGAAATATAGTTAGTCTTTCACAACATAACTACTATGGAAATGTTTTGTGTAACTCCACATGTACAACCTATATTGAAATGCTAATCTCCCCAGTGGGGGTGGGTGAGGAGGGAAGAAGGAAAAAATCTGGAAATCAAAAATTTAAAAACAAATGTTTAAAAAAATTTTACATGCACTGGGAAATAAGATATACAGGCACTGGGATGTAGAAATCCATCTTGCCCTACTAGGAAGTTAGGGGAGAGTATGGGGGAGAATATAAGAGGGAACAGACTGGGGGAAGAGGTATTCAGTAGGCTTATTATTTTTGGGTGGGAGGTAGGGAAAAGATGGGGAGAAAAATGTGTAACTCAAAATCTTGTGGAAATGAATGTTGAAAACAAAAAATAAAAAAATAAATTGGGGGGGGGAGTGTTTTGTAGTTGTGTTCATATTATTCCTGGCTTTGTCTTTTGTCAGGTAAACTCCCAGATATTTCATATTGTCTAGTTATTTTGAATGGATTTTTTCTTTATGCCCCTTGCTTCTGGGCTTTGTTGGTAGTATATGGAACTGATGATGGTATATGTGGTTTTATTTTATATCCTGTAACTCTGGCAAAGTTGTTCATTATTTCAAGTAGATTATAGTTTATTCTCTAAGATTTTCTAAATATACCATTATCTTCAAAAGAGTGAGTATTTTGTTTCCTCATTGTCTATTCTAATTCCATCAATATCTTTTTCTTCTCTTATTGCTAAAGCTAACATTTCTCATACATTATTAAACAGTAGAGGTGATAATGAGAATCCTTACTTCAGCCCTGATCTTATTAGGAAAGCTTCTAGCTTATCCTCCTTATTTGTAATGGTCTCTAATGGTTTTAGATAGATACTACTTATCATTTTAAGAAAAACTCCATTTATTACTATGCTCATGAATTTTTTAATAGGAACAGGTGCTATATTTTGTCAAAAGCTTTTTCTTCCTCAGTTGAGAAAATTATTTGATTTCTGTTAATTTTGTTTTTGATATGGTCAATTATGCTGTTAGTATTCCTAATATTTAACTAGCCCTGCAATCCTGTTATAAATACCACCTAGTCATAGTGTAATCTCTTGATAAATTGCTGTAATCTGTTTTATATTATTTTATTTAAAAATTTTGCATCAATATTCATTAGGGAAATTGGTCTATGATATTGCTCTTGTTTTGGTTTGTTCTCATCTATGTATCAGCACTATATTTGTATCATAAAAATAATTTGGTAGTATTCCTTTTCCTCTTTTCCCAAATAGTTTATATAGTATTGGAATTAAATTTTCCTTTAATGTTTTGTATCATTCACTTGTAAATACATCTGACCCTGATGATTTTTTTCTTTGGGTGTTCATTGATGGCTTGTTCAATTTTTTTTTCCTGAAATGGGGCTATTTAAGTATTTTATTTCCTCTGTCAATCTGGGTAATTTACATATATTTTAAAATATTCATCTATATCCATTAGACTATCAGATATATTGGCATGCAGCAGGGCAAAGTAGCTCCTCATCATTGCTTTAATTTCCTCTTCATTGGTGGTGATTTTACCCATTTCATCTTTGACACAGGTAATTTGGTTTTCCCCTTTTTTTATAAACAAATTAACAAAAGTATATCTATTAAACTGTTATTTCCTCCCATAAAATCAGATCTTGGTTTTATTTATTAGTTCAATAATTTTCTTAATTTCAATTGTATTAACCTCTACTTTGGTTTTCAGAATTTTAGTTTAGTATTTAATTGGGGATTTTAATTTGTTCTTTTTGTCGCTCTTTTAGTTGCATGCCCAATTTATTAATCTACTCTTTCTCTATTTTATTCATGTAAACATTTTGATGCTAAGAACCATTTTCACTGTATCCTGTAAGTTTTGCTAAGTTGTCTCGTTGTTATTCTCTTGGATGAAGTTATTGATTGCTTCTCTGATTTGTTGTTTTGACCCACTCATTCTTTAGGATTAGATCATTTAGTTTCCAATTAATATTTAGTCTATCTTTCCATGACCCTTTATTACATATACTTTTTATTGTATCATGCTCTCAAAAGGATGCATTTAATATTTCTGCATTTCTGCACTGGAATGTGAAGGTTTTATGCTCTCGTATGTGATTGATTTTTGTGTATATGCCATTTCCTGCTGAAAAAGAATATTTTTTCAGTTTTCTTTAGAGGTCTACCATATCTAATATTTCTAAAATTCTATTCCCCTCCTTAACTTCTTTCTTGTTTATTTTATGGTTAGACTTATCTACCTCCCACTTCTTCCCTTTTCCTGATCACACATAACTCAAGAACCTTCTGTTATTTCCTCCTTTATCCATCCATGAAGAGATACAATCTCCTTTCCAAAGCAAATCCCATAACATGCACAAGTAATCTCTTTCTATCCCACCCTATCTTCTCCGTCAGATTGTCTTTACCTTCAGCACTTCTCTTCCTAATCTTCAGTCTCTCCCTATGTACTGTTTTATTACTGTGTAGAACATCATCATTCTACAAGTCATAAAGCCTGCCATCTAGTTTTGATGCTTGACTCCATACTGTCATATCTAATCAGTTGTCAGGGCTTGGCATTTCTACTTCTGTAACATCTCTCATATATTCCTTCTTCTCTCCTCTGATAATATATCCCCCTGGTGCAGGCTTCTATCATCTTTTTTCTGGTCTATTTCACTTACCTTTGCTTGGTCTCCATTCCTCAAGTCCCTCCCCACTCCAGATTATCCTCCACTGAGGTGTCAAATTGATCTTCCCAAATGTGTCTGACCATATCACCTCACACTACCATTCAATAAACTCCAGTGTCACACTATTACCTACTCAATCAAATAAAAAAAATGCCCTCTGTTTCTTTAAGCCCTTCATTATCTGGCCCCTCCCTACCTTTCCAGAATCCTTATACCCTATTAGCACTCCCTAAAATACTCTGTGACCCAGTGACACTGCTCTTCTTTCTCATTCTTGAATACAATGCTCCATTTCCAAACTATGCATTTTCACTGGCTGTCCCTTTTGTCCCCTGGAACTCTCTTCTCATTTCTGTCCTTTGATTTCCTTTAAATCTTAGCTAAAGTCTCCCTTTCTGCAACAAGCATTTTCCAGTCCTCTTCAATCATAGTGCCATTCTTCTGAGATTATTTCTAATTTCTCCAGTATATAGGTAGCTGTGTCCCCAAATAGACAGTGAGCTTCTTGAGGACAGGGATCTTTTTTTTTTCTTTTTGCTTTCTTTCTTTTTATTCTCAATGTGTAGTACAGTGCAAGACACCTAGAAGGCACTTTACAAATGATTGTTGGGGCAGCCAGGTGGTGCAGTGACTCCACTGGTGCTGGAATCAGGAGGACTTGAGTACAAATGTGACCTCAGACACTTAATACTTACCAGCTGGGTTACCTTGGACAAATCATTTAACACCAATTGTCCTGCCTTCCCCCATAAAAGAAATATTGTTGACTTGACTAGGCTTTGTTTTTTTATTGGACCATTGGACCTTATACATTGTACCTTATCACAATTCTCTCTTGTTTCTTAAGCTGAGCTATATTTTTCTTGAGCTATGTTTTCCAGCATGTATTTTACTGTCTTCAAAACTGCTAAATATTTGAGTATGTATGTGTATGTATATATGTATATATGTGTATGTATATGTATGTATGTATTTTGTGTGTGTGCATATATACACACATATATACATCCATATGTTTAATTTGGAGACTTTGAATTCTTCAAAACATTTCTTATTTCCTCATACTCTATAAGCAATATTGACATAGAAGATACAGTTATCTTCATGTTGACTTTTTTAATGTGTTATTAACTTCTGATTTACATCATTCATTTCTGTCAGATTTTGAGTTACAAATTTTCTCCCCATTTTCCCCTACCCACCACCCCAAAATAGCAGTCCCACAGGATATCCCTTCCTCCAATCTGCTCTGTCCCATATTTTCTCCCATACCCCTTTTGACTTTTCCAGTGGATCTCTATGCCTCAGTGCCTATATATCTTATTTCCCAATTACATGTAAAATAGTATTAATAATAGTATACACACACACACACACATATATATGTGTGTGTATATATATATATATATTTGATTTAAAATTTTTCAGTTCCAGAGTCATTCCTTTCCTCCCTTGTCACCCACCTTTACTGGGAAGATAAGCAGTTCAGTATAGGTTGTACATGTGTGGCTAATGCAAAACAATAACATAGTAGATATATTGTAAAAGACTGACTATATTTCCCTCCCTCCTATCCCACCTTCCACTTTTTCTATTCTCTACTTTGAATCCGTCCCTTTTCAAAGGTGGGTGCTTCCAACTTTCCTCCCCCAGAGCCTGCCCTCCCTTCCATCATCCCCTTTGACGGTTTTTTTAATGTTCATCATAAGCACATAAACACAATATGACCAAGTGTCCCAGGAAATGTTTTTTTCTCTTCTTTTTCAGCATGACATAATGAATACTGTCAATTCTTTTCTTGCTCTCTACAAGGAGAATGCATGAGCCAGACTTTCTTTTGCTGCATCTTCCTCTTGTATTTTGGTCTCATTTGTAGTAAGAATGTCAAGCTTGACATGACTCAGTTCATCTAATTGTATATAAGTGCTAATCTTAAAAGTATGTAAACATAATTAGGAAAGACTCTTACTTTCATAGAACCAACAGTTAAGTTAACATTTATATGTGAGGCAATAAATGAGATACTTAGCATGTCTTTCTCTAACATTTTTGTCAGCCTTAATTCTGAAGTAGAAAGGACGGAAATCTGGGTTATAATTTTCTTTGTTTCACAGGCCATCATGGGCAATCCATTTATCATCTAGTGGTCCTCGCAATTGTGATGATATTCATTACACTTCATCAGTCTGGTCCTTGGAAAGTGCAGACTTTCTTTGACTGGGAATTGCCTCAAAGCCCTTCCGGCATGGTAGAATCTCTCAGGGGAATACTCTTTGATATTTTCCTTCCAGAATCCATGGTCACCTCCGTGCCAAATTTGGGCATCACTTCCGACATTTGTGAAGGATTGGGGGGAACACAGAGCTCAAAATTCCAATCCTAATTTGAACACCTAACAATGGAACTAACAGGTGCCTGCCCAGACTCTGAAACTAGCAAACATTTGTTAGTACTTCTTTCCAGGGACTTGAACCCAGTTTTCAGCCAAGAATTAAAATAAACCTCACTATCTGGAGAATCATAAGCTGAACTGAGTCCATAAGTGGTGGGGAGAGTCCTAAAGAAGGGTAGGAACTTCTTAGATCTTTAGAAGTTTCCCTTTTCTTTTATTTCTTTGTCATTCTTACTGTAACTTTTCTTTTTCCTTTGGTTCCTTCTCCTCTCTGTGTATTTCTTTTTTCCCTATTAATTTCTTTAAGTAGAAAGAACCAAGGACTTGGAGTCAAAAGACCTGGGTTTGAGTCTTTGTTTAGTGACTATTTTATTGTGTGAATTTGGTAAATTGTTTCATCTATATGTCCTAGAAAGTTCCTTCTCTGTAATAAAAAAGTAATCATCATTGCCCTGCCTATCATTCAAGGTAGTCAGAGGCTTAAATGAGAACATGGCTATAGAAACACTTTACAAAACATAGGGTATCACTGAATTTCAGGGTTAGAAGTAACCTCAAAGAACATATAGTACAACCCACAATCACAATAATAAATGACACATGTAGAGAATTCTAAGGTTTGTAAAATATTTTATCGACATTATCTGATTTGAACCTTGGAATAACCTGGAAGGAAACCGAGAATCACAAAGGCTAAGCATATACATCTATGGTCACATAGATAATGGATGTCAAAGACAGGGTATGAACTCTGGTCATCTTAATTGCAAGTCTTCCATGTTGGGTCTGTCATATCATACCACCTCTCATATTCGAGCAAAAAGGCTCTCTACAAGATCTCTAAGTGTCCATCTAGCCTCTGATTGAAGACAGCTGGTGAAGGATACTGCATTAGGTTCTAAAATAGTCTATTCTGTCTAGGGTTAGATATAATTGTTAAGAAGTTTTTCTTTGCTTGAAATTAAAATATGATTCTCTACAAAATCCAATCATTTCTCCTCAATCTGTACTCTATGGAACAGATTTTTCATTTTATCTATTACTGTTTCCCCTGCTGAAATTCCTCATACAACCACCAAGCCAAACTTCATTCACAAAGCATTTAAGCACCTATTATGTATCAGACACTGTTCTATGTACTATGGATACAAAAACAAAAACTGAAGTAGGCCCTGTACTTAAAGAGCTTATATTCTATTGGAATGGGATTCCAAATATATGCCAAATTATTTTTGGGAGGAGAGCAAAGTTTTGGAGTGTAGTTTCTTAATAATAGAATGGTGGTTATAGAGGGCACAATGGAAGGATAAAGTGAAATGATTAGGGATACAGGAGTGATGGGTCTTACATGGGAGAAAAGAGGAGGAAATGCGTTCCATGGAAGGGATCTTATGTATAGGCAGCTCAAAAACTTAAAATCACAGAGATTCTGAGTAGAGACTTATGGCAATACCTTGTAACACCTTTTATAAAAAAAATATTGATTTATGCACACTCAATAGCAAGACACATAATAAGTTACTGGTCCTCCCTGATGGTCAAAGCAGGGATTGCTAGAGTCCTAGGGCCTGACTGGTTATAGAGAAGCTAAGTTTTCCTAGGTAACCAACTTTGCATTTTATGCACTTGGGAATGGGGGTGAGTAGGAAATAAAGGTAGTCTTATAACAAGTATGCATTTAGTACTTTCAGGGCATATTGGTTTAGGGCACCTCTTTTTACCTACATTTATGGAAACCTAGACTGAGCTGTACCATCAGTACATTTTGAGATTTTCCTAAAGCAACTTTAGATAAGGGCAAAAAACCTGAAAGAGAAAATGATGCTAATTAAGTTAATCCTTAGAATTAGACTCAGGCTTGTTTGTTTGTGGAGTTTTTTGGTGGGGGAGGGAGAGGGAGGAATGTATTATTTCCTGAGCAAATTTAACTAGAAAACAAAATTCCAGAAGCACAATTTGAATTACTATGTAGGATTGGACCTATGTTTGGAATACACATTATTCCAATATACAATGAATATATATCAGAAAGAACAGAATAGCGGGGGGGGGGGGGGCATAAGGGAGGAAATGAGGCCCAAAGTAGTATGGTATATTATGAGGTATATTATTCCCCTGCTCTTATGGGATAATAGAAAAATAGAGACCAACATAGGCAGAAGGAAAAACAATTTTATCAATAGTGTACACTGAAGACCACATAAAACAGAAAAATAAATAAAGGAAGCGTACATAAAATGACTTAAAAGCATGGCATGGAAAGAGAGGAGAATAGTAATGGGAAACTTCAATTATCAAGATACTTGTTCATGTTATCTCTCTACCTCAAGCAGAGCTGTAAATAATCTCTTGTTTTTCATTATTAAAGTTTTTTTTTATTATTCTTATAGAGAATAGGAACCAAAAGAGAGATATTAGATTCTGGATTGAATCCTTACCAATGAAAGCAAACTGGTTGCAAAAACAGAAGTGTTAGAAATCATATGATGAAATTATCACTTCATTTTAGAATCGATGATAAAGAAGGAAAATGGAACCAAACACATAGAATAACATGGAACCTAGATTTTGGCAGATAGCAGATTTCAAAAGATTGAAAGGAAGGATGAGTAACATGCAAGAAACTAAAATTATAAAGATACGGTCAGACTAGGAAATATGGGACTCTCAGGAATTAAATTTTATGATACAAGGAAAAATAATTTTAATTATGAGGAAAAGGTAGAGTTTCCTAAAGTGATAAACATGTATTCACAGGGAGCTCATCAATCAATTTAGCTTTTTAAAAGGCTTATAGAAAAGATGGGAAATAAAAGCATGTAATGGAGCATGACACAGTTCAGTAAGAAGGGTACTGAGGAGGTAATCTAAGGACAAGAAAGAAGGTTTTTCCAACCATGTTGGGGAAAAATGATGAAAGAATGGATAGGATTGCTCCTTAGGGCAGATGGCCAAATGATAATGTGTGATGGAGAAAAGGCAAAATGATTGAATTCTTATTTTGCATCTATTTTCTCTGCCAGGAACAATGATCTTTGGACTAGCAAGAAGAGAATAAAAATGGCTAATGGGGAATTGAAACCTAGGATGAGTAAAGATGTAATATAAAATACTTAGCTTACCTTGATGCATTCAAGTCCCCATGCCTGGATGACCTATATCTTTGAGTACTGAAAGAACTGGCAGATATGACTGCTGAACCACTGTCAGTGATCTTTAAAAGGTCATGGCCAACAGGAGAGATGTCACAGGGCAAGAGAAGGGCAAATGTTGTCCCAATTTTCAAAAAAACAGGAATGTAATGGAGTCTGTAAACTACAGGCCAGTGGGTTTAACTTCAAATCCTGGCAAAATGTTAGAACGTTTTATTAAAGATTGACTCATGAATATCTACAAAAGGAAGGGGCTTCATCAAGAAGAAATCTTCCCAGACTAACCTCATTCCTCTTTTTTTTCACATGGTTTCCATGCTGGTAAATTGGATGAATACAGTGGATAAAGTATGCCTACATTTCATTAAAGCATTTAACAAAGCCTGTCATTATTCTTGTGGAAATGAGAGAGATGTGAGAAAAACAATATTATAATTAGGTGGATTTGGAATTGGTTAAATTGCTAGACCCATAGAGCAGTTGCTGAGGATCACCTTGGAAGCAGGTGTCTAGTGGAGTCGCCCAGGGAACTGTGTCTTGTCTTGTGCTTTTCAACATTGTTATCAATGTTTTAGATAATAGTGTAGATTGCATGCTTATCACATTTTCAGATCACACAAATATGGGAAACATAACTAACACACTGGAAGACAAAGTCAGGATCTAAAGAGGTCTTGAGTGGCTAAAAATTTTGAACTATGTCTGATAAGATAAAAACAAATTGGCATAAATTTAAAGGCAGTTCAGCAGTGCAGTCACTGGATCTGAATTCAGGAAAATGTGAGTTCAAATCTGGTCTCAGACACTAACTGTGTGACACTGGATAAGTTACTTACCTACTGTCTCATCTGTATTTTTCTTCTCATCTGTATTTTTCTTATTTGTAAAATTTTCTCATCTGTAAAATAATGAAAATAATAGCTCCTCAATCCCAGGATTGTTGTATTAAATTATATATTTATAAATTACTTTATAAGCATTAAAGTGCTATATAAATGCTAGCTAATATTGTAAAAATCTGAAATGGGTTCCAAAAATCAACCTCATGAGAATAGGATGAAGGAATTGTTCTTAGATAACAATTCATCTGAAAAAGAAGTAATGGTTTAATGGGCAATATTTTCAATATGAGTTAACAGTATGCTATAATTGGCAGCTAATGCCACCTTTGATTACATTAAGGGAGCTTTAAAGCCCAAGACTCAGGAAGCGATAGTTCAGATATATTTTGCTTTGGTCAGAACACACTTAGAATGTAAGTTTCAGCTCTAGATGATACATTTAAGGAAGGACTTCGTTTATTTTTTTAATTTTTATGAAGTTTATTTTTAGTTTTCAAAATTCATCTCCACGAGATTTTGAGTTACAAATTTTTTCCCCATCTCTCCCCTACCCCCACTCCAAGATCATGAGCTTACTGAATGACCCTTCCCCCAATCTGCTCTCTCTTATATCCTTCCTCATGGATTTCTATGCTCCAGGGCCTGTATACCTTATTTCCCATTTGCATGTAAAAAACAATTTAAAATTTTTTTAACATTCATTTTTAACACTTTGATTACCAGAGTCTTTCCCTTCTTCCCTCCTCACCCACCCCTACTGGGAAGATAAGCAATTCAATATAGGTTGTAAATATGCAGTTATGTAAAACATTTCCATAGTACTTACATTATGAAAGACTAACTATATTTCCCTCCATCCTATCCTGCCCCCCACTTAGTCTATTTTCTATTTTAAGCCTTTCCCTTTTCAAAAGTATGTGCTTCTAACTACCCTTTCCCCCAATCTGCCCTCCCTTCTATCATCCATTCTTTTATTTCCTTCCCCCCTACTTTCCTGCAGGGTAAGATACCCAAATGAGTGTGTATGTTATTCCCTCCTTAAGCCAATTTCAGTGAGAGTAAGGTTGACCAATTCCCTTTCACCTTCCTGCTCTTCCCCTCCATTGTAACAAGTTTTTTCTTGCCTTTTATATGAGATAATTTACCCTATTCTATCTTCCCTTTCTCTTTCTCTCATTATGTTACTCTTTCACGTCTTAATTTTATTTTTTTTTGCATAGTATCCCTTCATATTCAACTGATCCTGTGCCCTCTATCAATGTATACATGTACACATGTACACACACTCACATATGTATCTATACACACATATACCCCTATATGTATGTGTGTGTGTGTATACACATATATTCCCTTCAACTATCCTCATATTGAAAAAGTCTCATGGGTGACAGTTATTGTTTTTTCCATATAGGAATGTAAGTAGTGCAACTTTAATAAGTTCCTTATGATTTCTTTTTCCTGTTTACCTTCTTATGCTTCTCTTGCTTCTTGTATTTGAAAAACAAATTTTCTGTTCAGCTCTGTTTTGTTTTCATCAAGAATACTTGAAAGCCCTCCATTTCATTGAATGATCATGTTTCCCCCTGAAGCATTATACTCAATTTTGCTGGGTAGCTGATTCTTTGTTTTAATCCTAGCTCCTTTGATCTCCAGAATATCATATTCCAAGCCCTATTGATCACTTAATGTAGAAGCTGCTAGATCTTGTGTTATCTTGATTGTGTTTCCACAATAATCAAATTGTTTCTTCCTGGCAGCTTGTAATATTTTCTCCTTGATGTGGGGACTCTGGGTTTTGCTGAGATATTCCTAGGAGTTTTCTTTTTGGGATCTTTTTCAAGAGTCCCTGATCATGAATTCTTTCAATTTCTGTTTTGCCATCTGCTGCTAGAATTTCAAGGCATTTTTCCTTGAGAATTTCTTGAGGGATGATTTCTGGGTTCTTTTTCTTATCATTTCTTTCAGGTAGTCCAATAATATTTAAATTATCTCTCCTGAATCTATTTTCTGTATCAGTGCTTTTTCCAATGATATATTTCACATTGCCTTCTATCTTTTAATTTGTTTGGATCTGTTTTCATAGTATCAAAATTTCTCATAAAATCATTAGCTTCCATTTGCTCCAGTCTAATTTTGAAGGAATTATTCTCTTCAGTGAGTTTTTGAAATTCCTTATCCCATCTGGCAAATTCAGCTTTATAAGTCATTCTCCTCATTGGCTTTTTGGACTTCTTTTGGCATTTGAGTTAGTCTATTTTTAAGGTGTTATTTTCTTCAGTATTATTTGGGTCTCCTTTAGCAGGCTGTGGACTCACTTTTCATGATTTTCTTTCATCACTCTCATAGCTCTTCCCAATTTTTCCTCTACTTCTCTTACTTGAGTTTCAAAATCCTTCTTGAGCTCCTTCATGGCCTATAACCACTTCATATTTTTCTTTGAAGCTTTTGATGCAGGAATTTTGACTTCATTGACTTCTTCTGGTTCCATGTTTTGATCTTTTTTATCCCCCAAAAAGGATTCTATGGGGTCTGATTGTACTTCCTCTGCTTGTTCATTTTGCCAGCCAATTACTTGACTTTTGAGCTCTTTTCCATGGTAGAACTCTGCTTCTAGAGCAGAGGGACCTATGTCCCAAATCACTGGGGTTTTTGCAAATGTCAGAGGTCTGAGGAGTGTGCCCTCTCTACAGCCAGCACAAACTATGGCACACTAGCATTTCTTATCCCAAGACCACCACCAAAGACTATGACCCAGATCCAAGCAGGTCAAAGCAAGAGACATTACCCTCCGATTGATTGCTTGGTTCCCCTATGATCTGCAGACCTGGATCTTTGGAGGCAGCCATGTGGCAGCAGCTGCAGCCATCACACCTCCCCACCTCTTACCCTGGGGTAGGGGCTAGACCATGCTCTTCTGTCACCCAGTTCCAACAGAGTTCCCCATTGACCTTATACTTTCTCTTTGGCATTTATGGGTTGAGAAGTCTGCAAATTGCCACAGCTGCTGGTGATTAATTCTCCTGAAGTCTGCTCTTGCCAGTTTGTGCCACTGGTTGGGGCTGCCCAGGGTCTGGGACTGCACTCAACTCCCAGTTTGGTGGGATAGACCCTTCCTGTTAGCCTGCCAGGCTGCCTTCAGAGGGAGATCTGTTTCTCTTTGTCACTTTGTGGATTTTATAGCTCTAACATTTGTTTAGAGTCATATGTTATAGATATTGGAGGTGGTTGGAGTGGGAGATCAGACAATTTCCTGCTTTTACTCCACCATCTTGGCTCCACCCCCAGAAAGGACTTCATTAAGCTGGAGACTGATAAGAGAGATCAACCAATGTAATTAAGGAACTTGATTGAACTATTGTCATTTGATAATTAATTGAAAAAAAGCTGGTGGTGTTTAGTGGGGAGACAACAAAATTTATTTGTAACATGATAGTTAACTCAGTAATTGCCATATAGAACAGGAGTAAAATGGTCTGCTCAGTCCCAGGGGGAAATACAAATTTAGAGTTGATATAAGGAAAGCTGGTGCCACTCTGGATACAGTGTCTCTAGCATCAAAGTACTGAGTTCAGATCCCACCTTTGATGCTCACTATCTGAGTGACCTTAATTGGGAACTTAAGTGGTCCTCAGTTTTCTCATGTATAAAGTGAGGGGTTGAACTAAATGGTTTCTTAGTTCTCTTTCAGCTCTAAATCCATGAAATTATGAAAGCTTCATAACAGTTCAGTGTATACAAAAGTAAAATGAAATACTTCACAAGGTAAGGGGCTCACCTTTACTATAAATCTTCAAGGAAATGTTAGATAACCACTTGTCAGGTATGCTATAAAAATGAGCTCTCCATGTATAAATGCTAGATAACTTCAAAACACTTTTCTACCTCTGAGATTCTGAGAATTAAAGGATACAGTAATATATCAACTAGAATGAACCTACCAGATTGTCTTTTCCTCACCTCCCATTTTACAGGAGAGAAAATAAAGATACTGAATGATATGTGACTTGTCAAGGTTATCTAGAGACTTAACTGAATGAGCTGAGAGTAGAAGGTAGGTTTCTTGATCCTCATTTCAAGACTCCACTACAACACTCTTTCCTAACTACTCTGCATGCTAAATAGCTAACATAAGATACAAGCATTGTGTGGAGGGGAAAAAAAGGGAAAAGATTTTCATTCTCAAAGAATTATGTAATTTAGAAATATTTAATCTTAATTGGTTACTATATGAAATTGATTTCTTATCTGTTTTAGTCACTGAATACTCTTTATTTTCCTTTGTTTAAATGAATGTTAACTTAAGAATTATTTGAAATCCATTATTATACTTATTAAAATCATGAGACCTTGCAAATTGGGCATTAGTTCCTGTCTATCATCGTTAGTTTTTTTTTAAATACCAGTAAAGAATGAACCAATTTTGGCCAGTAATTGAAACCTCTTTCCTAAGGTGGATGATGTAGAAAAAGTCTAGAACATCCAAGTACTCTAGATTCATAACTTGAGTAGTAGAATACTTACTAACATCCTACTCTCCTCTGTATTCAAAACAAGTGATAATTCAGTGTATGTTTGACTGTTCCAGTGATAAAAAATTCAGTTTCATAACTCAGACTTGTCCAATTTTGAGGTTGTTTTAGTTGCTCAAAAACTCTTTCAAAGGATCATAATATCAAAGGACTTAGAGACAAAAAATGCTTTAGAGATTATTCCCTCATTTTATGACTGAACTGAGGTTTTCTTCTCTTTCTTTCTTCTATTTCTTCCTCCCCCATTCCTTCCTTCCTCCCTCCCTTCCTTCCTTTCTTCCATTCTGCTTTGGCCCCCTAGGAATAAAGTCTCTATCATTTCTTACCCATGAACCTACATGCTGATCATTTAATTAGCTATTACAGGGATGGGAACTGTGAGACACTCCTCACATCTCCTATTTATGGACCAATAATATTTTTCTTCATGGTTCATGGTCCATTTCTTTCTGAAGCTCAAGATAAAATCCCTCTATCTATAGGTCCAGATTGTTCTCAGTTTTGCTAGTTCATGTGTCTCTGCTAATTTTATGGATTACATTGTTTTCAGTACAAATTCAACATTCAGCAGCATCTGATCAGTACTAATGGAGCTCAATAAGTAGAATAATACAGGTTTTGAAGTTTAGAAAAGGATGAGCAGCAGTAGGATGAGGGAACAAGAGAACAAGGCTTTCAAGTATAGAAATAGTACAGATTTTAACTAATTTACTAGAAGACCAAGATTTCAATTCAAGAATATGAAATTGTCAAAAAAATTGATTGTGGCAGTATGATATTTATGGGTGACAGTGAGATAAATTTTATAAAAATACATGTATGACTGAGGTGAAAAGTAACTAATGGGAGTTGAAGAATTTGGAGGCAAATGTATGTTAATGGAAATCAATACATAAAATGAAACTTCCAAATCTAAAGGTAGAGGTTGAGAAGCCAAGGAAAAGTAAGTCAATAAACTCTTTGAGAAAGGAGGGCAAATTAGCTGGATACTAGTAGATAACTGGATGCAACTAGATGGCTCAGTGGATATAGTGCTGTGCCTGTTGTCAGGAAAACCTGAGTTCATATCTAGCTTTAGACATTTGCTCACTGTATAAGCCTGGGCAATTCACTTTACTTCTGTTTCTCTCAATCCACTGGAACAGGAAAGGTCAAACATCTCCATTATCTTTGCCCAGAAAACCCTATAGACAATACTAGGCCTGCTCTACTCTGTAGGTTCATGAAGAATCTTACTTGACTGAATGACTGAACAACACTAACAGCAAAGTAGATAGCTGCTCCCAGTATTTGAATAGCAGAATATACCTGAATGCAGGGTATCTTATAGAAGGAGAGGTTTGAAAAGGAGTAGTTGAAAAACAGTAGGCAATTCAAGAATGAAAATGGCAGCAAAGAATAAGACACATGCTTACTCCTTCTCTCATACTATTATGTCAGAGAGTAGTTGAAAAAGGTTATCAACAATTAAAAAGGGTAGCCAAGAATAATAGATCTTCTTGAGAAATCAACTTTTCCATGACTGGAAGAAAATGGAAGAAAAGTGAAAGGAAAAAGTCTAAAAGTAAGTTTTATTTGTTAACAAATAAAACAGACATAATATAGGGGGAAAAGAAGGGAGGATTATATTACAATTATATTACAAATTACCAGAATCAAAAATGGAAAAGACAAAGGAACAACAAATGATGGAGAAGGAAATAATTAGAAATTCTTTTGCCTTATCTGCCAAAAAGACTGATAACTTAAGCAAACTGAATGAATACTTATAAAAATTTAAAATGCCCAGATGAGAGAGCAATAAATAGAAGAGGAAAAAACAAACAAACAAACTTCAAAGGGGAGAAAACAAAGTCCAAATGGATTTACAAGCAAATTCTATCCAAAAATCAAAGAAAAGTTAACTCCAAAAATATGTGAACTATAAAAATATAGAAGAGAATCCATCAAATTCCTTTTATGGCTAAAATATATTCTTAATATTTAAAATGGGCAGGGAGTCAATTTGACAGAGTAGAAACAGGACTTCTGCAGGACTCCCATTCTCACCAACTCCAATTCATGTAAAAGGTGACTCTGAAGAAATTTTGGATATACAGAACCCACAAAATGACACAGGGAAGAATCTTACTTGACTGAATGACTGAACATCACTAACAGCCACCAGCTGGAGGGACTTCAGATCACCAGTAGCTGCGGTGGTTTCCAGAATTATCAACACAAAGATGCAAAGGACACAAAGAGAGTTCAGTGCAGTGTGGACTTTGGGATCCAGTAGTTGTGTATGCCTTTCACCTCTGCCCCCAGGGCAAGAAGACACTGAGGCACAGCAGCCACATGTTGGCAGCCATGTGGCAGCTTGAGCTACTGGCCTGCAGATTGTAGGGGGACCAAGCAACTAATCTGAGAGGTAATTGCTCTTGTTTTAACTTGCTTGGATATGGATTGCTGGCAAAGATGGAGGTGCTGGGGTGTGCGGAAATAAATGATATAAATCAGAAGTTAATAAAGCATTTGAAGAAAAAAATAGAAGACAATGTGAAATATCTCATTGGAAAAATCATCCAAGAAAAAATAGATCCAAGAAAGATAATTAAAAATTGTTGGACTACCTGAAAGCCATGATCAAAGAAAGAACCTAAAAATCATCCTCCAAGTAATTCTCAAGGAAAACTGCCCTGATGTTTTGGAATGAGAGGGGAAAATAGAGATTAAAAGAATCGACCAATCACCTCCTGAAAAAGATCCCAAAAAGAAAACTCCTAGGAATATTATAACCATGTTTCAAAATTCCCAGATCAAGAAGAGAATATTACAATCAGCCAGGTAGAAAAAATTTGAATGTTGTGAAAACACAAAGAGGATAACCCAGGATCTGGCAGCTTCTACACTGAGGGATCGAAGGGCTTGGAATATGATATTCCAGAGGGCAAAGTAACTGGGATTAAAACCAAGAATCACCTACCCAGCAAAACTGAATATCATGTGTCAGGGGAAAATATGATCATTCAGTGAAATAGGGGACTTTCAAGCATTCTTGATGAAAAAAACAGAGTTGAATAGAAAATTTGACATTCAGATACAAGAAACAAGAGAAGCATGAGAAGGTAAACAAGGAAAAGAAAACATAAGGAACTTATCAAAGTGGAACTATTAACATTCCTACATGGAAAAATGATAACTGTAACTGATGAAACTTTTCTCAGTATGAAAATAGTTGAAGGGAATATATTTGTTTCTATTGGAGGGTATGCGGGCATATGAGTACATATGTGAATGTGTATATTTATGTTTACAGGTATACATATAGAGAACAAGACCAATTTAATAGGAAGGGATGATATTTAAAAGGTGAAATTAAGAAATGAGAGAGCAATATAATGAGAGGAGATAGAGAGAGACAGAATGGGGCAAACTATCTCATATAGAAGAGGCAAGGGAAAATGGTTACAATGGAGGGGAAGAATAGGAAGGCAAAAGGGAAGGGGTCAACTTTATTCTCAATAAATTTGGCTTGGGGAGGAATGAAATACACACTAAATAGGGTATGTCACCCTACAGGAGAGTAGGGGAGAAAGGGATGATAGGGGGAATAGTGGAATGGAGGCAAACTGGGGGGGGGGAGGGAAATTGGAAGCATCCACTTTTGAAAAGGGATGGGATCAAAGTAGAGAATAGAACTAGTGGGACGTGGGATAAGAGGGAGGGAAATACAATCATTTACAATATATCAACTATGTTAAAGTTTTGCATAAGCTACACATGTACAACCTATACTGAAGTACTTATCTTTCCAGTAAAGGCGGTGACCATGGATGAAGGGAATGAATCTGGAATTCAAAGTTTTAATATCAAATGTTACACAAACATAAGTATAGTGAAAGTAACACTTCAATTTTGCATTCTACTATCATTGCATTCTGTTTACTTTTTTTAAGCTTAATCTTCATTATTAAAATTTTCCCCATCATTTGAAGGCTAAAAAATTAGCAAATAATAAATTAAGCCCTTATTTTTATCAGTCTCTGATGTTTTTTTGGTTTTAATTTGTTTATTTTTAGTTTTCAAAATTCATTTCCACAAGATTTTGAGTTAAAAATTTTCTCCCCATCTTTCCACTACCCCCACCCCAAAATAGTGATTCTACTGAATATCCCTTCTCCTAATTTGCCCTCTTTTATATCCTTCCCATCCCCCCTCTGATTTTCCAGTAGGACAAGATCTATTTCTATACCCCAGTGCCTGTTCATCTTATTTCCAAGTTGCATCTAAAAATATGTATGTAACATTTGATTGTAAAACTTTTATTTCTAATTTTTTTTTTCCTGCTTCCCTTATCACTTGCCCCTACTGGGAGGAAAAGCAACTGAACATGTTATACATGTGTAGTTACGCAAAACATTTCCATAGTGGATATATTGTGAAAGACTGACTTTATTTCCCTCCAACCTATCCTGCTCCCCACTTATTCTATTTTCTACTTTGACTTTTCAAAAGTATATACTTCTAACTATCCTCCCACACAATCTTCCCTCTCTTCTATCATCCCCCCTCTTATCACCTTCCTGGACACTGTTCTGTAGGATAAGATACCCAATTTGTTGTGTATGTTATTCCCTCCTTAAACGGAATTAAATGAGAGTAAGTTTGGCCCATTCCCTTTTGCCTTCCTGTTCTTCCCCTCCATTGTAACAGTTTTGTCTTGCCTCTTTCATATGAGATAATTTACCCAAATCTATCTCTCCCTTTCTCCTTCCCCTAAAAAATTCCTCCCTCATCTCTTAATTTTATTTTTTAGATATCATCCCTTCCTATTCATCTCATCCTGTGCCCTCTATGTATACTTGTACACACATGTCCACATACTCACACATATGTACTTGTACGCACATATACCCTCCTATATAAACATATACACATATACATATATATACATATATATGTATATATACATATGCAAATATATTCCCATCCACTATCCTCATATTGAGAAAAGTCTCATGGGTTACAATTATCATTTTACCATGTAGCAATGTAGATATTTCAATTTTAATAAGTACTGATTTCTTTTTGTTGTTTACCTCCTCATGCTTCTCTTGCTTCTTGTATTTTAAAGTCAAATTTTCTATTCAACTCTAGTTTTCTCATCAGGAATGCTTGAAAGTCCTCTATTTCATTGAATCTCCATATTTTCCCCTGAAGCATTATACTCAGTTTTGCTGGGTAGGTGATTCTCGGTTTTAATCCTAGCTCTTTTCATCTCTGGAATATCATATTCCAACCTTTTAAATCCCTTAATGGAGAAGCTACTAGAACTTGTGTTATCCTGATTGTATTTTCACAATACTCAAATTGTTTCTTCCTGGCCACTTGTAATATTTTATGCTTGACAGGGGAAAAGAAAAACTCATTTAACAATAATATCATAGCAGAAAGCTGTGTCTAGAAGGCAGAAGTAAAGTGTATATTAATAGCTTTATAATTATTAAAATCAGTGTAGTAGCTTGTATATCCAGAACTGGAGCTGTAACAGGGAAAGCTGTTACACAAAAGAAGTTCCTAACTTGACCTTTACAACTGAATAGTACATATACATTCTTGTTTCACAAGGCTTGTTTATCCTCAGATTATATTCATTTTGGAAGAAAGAGATGCTTCAGAAATTTAATCTTTTACCTATAAGTTCAGACACTACTTAACTCTTGCTTAAGCCATGGAATACATTCATTGAAATCAACGCAGCAAAATCTGTTCTACTTTACTTTAATTTAGCTATAAATTGTCTTTGAAATGAAAGTTTTATTAGAATTCTTAAAAATCTTACCAGGGATTAAAAAGAAAATTTAAAAGTATATCCCCTTTATTCAAAAGACTTTTAAGATTCATAAATGGCCACTAAAATTTTATGAAGAAAATTAAATGAAAAGTTTTAAAATGATAGCTTTTTTTTTACCTAAAAGCAAAAGCAAAACTTTTAAGATTGAGATTAATTTAAACAAAATTGGTGTCAAATGTCCTTAAGACATAAATTCTCAAGGTATGTAGTAACAAACTGTTGCAGAATTCTTAGATATAACAAAGATTTTTAATCAAAAAAGGTGTAGTAGTTGAATCTTTATATTGGCAACAATTAAGAAGCTGATCACAGTACTTCTAAAAGCTATTAGTATGAAAATCCCTATAAACAATGTGAATATTATAAAGAGAGCCTTAGTAGGTTGTACAAATTTCTGTATATGTTCTAATTCTTAATGAAAAATAATATTAGATTTCTCATAAAGCTAACACAAAGGAGTTCATATCTTTTGCTAATTATTCTGATCATTGAAAGTTTGCAATAGAAAGAAAAAATAAGAATATGCAAATTAAATGTAGTCAAATGCTTTTTATTTTAAGTAGCAATTTTTCACATAACACACCTCATATCCAATTATATGTTAATCCTATTCCCATGGAGCTTTAATAAACAATAAACATTTACTAGATTTCTCCTACTATAGAATTTCTTTTACCAGGTTTCTTAAGTTTTAACATGTCCTAGTGTAAAAACCAATTGTTAGAAATACTTTTTAATATTTTGCAATATTCTTAGCAAGTTAGATTCATTACTTAGGAACTACATAACTAAAACTAATTCCTTTATCTGGCTGAATGACCTTGCCTCTAGAGATATTTCCCTTGGCAGATTTACAAAATAAGAATAACTGAGATGGAATTTAGGGAGGGGCTGGTGGTGATGCCCCTGCCTTATCAAATCTCATACATGCAGGAAGAATGGCTGAATGGATGGAACTAATCCTAATAAAATTTACCCCAGTCTCCTCCTTTCCAAATACAGCAATCAATCAACAAATTTTAAGTTTTAGTATTAAAACAGTAAAGTAACTTAGGCAATAATTTCCATAAGGGATAGAAAATTCTTTTATCTGTAATCTCCTTTTTAACTACAACAAAAGGTGTAAATACCCAGTTTTCTATATGGCAGATATAAACATCATAAGACATAAATGGCATCAATGTTTTTACACAAATTCTTCCCACTATCTTCCAGTTTCAACAAAATTCAGATGAAATATTTGCTTTATTTAACACTATTTCTGGCTGACAATGATCTCTCTTTTTTATTAATTTGTTTACTTTTAGCTTACAAGATTGAGTTCCACAATTCTTTCAATTTCAAATTTTCTCTCCCTCTCCCCTTTCATCTCCCCATGGCAGCATACAATAAAGTATAGTATCTGCAAATACTTTCACATTGGACATTAGTCAGGTTATAAAGAGGGATTGTGTCAGATGGAATGAACAATAAGAAAGGGGAAATAAAACCAAAGAGAAAAAAGAAAAAGAGCAGGTGGTTTGTTTAATTATGGATTCAAAAACAGTTCTTTCTCTGGATGTAGACATCACTCTCCATCATGAGATTTTTTGGATTGACTTAAAACTTGAATTGCTGAGAAGAGTCCAGTCTAACAAAGTTGGTTTGTGAAACATATGTTGTGTTTGTAAATGTGTACAAATTTCTCCTGTCTCTACTCTTATCATGCAGCATCAGTTCATATAAGCCTCTCCAGGTGAATATGAAGTTAATCTGCTCCTCATTTCTTATAGCACAATAGTACTCCATTACATGTATATACCACAACTTGTTCAGCCATTCCCCAAGTGATGGGCACCCTCTGAATTTCCAATTCTTTGCCACCACAAAAAAGAGCTGCTATAAATATTTTGTATATATGGGTCTTCCTCCCACTTCTATGATCTCTTTGGGATACAACCTTAGAAATGTTATTGCTGGGTAAAAGGGTATGAAATTAATTATAGCCCTTTGGGCATAATTCCAGATTGCTCTCCAGAATGGTTGGATCAGTTCACAACTCCACCAGTAATGCATTAGTGTTCCAATTTGTCCACATCTTCTACAGTATTTGTCATTTTCCTGTTTTGTCATCTTAGCCAATCTGGTGAGAAATGATACTTCAGAGTTATTTTCATTTGCATTTCTCTAATTGATAGTGATTTAGACCATTTTTTCCTATGCTTATAGATATCTTTAACTTCATCCTCTGAATACTTCCATGTTCATATCCTTTGACCATTTATCAATTGGGGAATGAACTGTATTCTTATAGATTTGACTCAGTTCTCTGTATATTTTAGAAATGAGGCCTTTATCAGAGACATAGGTTGTAAAAATTCTTTCCCAATTATCCACTTCCCTCCTAATCCTGGTTACATTGGCTTTGTTTGTACAGAAGCTTTTCAATGTAATGTATTGAAAATTATCCATTTTGCATTTTATAATTCTCTCTAATTCTTGCTTGATGATAAAGCCTTTCCCTCTCCACACATCTGACAGGTAAAAAATTCCTTGCTTTCCCAGATTACTTACAGTATCGGCCTTTATACCTAGATCATGCACCCATTTAGACTTAGTTTTGGTTTATGGTGTTAGATAGTGGTCTATGCCCAGTTTCTGCTATACCATATTCCAGTTTTCCCAGCAGTTTTTTTCATATAATGAGTTCTTATCCCAAAAGCTGTGGTCTTTGGGTTTATCAAACAGTAGATTACTACAGTCATTGACTGCTGAGTCTTGTGTACCCAATCTATTCCATTGATCCACTATATTCCTCAGCCAGTACCAAGCAGTTTTGAGGACTGCTGCTTTACAGTATAGATTAAAATTTGGTATAGCTAGTCCACCATCCCTAACATTTCTTTTCATTAGTTCCCTTGATATTCTGGAGTTTTGTTCGTCCAAATGAATTTTTTTACAATTTTCTAGCTGTATAAAGTAGTTTTTTTGTTAAATTGATTGTTATGGCACTAAACATGTAATTTAATTTAGGTAAAATTGTCATTTTTATTATATTAACTCTACCCAGCCAGGAGCAATTGATGTCTTTCCAATTAGTAAGATCTGACTTTAGTTGTGTGAAAAGTGTTTTGTAGTTGTGTTCATATAGGTCCTGGGTTTGTTTTGGCAGGTAGATCCAGAAATATTTTGTAATGTCTACAGTCTACAGTAACTTTAAATGGGATTTCTCTTTCTATCTCTTGCTGTTGAGTTTCATTAGAAATATGTGGGAATGCCAAGGACTTATGTGGGTTTATTTTATAGCCTGCAACTTTGCCAAATTTATTTGTTGTCTCAAGTACTTTCTTACTTGATTCTCTAGGATTCTCTAAGTATATCATATCATCTGCAAAGAGTGATAGCTAGGTCTCTTCTTTCCCTAATTTGATTCCTTTGATTTCTTTTTCTTCTCTAATTCCTACTGCTAACATTTCTAGTACCAGATTAAATAAGAGGGATGATAGTGGACATCCTTGTTTCACCCCTGATCTTATTGGAAATGCTTCTGACTTATCCCCATTACATATAATACTTGCTAAAGGCTTTAAATAGATGCTACCTATTATTTTAAGGAAGGCTCCATTTATTCCTTTACTTTCTAGTGTTTTTAATAGGAATGTATGTTGTTTTTTGTCAAAAGCCTTTTCGGCATCTATTGAGATGATCATGTAGTTTTTTGCTAGTTTTATTGTTAATATGATAAAGTATACTGATGGTTTCCCTAATATTAAACCATCCTTGCATTCCTGGAATAAATCCTACCTGATCAAAGTGTATTGTTCTTGTTATAAGTTGCTGTATTCTTTTTGATAATAATTTATTTACAATTTTCGCATCTATATTGTTGAGGGAAATTGGTCTATAATTTTCTCTCTCTGTTTTTTCTCTTCCTGATTTAGGTATCAGCAGCATATTTGTGTCATAAAAAGAATTTGGTAGGACTCCTTCTTCACTAATTTTCCCAAATAGTTTGTAGATTATTGGAATCAATTGTTCTTTAAATGTTGGATAGAATTCAATAGTAAATTCATCTGTCCCTGGAGATTTTTTCATAGGAAGTTCACTGGTGACTTGTTCAATTTCTTTTTCTGAGATGGGGTTATTTACATAACTTAATTCCTCTTCAGTTAATCTGGGCAACTTATATTTTTGTAAATATTCATCCATTTCCCTAAGATTGTCAAATTTATGTGCATAAAATTGGACAACATAATTCCTAATTATTGTTTTCATTTCCTCTTCATTGGTGGTAGATTCACCCTTTCCATTTTTGATACTCATTATTTGGTTTTCTTCTTTCTTTTTTTATCATATTGACTAAGGTTCTATCAATTTTATTGGTTTTTCCATAAAAGCAGCTTTTAGTTTTATTGATTCAATAGTTTTCTGAATTTCAATTTTATTAATCTTTCCTTTGGTTTTTAGTATTTCTAATTTAGTATTTAATTGGTGGTTTTCAATTTGTTCCTTTTCTAGGTTTTTCAATTGCATGCCCAATTCACTCACCTCCCTTTTCTCTAATTTATTCATGTATGCACTCAGGGATATAAAACTTCCGCTAAGAACTGCCTTTGCTGCATCCAACAAATTTTGGTGTGTTGTCTCATTATTGTCATACTCTTGAATGAAGTTACTGATTGTTTCTATGAATTCTTGTTTGACCCACTCATTCTTTAGGATTAAATTGTTTAGTTTCCAATTAGTTTTTAGTGTGTGTTTTCATGGCCCTTTGTTATATATGATTTTTATTGCATCATAATCTGAGAATAATGCATTTAATATTTCTGCCTTTCTGCACTTAATTGTGAGGGCTTTATGTCCTAGCACATAGTTGATTTTTGTGTATGTTCCATGTATCACTGGGAAGAAGTTATATTCCTTTTTATCCCCATTCAATTTTCTCCAGAGATCTATCATGCCCTCTCTAAAATTCTATTCACCTCCTTAATTTCTTTCTTCTTTATTTTGAGGTTGGATTTATCAAGTTCAGAGAGGGGGAAATTAAGGTGCCCCACTAGTATAGTTTTGCTATCCATTTCTTCCTTTAATTCCCTTACCTTCTCTTCTAGGAATTTGGATGCTATACCACTTGGTGCATATATGTTAAGTAATGATATTGCTTCATTCTTGATGGTGCCTTTTAGCAGGATATAGTTTCCTCCCTTATCTCTTTTAATTAGATCAATTTTTGCTTTTGCTTTATCTGAGATAAGGATTGCTACCCCTGTGTTTTTTTTTTACTTTAGCCGAGGCATGATATATTTTACTCCAGCCTTTTACATTTACCCTGTGTGTATCCCTCTGTTTCTGATGTGTTTCTTGTAAACAGAATATTATAGAATTATGGTTTTTAATCCATTCTGCTATCTGTCTCCATTTTATGGGAGAGTTCATTCCATTCACATTCACCGTTATGATTATTATCTGCTTCTTTCCCTCCATCCTATTCCCTCCCCTGTTTATGCTTACATTTTTTTCTCCCCTTCTCCTCAATAGTTTTCTTTTTGACCACTGCCTCTCTCAGTATTTCCTTCTCATCAGCCCCCCTCTCTTTTCCTCCCCTTCTCCCTTACTTCTTCCCTACCTTCTAACTACCCCTCCTTTCATACCCCTTTCTCCCTCCTACAGCCTTCAGGATATTTTTATACTTAATGTAGTATGTTATTTCTTCTTCACACCAAGAGTGACAAGAACAAATCTCATGCAAAGCTCCTCTCCCTCCCCTCTTTCCCTCTATTATGATAGGTTTTGTGTCTCTTCTCCATAGAGTCCTATCCTTAACTGGTTGTGTTATTCCCTCTTTGCACCAGAACCAATGAGAGAAAAGCTCATATAATACTTATATTGAAGTGCCCATCAGAAATTTTATACCAAAGTCCCCTCCCAGCCAAAACCTGCCAGAAAAGGGCTCCTACCAGGTTCCCTGGAAACCACCTGATAGGCCACAATAGTAAGGGAGCTTTCCACATGTGTTGCTAGAAACATACCCCAGATACAAGTCTGTTCTTGTTAGAAATATGCCCCAGATGCAAATCTGTTCTTGTTTTTGCTAGGTAATCAAGGCTTCACTAGAAATGGCATTACACCCCCTTTGAACCACACTTTTTTGTTAGTAAAATCTCGTTCTATAAAATTTTGCTCTGCAGTAGGCTCGAGACTGTCTTCTTTATTAGGGAGGCAGTCACTGCTGTTAATAAACACTCCTATCAAATTATAATTGGCTTCACTGTACTGTTTTTTCTTCTATGTCCACTTCAATCTCCCTCCCTTCTTTCCATCTGCTTAAATGCTTTTATGCCTTTTTATGTGTCATAATTTACCCTTTCCCACTTCATTCCTCTATTTCCATTGCAGTCCCTTTGTAGACCTTACTCAGGTTTTTTTTTGTCATTTTGTGTAATTTATACACATACCCCATACTTGCCTATTAACAGTTTGCTGTAATTAAATAACAGTGTGTGTGTGTGTTTGTGTTTTCCTTATTTACAATTCTATTTCTCTCTTGCATCTCTTAATTGGAAGATGAATTTTCCATTGAGCTCTGGTTTTTTCATCAGGAAGGTCTGGAAATCTGTTATATTTTTGAATGACTCTCCTTGCCTGGAAGAATATGTTCAGTTTCACTGGGTAGGTGATCCTTGGTTGTAATCTGAGCTCTTTAGCCTTGCAAAAAATTGTATTCTACTGCGTCCAATCTTTCAGTGTAGAGCCTTCCTAGACCTATGCAATCTTCACTGTGGTTTCTTGATATTTGAATTGTTTCTTTCTGGCTGCTTGAAGTATTTTTTCTTTTACCTGGCAGTTCTGGAGTTTGGTTACAACATTTTGAGGACTTTTCAGCTTGGGGTCTCTTTCAGGAGGTGAACTGTGGGTTCTCTCAATTTCTATTTTACCTTCAGGTTTCAGTATCTCAGGGCAGTTTTCCTTGATGAGCTCTTGGAGGATGTTGTCCAGGCTCATTTTTTCATCATGATTTTCTAGTAGGTCTATGATTCTCAGATTGTCTCTCCTGGATCTGTTTTCCAGGTCAGTTATTTTTCCATTGTGATATTTTGCCTCTTTTTCTAATTTTTCATTTTTGACGTTTTGTTTGACTAATTCATGTTTACTCATAGGGTTATTTGCTTCAATTTGGTTAATTCTAGTTTTTAGAAAATTATTTTCCTGGGTTAATTTTTGGAGCTCTTTTTCCATATCCCACATTTTTCTTTTTAAGGACCTGTTTTCTTCATTGTAAAATTTTTTCTAATTTTGCATTTTTCATTTTAAAATAATTATTCATTTTGTCTTCTATCTCTCTCATTTGGTTTTCAAATTTCCTTTGGAACTAGTCTAGGAAAGCTTTCTGTGCTTGAGACCAGTTCGATATTGATGCTTCAAATGTGGATGTGGAGTCAGCATAGTCTCCCTCTGAATTTGGTTCCTCCCTCTCATGGCAGTAGGACTCCAGAGTCTTTGTCTTTACAGTCTGATTTCTACCCATTTTGAGGCAGGTCCCTAGCCACACACTTCCTCTAGGGTTCCCAAGTCTTTACTATTAAGGGTTTTGACCTCAGGAATAATCATTATGTTTTCAGGGTCAGAGGGGGGGATTGGAGCAGCCCAGGTTCACTCTCCCATCCTGGTCCTTGGAGGTCCGGATAGCGACTTTTAAAATCCATTCTGAAGAACATTCCAAAGTTCTTTATCTAGAAATTTATAGTATTTTCCATCATGAGCCCTTTGGAATTGTCTTTGATTGTTGTACTTTTAAGAAGAGCTAAGTTTATTATGGGTGATCACTGCAGAATGCTGATGTTACTGGTTTTTTCAGCAAGAATGCTTGAAAGTCCTCTATTCCACTGAATGGCCACAGGGGAAACCCTGAAACATGATACTCAGTTTTTCTGGGTAGGTGATTCTTTGACCTCTAGAATATCATGTTCTAAGCCCTTTGATCCCTCAATGTAGAAGCTGCTAGACACTGGGTTATCCTGATTGTCTTTCCACCATATTGAAATTGTTTCTTCTTGGTTGCTTGTAATATTTTCTCCTTTATCTGGGTATTCTGGAACCTGGCTATAATAATCCTAGGAGTTTTCTTTTGGGGATCTTTTTCAAGAGGTGATCAGTGGATTCTTTCAACCTTTATTTTGCCAATTTGGATTGATATCAAGAATATTTGGATTGATAATTCTGGAAACCGCCATAGCTGCTGGTGATCCACTCTCCTGAAGTCCCCGACCAACTGGGGTTGGTTGGGGAGCCTTGGGGCTAAAACCACAGTCTCACAGGGGCTGGGCTTTGCTCCTAGCAAGCTGTGATGGACCCTTCCTGAAGGTTGCCTTCAGCAGGAGCTTTGTTTCTCTCTGTCACTTTCTGGATTCTGTAGCCCTAAAGTTTGTTTACAATCATATTTTATAGATATTTGAGGTGGTTATGGGGGAGTGCAGGGCGTTTTCTTGCTTCTATGTTGCCATCTTCCAAAATCCTTCTTGAGCTCCTCCATGGCCTATAACCAATTTATATTTTTCTTGGAGGCATTTGATGCAGGAGTTCTGACTTTGCTGTCTTCCCCCCATTCCATGTCTTGATCCCTTTTTTTTTTGCCAAAAAAAAAAAGGATACTATCATCTGTTTGTGCCTCCACTGCTTTCTCATATTGGCAGCCACTTACTTAACTTTTGAGCTCTTTGCCATGCTAGAACTCTGCTTTCAGAATGGAGAGTTATGTCCAAAATATCTGGGGCTTTTGCAGCTGCCAGAACTATTAGATGGGTCCCCTCTCTACAGCCCCCACATACTCTGGCTCACCGGTCACACAACCCAGGACCACTGCCCAGAATGCAATCTAGATCCAAGCAGTTTAAAGCAAAAGCAATTACTTTCTGAATGGTTGTTTTTTTCCCCTACAATCTGCAGACCAGGAGCACTGGAAGAAGCCATGTGGCAGGGCTATAGCCTTGGTGCCTCCCCTGCTTCTCACTTTGGGGGCAGCAGCCACATCATCCTTCCCCATTCCCAACAAAGTTCCACACTGACCTTTTATTTGGTCTTTGTTATTTGTGGATTGAGAAATCTTGAAACTGATGCTAGTGATTTACTCTTGTGACGTCTGCTCCAGTCACAGCCAGTCATGGTTTTCCCTGGGGCTAAAACCATAGCTCAGTCAGGACTGTGCTCCTCTCCAAGCACACTGCGATGGACCCTTCCTGCCAGCCTGCCAGGCTTCTTTCAGCAGATTTGTTTCTCTATATCACTTTGTGGGTTCTGTAACTCTAAAGTTTGTTTAGAGTCATTCTTTACATGTATTTGAGGAGGTGGAACCAGAGCCAAGAAGAAGTCCTGTTTCTACTCCACCATCTTTACTCCATACCCTGTTCATTATTTCTTATAGCACAATAGTATTCCATTACATTCATATAAAACAACTTGTTCAGTCATTCCCCAATTGATGGGTATCCTCTCAATTTCTAATTCTTGGACACCCCAAAAAGAGCTACTATAAATATTTTTGTACTTATAGATCCTTTCCCCTTTTTCATGATCTCTTTTGGATAGAGACCTAGGAGTGGTATATATACCCTAGGAGGGTATGCATAGTTTTATAGCCCTTTAGGCATAATTGCAAATTCCTCTCCAGAATGACTGGATAAGTTTACAACTCCACCAATAATGCATTAGTGTTCCAACTTTCCCACATCTTCTTCAACACTTATCATTTTCCTTTTCTGTCATATTAGTCAATCTGATAGCTATGAAATGGTACCTCAGAGTTGTTTTGATTTACATTTTTCTAATCAATAGTTATTTACAGCATTTTTATGTGACTGTAGAGACCTTTTATTTGTTCATCTGAAAACTATCTGTTGATATGCTTTGATCATTTATCAACTGAAGAATGACTTGTATTCTTATAAATTTTCCCCAGTTCTCTATATATTTTAGAAATGATAACTTTATCAGAAATACTGGCTATAAAAAATGTTTCCCAGCTTTCTGCTTTCCTTCTAATCTTGGTTGCATTGCCTTTGTTTGTGTAAAACTTTTAAATTTAATGTAAACAAATAATCTATTTTGCAGTTCTCTGCCTCTTGTTTGATCATAAATTCTTCCCTTCTCCATAGGTCTGACAGTTAATTCTCCTTAATTGCTTGTGGCATCACACTTTAAGTCTAAACACTGTACACATTTTGAACTTTTCTTTGTTTACAATGTAAGATGTTGGTCTATACCTAGTTTCTGCCAGATAATTTTCCACTTTTCCTGACAGGTTTTATCAAATTTGAATTTTTATCCCAGAAACTGGAGTCTTTGGGTTTATCAAACAGTAAATTTTTAAAGTCATTTGTTACTGTGTTTTGTGTGCCTAGCCTGTTCCACTGATCTATCACTCTATTTCTTAGCTAGTACCTAATCCTTTTGATGATTGCTGTTTATAATATAGTTTTAGATCTGGTAAGGCTAGGCCACCTTCCTTTGCATTTCCCCTTGATATCTTTGTCCTTTTGTTTTGCTAGATGAATTTTTTTTTATTTTTCTAGCTCTATAAAATAACTTTTTGTAGTTTTATTGGTATGGCACTGAATAAGAAATTTAATTTATTTAGAATTTTCATTTTTATTACATTTTCTCAGCCTACTCATGAGCAATTGATATTTTTCCAATTGCTTAGATATGAACTTATTTGTGTGGAAGGTATTGCAATTGTCTTTGTATATTAACAGGGTTTGTCTTGCCAGGGGGCTTCCCAAATATTTTCCATTGTCTACAGTTATTTTAAATGGAATTCCTCTATCTACATCTTGCTGCTGGGATTTGTTGGAATTAAATAAAATATTAATGATGTTTGAGGGTTTATTTTATATCCGGCAACTTTCCTAAACTTCTTAATTATTTCAAGTAGATTTTTAGTTTATTCTCAAAGATTCTCTAAGTACACTATCACATCATCTGCAAAGAGTACTAGATTGTTTCCTCATTTCCTATTTTAATTCCATTAATTTCTTTTTTTCCCTTATTGCTAAAACTACCATTTCTACTACAATATTGAATAATACTGGTGATAATGGACATCCTTGCTTCACCTCTGAACTTATTGAGAAAGCTTTTAGCTTATTTGCATTACAAATAATGCTCACTGATGGTTTTAGATAGATATGACTTATTATTTTAAGGAAAGTCCATATATTCCCATTCTTTTTAATGTTTTTAATAAGATCCTGTCCTGTATTTTGTCAACAAATGAGAAAATCCCTTGATTTCTTTTAGTTTTGTTATTGATATAGTCATATATGCAGATAATTTTCCTAATATTGTACCAGTCCTTCATTCCTAGTATAAACCCCAACTGGTCATAGTACATTTTCCTGGTGCTAAATTGCTATAATCTCTTCACTATTATTTCATTTAATATTTTGCATCAATATTAATTTGAGAAATTTACTATAATTTTCTTTCTCTTTTTTGACTCTTCCTGGTTTAAATATCAGCACCATATTTTTGTCATCAAGGGAATTTGTACAACTCCTTCTTTGCCTATTTTCCCAAATAGTTTATATAGTATTGGAATTAATTGTTCTTTAAATATTTGGTGGAATTCAATTGTAAATCTATCTGACCCTGATGATTTATTTCATAGTGAGTTCATTGATAACTTGTTCAACTTAGTTTCCAATTAATTCTTAGTCTATCTTTCCATGGCTCTTTATTGGATGCGATTTTTATTGCATAATTATCTGAAAAGAATACATCTAAAAAATCGTTATGCATTTGACTATAAGGTTTTTATGCCCTAATACATAGTGAATTTTTGTGTAGTTACCATATGCTACTGGGAAAAAGTTATATATCTTTCTATACCCATTCATTTTTCTCCAGATGTCTATCATATCTAAATTTTCTAAAATTGTATTCACCTCCTTAACTTCTTTGTTGTTTATTTTGTGGTTAGATCTATCTAGTTCTGAAAAGGGGATATTGAGACCCCCTACTTATATAGTTTTGCTATCCATTTCTTCCTGTTACTCATTTAACTCCTCCTCTAAGAATTTGAATGTTATACCACTTTGTGTATATGTTTAGTAGTGATATTATTTCATTGTCTATGGTACCTTTTAACAGGATGTAACTTCCTTCTTTATATCTTTTAATTAGATAAACTTTTACATTTGCCTTGTCTGAGATCAGGATTGTGGTTCCTCTTATTTTTCTCATTTCATCTGAAGTATAATACATGCTGCCCCAATCTTTTACCTTTACTCTGTGTGTGTCCCCCTCTTTCAAATGTGTTTCTTGTAACATATTGTAGAATTATGTTTCTTTTAATCCATTATGCTTTATACCTCTATTTTATATGAGAGTTCATCCCATTTGTAGTTTTGACTACTATCTGTTCCTTTCTCTCCATCCTATAAAAACTCTCTGTTAATTATTTTATTTCACCTTTCTCCTTTACCCTTCTCAAAAGAGTTTTGCTTTTGCCCAACACCTCCCTCAATATTTCCTCCCTTCTGTCAGTCCCTCTCCCTTTTCTTATCCTTTTCTCTTACTACCTCTTCCCTCCCTTCTACCATCTCCCTTTCTTTTCTTTGTTCTCTCCCCTCTTATTGCCTGTAGGGCAAGTTAGATTTCTGTATTTGACTAAATATATTATTCCTTCCTTGAATCAAATCCAAGTAAAGTTCAAACAGTGATCCTCTCCCTTCCTTCTTTCCCTCTACTATAATATACAGTTTTTGTCTATGTAAACCCCTCCTAACTAAACTAATAGAGACACAATTCTCATGAACATCATCTTCCTATATAGGGATGTAAACAATTTCGCCTCACTGAACAACATTTTTTTTTCCTTTCCAGTTTCCCTTTATTGGTTCTTTTGAGTCTTACATTTGAAGATTTAATTTTTTTTGTTATGCTCTGGCTTTTTCATTAGGAAAGTTTGAAAGTCCCTTATATTATTAAATATCCATCTTTTTGTCTGAAAAATTATGCTCAATTTTTCTTGGTAGTTGATTCTTGGTTGTAACCCAAGATCTTTTGCCTTACAGAATATCATATTCTAAGCTCTCTAAGCTTCTTAATGTAGAAGCTGCAAAGTCTTTTGTAATAGCAAATGCCTCTTGATCTTTGAATTCTTTCTTTCTAGCTGCTTGCAGTATTTTCTCCTTGATCTAATAATTCTAAAATTTAGCTAAAATATTCCTTCAGGTTTGCATTTTGGTTGCTCTTTCAGGAGATTATCAGTGGATTCTTTCAGTAACGATTTTATCCTCTGGTTCTAGGATATCAGTTTAGTTTTCTTTGACAATTTCTTGAAAGATATTGTCCAAGCTCTTTTTTTTAAATTGTGACTTTCAGGTAGTCCAGCAATTGTGAAATTATCTCTCCTGGATCTATTTCCAGGTCAGTTTTTTTCCAAGAAGGTATTTTACATTGTCTATTATTTTTTCATTCTTTTAATTTTGTTTAACTCATTCTTGATATTTCATAGAGTTATTAGCTTCCACTTATTCAATTCTTATTTTTAAGTAATATTTTTTCAGTTAGCTTTTGTACCTCCTTTTCCATTTGACCAATTCTACTCTCTAAGGAGTTGTTTTCTTCAACCTTTCCTTCTCATTTTGCTAGATGTATTTTTAAGAAATTATTTTATTTACTCAGTTTTTGTCCTTCCTTTTCCAAGCTGTTAACTATCTCTTACATACCTCTCATTTTCCTTTTTTTCTTCTACCTCTCTTATTTGATTTTAAAAATCCTTTTTGAGATCTTATGACAAGGCTTTTGGGGCTTGAGACAATTCATATTCCCAGTAGAGTTTTTACATCTAGGCATTTTTACATTGTTTTCCTCTTCTGAGTTTGTGTTTTGATCTTACCTGGTGCCAAGGTTACTTTCTATGGCTATGGTTCTTTTCTCTTTCATGCTCATTTTTAAGCACAATTTATAGTTTTCAAAGTTTAGTTCTTCTTCTCGGACACAGGGTGCACAATCCCTAGCTTCTTGTGCTGAGGTTCAGGGGGTCTGGTCACTAGCTTTCTGAGCAGTGGCCTCATGTGCTGGCAGCTTTCCCACCATTCTGGAGTGTCCCCACCTAGCTCTACCTATTGTATCATGGTTCTAAAGTTAGCAACTTGCCTTATGTGTTGGAACTGAGGGCGTCACCATTGGCCTCTTATGCAACTGGTATGCAAAGCCAAAACTACTGGGCTTTGGTTGTTGATCTATGCTGTTTGTAAGGGTCACCTGGTGGCTTTCCTGGACACTATCTGTGCTGGACTTGCACTCCCCTCCCACCTAATGAGACAGACCTTTCCTGAATTCCTTCCAAGTATCTTTAGCTTCAAAATTGTTTGCTGCATCCTTTCATAGGTTCAGTTGCTCCAGAATTCATTTAGAGGCTTCATTGAACATTCTTTCTGAGGTAAACTGGGGAGAGTTCAGGCTATTTCATGACTTTTCTCTACCATTGTGGCTCTACCTCTGGACTCAGTTTCTTAATTTGCAAGATGCTATCTAAAAGCTATACCAACTTTAAAGCTTTATGAGTCTGAGTTCCAAGAAGGCAGGTTTCTTCCAGTATAAGAACTTCCTAACAAGCAAAGTTTTTAAAAAAAATGACTATTTGGTAAGGTTTGAGTTCCATGTCTCTGGAGGTTTTAGAACAGAGGCTAAATGAACACTAAGTTTTATTGGCTAACTTCTGATGTGCCTGCCATATTTATAATCATCTTAAAAGGGAGCAAGAACAAAACACAATAGTGATGCCTGTAAGGTTATAATTATAATGCTTAGCTAAGAATCAAAGAGAACTGGATATGTCTCAATTTAGAAATCCATTTTCTCCTCTCAACAAAAAAACTACTTAATTCCTCTGAAGGGGCAGTTATGTGATGTAGTGGATGGAATACCAGGCCTTCAGTCAGGAACACTCATCTTCCTGAGTTCAAATCTGGCCTCAGACACTTACTAGCTTTTTGACCTTGGTCATGTCATTTAAACCAGCTTGCCTCACTTTCCTCACCTGTAAAATGATATGGAGAAGAAAATAGCAAAGCATTCTAATATCTCTGCCAGGGAAATCTCAAATAGGGTGACAAAGAATCAGACATGAATGAAATAATTGAACAAGCTCCCCTCACCATTTCCTCTGTTGGTCATGATAGTTGAACAAAGTGAGCTTCTGAATTCATTTTGGGCCCTTGGATGAAAGTACTCTCAGAGAGAGACACAAAATGTGATGTTCCTTCAAACCAGGGGTTTTTGATGATTTATTGGTGATAAGAGTAAAGGGGGAAGAAAAAATGAGAGGTTAGAGTAAACAGCTACCCTCACTGAAAATACACATGGTAGCAATGGATTCTTTTAAAGGTGGCCACTTGAACTCAGGAAGAATAAGAAATATTGAAGAAAAGGACCGACTAAAAATATCATATTCATTCATTTAAAAAAAACTGTATGTCACCTGCTGCTCCATAAGTAATTATTTGTAGTTTAGCAATGAAATGCAGTTATACTGTCAGCAGGGAAGGGATCTATTATACTTCCATCTTCACACTGAATGTGAAGTTTTACTTGAAGAGAATTAAAAACAAATCTTCCAAGCCAGATGTTTGCTCTGAAGTCTAATAGAATTCTATCACTTACAGGAAATTATTAATTAACCAGGAATGTTTTCTCACATGACTTTATAGACTGATCATACTTCCATACTGAATGTACCATGGGTGGCTAATCGAACTACAATTGAGAAAGAAGAGCCCTGGCACTTTGGTGTCTGTAAATGCCCCAACATTTGAGAGAACTTATTCTTTAACCTAGGCAGTTAGGTGGTACACTGGAAGTTACACTAATCTTGAAGTCAGGAAAACCTGAGTTCAAATCCAGCATCAGACACTTATCATGTGACCTTTATCAAGTCACTTAACCCTGTCTGAATTGATTTCCTCATATGTAAAATGGGCTGGAGAAGGCAATGGCAAACCACTATAATCACTTTACCAATAAAAAACTAAATGAAGTAATAAAGAGTTGGACATGAATAATCAACTGAACAACAAAAAGCCTCTTTAATCAACCTGAGGAAATATGTCTGGTACATGCAGAATCTCTGACAAGGGACTTTTAGCTAGAGCTCATTGATCTCTATTCCAGCTCAGTTGCAGCTCCAGTCATATGATTTGTACCCTACCTGCAACTCCCAACTACTGCTTTTTATGCTAAAAATATAATAATAACTTTAAATAACTGTAATTTCATCTCAGTGATTTATTTTCCACCAAAGCAGATGGAAGCTGCTGATGAATTGCCTGAACTAAGTTTTTTATTTGACAAGGAATGCACAATCATCTGCAAAGCCAGTACTCTAAATACCCTGCAACATAACTGGGCCCATGAGATACATGCTCTAATCACATAGCCTTTGAGAAATGAAGCTCAATTCTATTTGTGAGACATCAGAGGACAACTTTACAGGAGGGATTATTATTTTATTTTGGTTTGTACTAGACCTGGTATTTCATTAGAAAAGGTATTTGCAGTTAAGTAATTCCCTCTAACGATGATGTAGATTGTCACTGGCAACTTTTAGACATAGATAATTGTAAGGGGCATTAAGAGGTAAAGTGACCTGCCCAGGTCACACAACAAGGATGTGTCAAGGAACTTATACCCAGAGCTTCTAATCTCTGAAATTAGGTCTCTAGACTTTATAACTATAGAGAAAAAATGATAAGTATAACATGGAATTTCATAATCATCTATCTACTATGATAATTCATACTTGGAAGCACTTTGCAAAGACAGTCACTAATTTAAGTATTCAATAAATATTTATTTAATACCTAATATGTACCACTTACTGTGCTAGGTACTGGAGATATGGAGAAAGACAAAAGACAGTCCCTGTCCTAAAAAAATTGCTATTCAACCAAAAATTTCGGGAAGACTGAAAAACAGAATGTCAATAACTCGTCATAGACCAACATGTTACACTGTACACAAGATAATGGTAAAGTGGGTACATCATTTAGACATAAAGAGTAATGTCATAAGCAAAGTAAGGGAAAAGGGAAAACCTTTCCTGTCAGATCTATAGATTAATAAAGAGTTTATGATCAAACAAGACATGGGGGGGGGGGGGGGGATGGTGGAGTCAAGATGGCAGAATAAAAGCAGGGATTTGTTTAAACTCTCCCCCAAACCCCTCCAATACCTATAGAAATTACTCTAAAAAATTCTAGTGCTGCAGAAGACACAAAATTATAGACTGAAACATATCTCCAGTCTAAGACAGGCTGGAAGGTCAACAGAAAGGTATATAGCACTGGTCTGGGAATAGAGCACAGTCCAACATGGGCCATGGCAGTGCAGAGGGGGACAGAGAAGGGATCAGGGGACCATATCATTGGCAGATTTGGAGTTTTCCTAATTCTTCAACCCACAAATGCCAAGGACAGCCTGGAAGATCAATGGGGGAAATCTATGGGACCTTGGTGAAAGAAGAGTATAATCCACATCCATTCCCCAGGTGGCAGAGGTGGTGGTGGCAATGGCAGCAGCAGCAGGAACAGCAGCAATAGTAGATGCTTCCAGAGATCTGGGCCCACAGAAGGTGGGGGATTGAGCAGTTAATATAAAACCACTGAAGCCTAGGACAGTACTCTCCCCACCAATGCCACCCCCCATTAAAAGAAGAGTCCTACCTTGACAAAAAAATTAGAAAGTAAAGTATTTGACTGGGAAGAGAAGTAATCAGCATATAAATGTCAGGCTATAGAATCTTACTTTGGTGACAGAGAAGATCAAAACATACATCCAGAAGAATACAACAGAATCAAAGCTCCTACATTAAAAGACTCCAAGAAAAATATGAACTAGTAGCAGAAAATGCAAGAGCTCAAAAAAAATTTTGAAAATCAAGTAAGACAAGTTGAGGAAAACTTGGGAAGAGAAATTAGAGTGACACAAAAAAATCATGAAAAAGGACTCAACAGCTTGCTAAAGGAGATCCCCAAAATACTGAAGAAAATAACAACTTAAAAAATAGACTAACCCAAATGGCAAAAGAGGTCCAAAAAGACAATGAGGAGAAGAATGCCTAAAAAATAGAATTGGCTAGATAGAAAAGGAGATGCAAAAACTAACTGAAGAAAATAATTCCTTCAAAATTAGGATGGAGCAAATGGAAGCTAATGACTTTATGAGAAATCAAGAAATTATAAAACAAAACCAAAAGAATTAAAAAGAGAAGGCAATGTAAAATATCTCATTGGAAAAATAACTGACCAGGAAAATAGATCCAGGAGAGATAAGTTAAAAATTATTGGACTACTTGAAAGACATAACCAAAAAAAAAGCCCACACATCATCTTTCCAGGAATTATGAAGGAAATCTGACCTGATATTCCAAGACCAGAGAATAAAATAGAAATTGAAAGAATCCACTGATCACCTCTTGAAAGAAATGCCAAAAACAAAATTCCTAGGAATATTGGAGTCATATTCCAGAGTTCTCTAGTCAAGGAGAAAATATTGCAAGAAATCAGAAAGAAATAATGCAAGTATTGTGGAAATACAATCAGGATAACACAAGACCCAGTAACTTCTACATTAAAGAATCAAAGATCTTGGAATATAATATTGCAGAGATCAGAGGAGCTAGGATTAAAACCAAGAATCACCTACCTAGAAAAACTGAGCATAATACTTCAGGGGAAAAAAATTAATATTCAATGAAATAGAGGACTTTCAAGCATTCTTGATGAAAAGACCAGGGCTGAGTAGAAAATTTGACTTTTTCAAATACAAGACTCAAGAGAAGCATGACAAGGTAAACAGGAAAGAGAAATCATAAGGGACTTATTAAAGTTGAACTGTTTGCATCCCCACATGGAAAGATGATATTTATAAATCATGAGTCCTTTCTCAGTATTAGGGTAGTTGGAAGAGATAGATAGATAGATAGATAGATAGATAGATAGATAGATAGATAAAGAGATAGATGACACAGGGCAAGTTGAATATGAAGGGATAATGCATAAAAATAAAATTAAAGGGTCAGAGAAGAATATATTAGGAGAAGGAAAAAGGGAGAGATAGAATAGGGTAAGTTATCTCGCATAAAAGAAGCAAGAAAAAGGTTTCACAATGGAAGATGGGAAAGTGAGAAGGAATGAGTGAACCTTGCTCTCATCAGACTTGGCTTAAGGAAAGAATAATATAAAAACACAGTTAGGTATCTTTCATTGCAAGAAAGTAATTGGGAAAGGGATAGGGGGAGGCAGAGATGATAGAAAGGAGGGCAGATTGGGGAAAGGGATAATCAGAAGCAAACATTTTTGAAAAGGGACAGGGTCAAAGGATAAAATAGAATAAGTGGTAGGGTGGTATAGGATGGAGGAAAATATAGTTAGTCTTTCACAGCATAACCAATGTGGAGGTGTTTTGCATGGTTACACATGTATAGCATGTATTGAATTGCTTGCCTTCTCAATGATGGTGGGTGGGGAGGGAGGAGTGGAGAGAATTTGGAGCTTGAGATTTTGAAAACAAAGTTTTTTTTTAAAAGTGGCTTTTGCATGCAACTGGGAAATAAGATATATAGGCAAAGGGGTATAGAAATCTATCTTGCCCTACAAGAAAGCAACGGGAAAGGGAATTGGGTAGGGTGGTGATAGTAGGGATGGCAGACTAGGGAAAGGGGTAATCTGAATGCATGCCAGGGTGTCAGGGTGGTGGGAGTGAAGATATGGGGAGAAAATTTGGAACTCAAAATCTCGTGGAAAAGAGTGTTGAAAAATAAAAATTAATTAACAATTAAAATTTGGAAATAAATAAATAAATGCATTCTGATTTAACAAAAAAAGAGAATGAATATCATGGTAAGTAAAATAAAAAATTTAGATTACATATTATTATAAAAAGATTTTGAACAAAAAAGGTAATGCAGCCAAAAGTAGAAGGAAATCAGGAAATTGTGTGTGTGTGTGTGTGTGTGTGTGTGTGTGTGTGTATTGGGGGATTATAGAAAGTTTCTCTGATAGGGTCTCATTTCTTATATGTACGGTAGACAAAATTATAAAAATAAGAGGCATTCCCAATTGATAGATGAACAAAGAAAATTAACAGGGTTTATTTTTTTTAAATGTATTTATTTATTTTTAGTTTTCAGCATTCGTTTACACAAAATTTTGACTTGCAAGTTTTTTCAACATTTTCCCCTTACCCCCCCCAGCCCAGCATAGTGAGCCTCCTGAATACCCCTTCCCCCAATCAGTTCTCTCTTATATAATCCTCCATCTCCCCACCCTAAATTTCTAAAAGGACAATATGGATTTCTATACCCCAGTGCCTGTATATCTTTTTTCCCAGTTGCATGTAAAAAACAATATTTTTGACATTTGCTTTTAAAACTTTGATTTCCACATTCTTTCCCTTCTTCCCTCCTCATTCAACCCCACTGGGAAGACAAGCAATTCAATATAGTTGTACATGTGTAGTTATGTAAAACATATCCATAGTAGTTATATTGTAAAAGACTGACTATATTTCCCTCCATCCTATACCACCCTCACATATTCTATTTTCTACTTTGACCCTGTCACTTTTCAAAAGTGTTTGCTTCTAACTACCCTCTACCCAAATCTTACCTTCCTACCATCAATGCCCTCTTATCCCCTTCCCCCCTACTTTCCTGTAGGGTAAGATACCCAATTGAGTGTGTATGTTATTTCCTTTTTAAACTAAATTCAATGAGAGTAAGGTTGACCCATTCCCTTTCATCTTCCTGCTCTTCCCCTCCATTGTAACAGTTTTCTTTTGTCCCTTTTATATGAGATAATTTACCCTATTCTATCTCTCCCTTTTCCCTCCCAATATATTCCTCTCTCCCCTCTTAATTTTTTTTAGATATCATCCCTTCATATTCAACTATTCCTGTGCCCTCTGTCCATGTATGCATGTACACATATATACACACATATATATTTATATATACATACACCCTCCCATAAACAAATATATGTATGTATATATTCCCTTCAACTATTCTCATAGTGAGAAAATTTTTTTATGAGTTACAACGATCATTTTTCCATGTAGGAATGTAAATAGTTCAACTTTAAAATTAAAGTTACTTATTATTTCTTTTTCCTATTTACCTTCTAATGCTTCTCTTGCTTCTTCTATTTGAAAGTCAAATTTTCTCTTCAGCTCTGTTCTCTTTTCTTCAAGGATGCTTGAAAATCCTGCATTTCATTAAATGACCATATTTTTCCCTGAACTATTATACTCAGTTTTGCTGGGTAGGTGATTCTTGGATTTAATCTTTGCTCCTTTGACCTCCAGAATATCATATTTCAAGCCCTTTGATCCCTTACTGTAGAAGCTGCTATATCTTGTGTTATCCTGATTGTGTTTCTATAATATTCAAATTGTTTCTTCCTGACTGCTTGTAGTACTTTTTCCTTGACCTAGGAACTCTGGAATTTGGCTATAATACTCCTAGGAGTTTTCTTTTGGGGGATATCTTTCAAGAGGTGATCAGGGGATTCTTTCAATTTCTTTTTAAACATCTGATTTTAGAAAATCAGAACAGTTTTTCCTCGATAATTTCATGAAGGATGATTATCTAGTCTCTTTTTTTAATCATGTTTTTCAGGTAGTCCAATAATTTTTAAATGATCTCTCCTCATTCTGTTTTCCAAGTCAGTTGTTTTTCCAACTAGACATTTCACATTGTCTTCTATTTTTTTCATTCTTTTGTTTTTTGTTTTATAATTTCTTGATTTCTCATAAAGTCATTAGCTTCCACTTGCTCCATTATAATTTTGACGGAATTATCTTCTTCAGTGAACCTTTGGATCTCCTTTTCCATTTAGTCATTTCTGCTCTTTAAGGATTTCTTCTCCTCATAGATGTTTTGGGACTCTTTTGACAAGTGGGTTAATTATTTTTAACTTTATTTTCTTCATTATTTTTTTGAATCTCATTTAACAAGCTGTTGACTTATTTTTCATCCTTTTCTTGCATTACTCTCATTTCTCTTCCCAGTTTTTGCTCTACTTCTCTTATTTATTTGTTTTTCAAAATCATTTTTGAGCTCTTCCATTACCTGAAACCATTTCATATTTTGCTTAGAGGCTATGGGTGCAGGAGCTTCAACTTTGTTGTTTTCTTCTGGTTATATGTCCTAATCTACTTTGTCACCAAAGTAATATTCTATCATTTTTTCCCCTCTGTTTGGTCATTTTCCCAGTAAATTACTTTATTTTTAACTTTTTGTTAAGGTAAGACTCTGCTTTCAAGGTAGAGAGTGTATCATCACAAGTTTCAGGGGTTTTGTGTAGCTGTTTATAGAGATGCTTCTAGATACCTGTAAATTTTCAGTTCTTCCAAATGGTATCATGAAAGGAAAGGTGTTTACTCCTCTCCTGGCCTGTGCTCTGGTCTGTAAGTGACCACAAGTACTCTTTTCTGTCTTGGAACTTTGAGAAGGATTACTTCCCCCCTGCTGCCACAATCTTTGCCACACCAGTGCTCCTCCTCATCCCAGGACTATGACCCACATCCATGTACAGGCAAAGCTAAAGGATCCTCCCTCAGTGCCAGCAAAGTGTTATCTGCAATGCCCTTCTGATCAGCTTCTCAATCCCACACTGTCTCTGGGCCAAGAGCTCCTGAACTCTCTGCAGCTGCTTCTCCTGCTACCTTGGGGTTTAGTCTGGAACACACTCCTTTCTCCCAGGTTCCATACACCTTTCCCACTGACCTATGCTGTCTTTGATGTTTGTGGGGTTAGAAGTCTGGAAACTGCCACAGTTGCCAGTAATGAAATCCCCTGAGGCCTGCCCCAGGCAGGTCTCTACTGTGGTATTTTCTCTAGACTCTCCTTATATCCCAGTTTAGTGCAACAGACTTTTCCTGTTTACCTTCCAGGTGGTTTTGGGCCAGAAATTTGTTTTAATCTATCATTTTGTGTGTTCTCTTGCTCTAGAATTTATTTAGAGTCTTTTTCATAGGTATTTGGAGGAGTTTAGGAGACAACTCAAGCAAGTCCCTGCTTTTACTCCCAAGAGGCTTTTTCAGCAGAAGAAATCTAAGTTATCAGAAAACATATAAAATATTTTAAATCACTAATAATAAGAGAAATGCAAATTAAATGAAAATACAGATACTGCAAGAGAGATGGAAAATTGGGCACATTAATGCATTGATGGTGGAGCTGTGGCCAACCATTCTCGAGAACAATTTGGAACTATGCCCAAAGGGGTATAAAACTATGTAAACCTTTTGGCCAGCAACATAATTACTGGGTCTGTATCTCAAAAAGAACACAGAAAAAGGGAAAGGACCCACATGTAAAAAAAAAATTAGGAGATCTTTTGATGGTGGCAAAGAATTAGAAATTGAGGGGAAGCTCATTATTTGGAAAATGAGTGAACAAAGTTTCAATCTCTGATCATGATCAAATGTTATTGATAAATAAATAATGAGAATAGTCTCAGAAAAGCTTGGGAAAACTTATATGAAGTGATACGAAGTAAAAAGTTAGAAGAACCAGGAGACCATTATGCACAATAACAGAAATATCGTAATGGTGATCAACTGTCAAAGTGTTAGCTACTTTGACCAATGCAATGCTCCAGGGAAGTTAAAATGACTCATTCTGAAAAATGCTATCCACCTGCAGAAAAAAGAACTGATGGTCTATGAGTAAAGATTGAATCATTTTTTTATTTTATGTTTTTTTTTCTTTTTTTGCAACATGGCTAACATGGAGATGTTTTGCAAGACTTCACATACATGATGATTATTATGTTGTTTTCTTTCTCAGTGGGTGAAGGAGTGACTGGAGAGAGAAAAAATATTGGAATTCAAAAAATGCTAAAAAAAAGTGTTAGAAAAGAAGAATCAGGGAAAAAAAGACACTTCCTGCTTTTTAGGGAGTACACAATCTAATGCTGGAAGACAACACATAGAAGAAAGCTGAGGGGGGAGGGCAGTATAGAATTTCAGAGAAGTGCAGGCTGGTGTGAAATGAAGAGATGCCTAGTCCTGTTGCCTCCGTAAGTGGAGGATTTAGAGGACCTCTATAATATCCATCCTTTATTCTTTCTAATTAGAGGAAGGGAGGGATTTATAAGCTAAATAGTAAATCTATTATCTCCATTTGACAAATGGGGAAACAGAAGATAATAAAAATGACTTACCCAAAGTTATATATAGACAGTAAGCATTGACGGCACTACTTGAATGCATAGGATGCTCATGATATCTAGCTTTCCTTCCTTTATACTCCTGTTGCCTCACAGTTGCTTTAGAGGTCCAAATAATTGACTCCAGGGTTTCATCCCTTGGTCACTGATCCTGACTGTCTTTTATGTTCCATAATTTGTCATCTTCATCTCAAGTGGCCCAAGTGAATGAGAAATCAGTTCAAACCACTCAATTTGAACCCCTTTAGTGTCCTCACTGAGGAGAAGGAAAGTAATTATGTTTTTCAAACTTGAATTGGCGGTTTCCTTTCAAGGGGCAATATCTCTGAAGATGAATATGGAAGAATTCCCCTTGACATTCCTGATTAAAAACATGCATCAGTAACACCTAATATAGGGAGAAAAAAAACACACCATGCTTCAAATTAAGGTTCTCAAAATAGGCTTTTCATTAAGACTTCAAAAGGCAGTTATCACAGGTTAAATACCAATTGATTTAAGAAGCATATTAGTGGAGTGAGAATTGTGTATATATTTCAGTGCTGATCTAGTACATGAAGGCTTATCTACAGTATATTTTCAATAATCAATTATTATGTTTGAAGATAAAATGAGTTAAAACAAAATTAAAGGTTGATTTGGAAATGCAATGGTTTGGAGATTTAGGAAGGGAGGATTTCCCATCCTGCTCTATGTCTGGTTTTTTTTGTTTTAATTTTTTAATCTTTATTAATTTGTTTCTTTACTTTAAGGTTACAGGATTCAATTCCACAATTCCAAGTTTCAAATTTTCTTCCTCATCACCCTACCCCTGCCATGGCAGCATAAACTCAAGTATAGGATCTGCAAATACTTTGCCATTAGACATTAGTCAGATTATAAAGAAGGATTGTATCAGATGGAATGAACAATGGGAAAGAGGAAACAAAACCAAACAAGAAAAAAGACAGAGAGCAGGTAGTTTGCTTCAATCTGCATTCAAACTCTGTTCTTTCTCGTTCTTTCTCTGAATGTACACATCTCTCTCCATCATGAGTCTTTTGGAATTGACTTATAACCCTGCATTGCTGAGAAGAGTATAGTCTATCAAAATTGGTTGTCACACATACCTTGTGTCTGTAATTGTGTACAAATTTCTCCTGGTTCTACTCTTCTTACTCAGCATCAGTTTGTATAAGCCTATCCAGGTAAATATGATGTCCATCTGCTCCTCGCTGCTTATAGTACAATAGTATTCCATTACATTCATATACCACAACGTGTTCAGCCATTCCCCAATTGATGGGCACCCCCTTAATTTCCAATTCTTTGCCACCACTAAAAGAGCTGCTATAAATATTTTTGTACATATGGGTCTTCCTCCCACTTCTATAATCTCTTTGGAATACAACCTTAGAAGTGGTTTTGCTGGGTCAAAGTGTATGAAATTATTTATAGTCCTTTGGCAAAATTCCAGATTGCTCTCCAGAATGGTTGGATCAGTTCACAACTCCACCAGCAATGCATTAGTGTTCCAATTTTTCCACATCCTCTCCAGCATTTGTCATTTTCCTGTTTTGTCATCTCAGCCAATCTGACTGGTGAGAAGTGATACCTCAGAGTAATTTTGATTTGCATTTCTCTAATGGATAGTGATTTAGACCATTTTTTTCATATGCTTATAGATATCTTTAATTTCATTCTCTGAAAAGTGCCTGTTCATATGCTTTGACCATTTATCAATTGGGGAATAACTTGTATTTTTATAGATTTAACTCAGTTCTCTGTATATTTTAGAAACAAGGCCTTTATCAGAGACATTGCTTGTAAAAATTCTTTCCCAATTTCTCACTTTCCTCAAAATCTTGTTTACACTGGCTTTGTTTATACAGAAACTTGTCAATTTCATGTAATCAAAATTATCCATTTTGCATTTTATAATGCTTTCTTGTCCTTGTTTGGTCATAAAGTCTTCCCCTCTCCATAAATCTGACAGGTAAACTATTCCTTGCTTTCCCATATTGCTTACAGTATCAGCCTTTACACATAGATCATGAACCCATTTAGACTTGATTTTGGTATATGGTGTTAGATAATGGTCTATGCCCAGTTTCTGTCATGCTATATTCCAGTTTTCCCAGCAGTTTTTGTCAAAGAGAAAGTTCTTATACCTAAAACTGGGGTCTTTGGGTTTATCAAACAGTAGATCACTATAATCATTGACTTCTGAGTCTCATGTTCCCAATCTATTCCATTGATCTAGTGCTCTATTCCACAGCCAGTGCCAAGTAATTTTGATGACTGCTGCTTTATAATACAGATTAAAATCTGGTATAGCTAGGCCACCTTCCCTAATATTTCTTTTCATTAATTCCCTTAATATTTTAGATCATTTGTTCTTCCAAATGAATCTTGTTACTATTTTTTCTAGTCCTATTAATTAATTTTTTGTAAATTAATTGGTATGGCACTAAAGGTGTAATTTAATTTAGGTAAAATTGTCATTTTTCTTATATTAGCTCAACCCAGTCACAAACAATTGTTTTTAAAATCAGTTAGATCTGACTTTATTGGTGTGAAAAGTGTTTTGTCGTTGTGTTTATATAGGTCCTGGGTTTGTTTTGGCAGGCAGATTCCCAAATATTCCTGCTCTATGTCTTTTTTTCCCATTTTTCAAATGCTTTATTAACTACTGATTTACATCATTCATTTCCACCAGATTATGAGTGACAAAATTTGTCCCCATTTTTCCCCGACCCCCGGCCCCAAAATAGAACTCCCACGGGATATCCCCTCCTCCAATCTTCTCTCTCCCATACACCTTTGACTTTTCCAGTAGGGCATGGTGGATCTCTATGCCCCAGTGCCTGTATATCTTATTTCCCAATTACATGTAAAATAGTATTAATAATAGTGTGTGTGTTTAAACATTTGATTTTAAAACGATGAATTAAATATTCATTACTTTCTTCCCTTGTCAGCCACCCTTAGTGGGAAATTAAGCAGTTCAGTATTGGTTGTACATGTGTAGCTAATGCAAAACAATAGCATAGTAGATATATTGTAAAAGACTTACTATATTTCCCTCCTTCCTATCCCACCTCCCACTTGTTCTGTTCTCTACTTTGAACCCATCCCTTTTCAAATGTGGATGGTTCCAACTTCGCTCCCCCCAAGCCTGCCCTCCCTTCCATAATCCCCCCTCTAATCCCCTTCCCCCCCTACTCTCCTATAGGGTGAGATACAATATTTAGTGTGTATTTCATTCCCACTCAATGGAAATGAAGCCAAAATCACTGATAATAAGGTTGACGTATTCCCTTTTGCCTTCCTATATTCCCCTCCGTTTTAACCATTTTCCCTTGACTTTTCTTTATGAGATAGTTTACCCCATTATGGCTGTCCCCATCTCCTCTCATTATATTCCTATCTCACCTCTTAATTTCACCTTTTAAGTATCATCTCTTCCTGTTAAATTGGTCCTGTGCCCTCTACGTATGTATACCTGTAAACATATATACACACATTAACCTCTGTATTCATATACCCATATACCCTCATATATAGACATATATATTTCTATTCCCTTCAACTATTTTCATACCAGCAAAAGTTTCATAAGTTACAATTATTGTTTTTCCATGTAGGAATGTTAATAGTTCAACTTTGGGGAGTCAAGATGGAGGAATAGAAGCAGGACCTCCCCACTGCTCTGGCTTCCACCTTCCCAAATCCATGTAAAAAGGGGACTCTAAACAAACTTTGGAGTTGCAGAACCCACAAAATGACACAGAGAAGCTAAACTCCTGCTGAAGAAAACCCAGCATGGCGGCAGAAATCAGCCAGCCCAGCGCTCTGGAAGCCGAGCCCAGCTACACACCTGGGCTTTACACCCAAGACAGGCCTGAGAAGACTCAGGCTTGAGGGACTCCAGATTGTCACCAATTGTGGCAGTTTCTAGATTTATCAAAACATGGATGCTAAGGACAAATTGAGAGGTCAATGTAGTCTGGACTTTAGGACCCATAAGTGGGAGCACAGGGATTTTGCCCCTGGGTTAGAAGCCTCTGAGAAGCTAGCACACCCAGTCAGCAACATTTAGCAGCTTCAACTCCTGGCCTGCAGAGTGTCGGGGGACCAAGCACCAGTCTGAGGGGTAATCACTCTTGCTATAACCTGCTTGGATCTGGATTGAAGTCTAGGGTGCAGGTACTGGGGTATGTGTCCAGCTTGCCAGAGCATGTGGAGGCCTGAAAGAGGGCACCCATCTAATACCCCAGGCAGCTGAGAGAACCCCAGCATTTGGAACGAAAGCTCCCCTGTCTGGTGGCAGAGTCCTACTGTGGCAAAAAGCCCAGGGGTCAAGTCTCTGAGGGTCATCATGACCAGGCAAAGGAAACAAAGCAGACAGAAGATTCCAACACTACCCTCCTATTTTGGGGACAAAAAGGAGCAAAGCATGGAACAGGAGGAAGACAGTGAAGTCAGAAAGCTTCAAAGGTAAATAGGAGCTGGTTACAGACCATAGAGGACCTTAAGAAGCAGATAAGAGAAGTGGAGGAAAAATTGGGAAGAAAAATGAGAACAATGCAAGAAAATTATGAAATGAGAGTCAATAGCCCAAATGAGGAAAATCATACCTTAAAAAATAGACTAACTAAAATGGCAAAAGAGGCTCAAAAAGACAATGAGGAGAAGAATGCCTTAAAAAGCCAAATTTGCCACATGGAAAAAGAATCTCAAAAGCTCAATGAGGAGAATCATTTCTTCAGAATTAGACTGGAGCAAATGGAAGCTAATGACTTTATGAGAAATCAACATGCTGTTAAACAGGTCCAAACAAATGAAAGAATAGAAGGCAATGTGAAATATCTCAATGGAAAAACAACTGACCTGAAAAATAGATCCAGGAGAGATAATTTAAAAATTATTGGACTACCTGAAAGCCATGATCAAAGTAAGAAACTAGAAATCATCCTCCAGGAAGTTCTCAAAGAAAACTTCCCTGATGTTTTAGAAACAGAAGGCAAAATAGAGGTTGAAAGAATCCACTGATCACCTCCTGAAAAAGATCCCCAAAAGAAAACTCCTAGGAATATTATAGCCAGGTCACAGAATTCCCAGATTAAGGAGAGAATATTACAAGCAACCAGGAAGAAACAATTTGAATATTGTGGAAACAAAATCAGGATAACCCAGGATCTGGCAGCTTCTACACTGAGGGATCGAAGGGCTTGGAATATGATATTCTGGAGGTCAAAGGGGCTGGGATTAAAACCAAGAGTCACCTCCCCAGCAAAACTGAGTATCATGTTTCAGGGGAAAATATGGTCATTCAGTGGAATAGAGGACTTTCAAGCATTCTTTATGAAAAAAAAACAGAGTTGAATAGAAAATTTGACATTCAGATACAAGAAGCAAGAGAAGCATGAGAAGGTAATCAGGGAAAAGAAATCATAAGAAACTTATCAAAGTTGAACTATTAACATTCCTACATGGAAAAACAATCATTGTGGCTTATGAAACCTTTCTCAGGAGTTGAAGGGAATATGTATATGTGTGTATATATATATATATATATATACATATACGTATATATATATATATGTGTGTGTGTATATATTTATATGTGTGTGTGTCTATATATGAGGGTTTATGGTCATATGTTTACAGGTATACATAGATAGAGGGCACAGGAACAATTTAACAGGAAGGGATAATACTTAAAAAGGGAAATTAAGTGGTGAGAGGGGAATATAATGAGAGTAGATGGGGAGAGACAGAATGGGGTAAAGTATCTCATATAGAAGAGGTAAGGGAAAATGGTCACAATGGAGGGGGAGAATAGGAAGGCAAAAGGGAATGGGTCAAACTTATTCCCACTGAATTTGGGTCAGGGAGGGAATGAAATACACACTAAATAAGGTATCTCACCCTACAGGAAAGTAGGGGGAAAGGGTATGAGAGGGGGGATGATGGAAGGGAGGGTAGGCTGGGGTGGAGGGAAGTTGGAAGCATCAACTTTTGAAAAGGGACAGGATCAAAGTTGAGAATAGAACAAGTGGGAGGTGGGATAGGAGGGAGGGAAATATAGTCAGTCTTTTACAATATATCTACTATGTTATTGTTTTGCATTAGCCACACATATATAACCTATACTTAACTTGTTATCTTCTCAGTAATGGCGGTTACAAGGGAGGAAGGTAATGAATCTGGGATTCACAGTTTTAAAATCAAAGTTTCAAATATATATATATATATATATATATATATATATATATACTATTTTACATGTAATTGGGAAATAAGACATACAGGCACTGGGGCATAGAGAACCAATAAAAACAGTCAAAAGGGGTATGGGAGCAAATATTGGGGAGAGCAGATTAGAGGAGGGGATATGCTATGGGACTGCTATTTTGGGGCGGTGAGTTAGGGAAAAACGGGGAGAAAATTTGTAACACAAAAATCTTGCAGAAATTAATGATGTAATTCAGAAGTTAGTAAAATATTTGAAAAATTTTAAAAATAATTCAGCTTTAATAAGTGCCTTATGATATCTTTTCTCTTTTTACTTTCTCATGCTTCTCTTGCTTCTTGTATCTAAATGTCAAATTTTCTATTCAACTCTGGCTTTTTCAGAAAGAATGCTTGAAAGTCCTCTATTCCACTGTATGACCATATTTTCCCCTGAAACATTATACTCTGTTTTGCTGGGCTGGTGATTTTTGGTTTTAATCCTAGCTCTTTTGACCTCTAGAATATCATATTCCAAGCCCTTTGATCCCTTAAAGTAGAAGCTTCTAGGTCTTGGGTTATCTTGATTGTGTTTCCACATACTGAAATTTTCTTTCTGACTACTTGAAGTATTTTCTCCTTCACCTGGGAACTCTGAAATTTGGCTATAATATTCCTAGGATTTTAATTTTGGGGATCTTTTTCAAGAAGTTATCAATGAATTCTTTCAGTTTCTATTTTTCGCTCTGGTTCTAGAATATTGGGACAATATTGCTTGATAATTTCTTTTTATTCATTTTTAAATATTTATTAATTTATGATTTACATCATTCATTTCTGCCAGATTTTGAGTTGCAAATTTTCTTCCCGCTTTTCCCCTATCCATCACCCCCAAAATAGCAGTCCCACAGGATATCCCCTCCTCGAATCTGCACTCTCCCATATCTTTTCCCATACCCCCTTCATCTTTTCCAGTAGGGCATGGTGAATCTCCATGCACTAGTGCCTGTATATCTTATTTCCCAATTACATGTGAAATAGTATTAATATATATATATTATATAAAACATATGATTTTTAAAACTTTTAATTCCAGATTGATTCACTTCCTCCCTTGTCATCCACCCTTAATGGGGAGATAAGCAATTCAGTATAGGTTGTATATGTGTAGCTAATGCTAAACATGAACATAGTAGATATATTGTAAAAGATTGGCCATATTTCCCTCCCTCCTATCCCACCTCCCACTTGTTCTGTTCTCTACTTTGATCCCTTCCCTTTTCAAAAGTCGGTACTTCCAACTTCCCCCCCCCCATCCAACCCTCTTTTCCATCATCCCCCCTCTGATCCTCTTCTCGCCTATTCTCCTGTAGGGTGAGATACCCTATTTAGTGTGTATTTCATTCCCTTCCAGGGCCAAATTCAATGAGAATAAGGGTGACACATTCCCTTTTGGCATCCTATACTTCCCCTCAATTGTAACCATTTTCCTTTACCTCTCTTATAAGAGATAGTTTACCCCATTTGGTATGTCCCAATCTCCTCTCATTATATTCCTTTTTCACCTCTTAATTTCACCTTTTAAGTATCATTCCTTCCTATTTAATTGGTCCTGTACCCTCTACCTATGTATAATTGTAAACGTACATATACACATTCACATATGTATTCATACGTGCGAATACCCTCCTATATAGACAGACAGACAGAGAGAGAGAGAGAGAGAGAGAGAGAGAGAGAGAGAGAGAGAGAATGATAGATTTCTAGTCCCTTCAACTATTTTCATACTGAGAAAAGTGTTATCAGTAACAATTATCGTTTTTCCATGTAGGAATGTTAATATTTAAACTTTGGTAAGTTCCTTGTGATTTCTTTTCCCTGTTTACCTTCTCAAGCTTCTCTTTCTTCTTGTATCTGAATGTTAAATTTTCTATTCAACTCTGTATTTTTCATGAAGAATGCTTGAAAGTTCTATATTCCATGGCATGATCATATTTTTCCATGAAACATGATACTCAGTTTAGCTGCGTAGATGATTCTTAATATTAATCCCAGCTCCTTTGCCCTCCGGAATATCATATTCCAAGCCCTTGGATCCTTCAGTGGAAAAGTTGTCAGATGCTGAGTTATCCTGATTGTGTTTCCACAATATTCAAATTGTTTCTTCCTGGCTGTTTGTAACATTCTCTCCTTGATCTGGGAATTTCAGAAATTGGTTAGAATATTCCTAGGAGTTTTCTTTTTGGTATCTTTTTCAGGAAGTGATCAATGGATTCTTTCAACCTCTATTTTGCCCTCTGGTTCTAAAACATCAAGGCTGTTTTCCTTGTGAATTTCTTGGAGGATGATTTTTAGGTTATTTCTTTGATCATGGCTTTGAGGTAGTCCAATAATTTTTAAATTATCTCTCCTGGATTTATTTTCCAGGTCAGTGGTTTTTCCAATGAGGTATTTCACATTGCCTTCTATTCTTTCGTTTGTTTGGATCTGTTAACAGCATGTTGATTTCTCATAAAGTCATTAGCTGCCATTTTCTCCAATCTGATTCTGAAGTAATGATTCTCCTCAGTGAGATTTTGAGACTCTTTTCCATCTGGCAAATTCGACTTTTTAAGGCATTTTTCTCTTCATTGTCTTTTTGAGCCTCTTTTGCCATTTGAGTTAGTTTATTTTTTAAGGTGTTATTTTCCTCAGTCAGGCTGTTGACTCTCATTTTGTAATTTTCTTGCATTGTTCTCATTTCTCTTCCCAATTTTTCCTCCACTTCTCTTATCTGCTTCTTAAAGTCGTCTATGCCCTGTAACTAGCTCGTGTTATCCTTCGAAGCTTTTGGTGCAGGAGTTCTGACTTCACTGTCTTCCTCCTCTTCCATGCTTTTATCCTTTTTGTCCCCAAAATATGAGTCTAATGTTGGATTCTTCTGTTACCTTTGCTTCCTTTGCCTGGTAATGTTGCCATTCAATTATTTGACTTTTAGGCTTTTTGCCACAGGAAGACTCTGCTCCCAGACAGGGGAGCTTCGTACCAAATGCTGGGGTTTTCTCAGCTGCCGGAGATATTAGTTGGGTGCCCTTTCTGAAGCCTCCACATGCTCTGGCAAGCTGTTCACACACCCCAGCACCTCCACCCTAGGCTGCAATCCAGATCCAAGCAGGTTAAAGCAAGAGCAATTACCTGTCAGACTAGTAGATTGGTCCTCCTACACTCTGCAGGCCAGGAGCTGAAGCTGCCATATGGCGCTGCCTGCTACCACAGACTTCAGTGGCTTCTTTCTGGGGGCAAAAGCCGACACACTCCCAACTACTGTGTCCCCAAGTCCACACTGCACTTGCCTCTCACTTAGTCCTCAGCATCTATGTGTTGATGATTCCGGAATTCCACAGCTGCTGTTGATCTGGAGTCCCTCCAGGCAGTGGATTTTCAGGCCTAAAATTTGTTTAGGGTCATTTTCTTATATGTATTGGATGTGATTGGAGCTGGATCTCATGTCAAGTTTGTGCTTCTACTCCAACATCTTAGCTCCACCAAATACAAATTTCTTAAAAATTACATGTATATTTTCCCAGTAAGAAATGTTAATGATTTAACACTACTGAATAACTTATGGTTTTGGTTTACCTTTTTATGCTTCTTTTGTGTATTTTATTTGGAAGTCAAAATTTCTATTCAGCTCTTGTCTTTTCATCAGGAAAACTTAAAAGTCCCCTAATTCATTAAATATTCATTTCCCTTGAACAATTTCTTTATTTACTTTGTTTTTTTTTTCTATTTTTTTAATCAAATGCTTTATTAACTTGTAGTTTACATCATTCATTTCCACAGGATTTAGAGTTACAAATTTTCTCCCTGTTTTTCCCAGGCCCACCACCCCAAAATATCCCCTGCTCAAATCTGCACTCTCCCATATCTTCTCCCATACCTCCTCTGACTTTCCAGTAGGGCACAGTGGATCTCTATGCCCCAGTGATTGCATGTCTTATTTCCCAGTTACATGTAAAAGAATATTAATAATAGTATATGTGTACACACACACACATATTTATATATGTGTGTGTGCGTGTGTGTGTTAAACATTTGATTTTAAAACTTTGAATTCCAGATTGATTCCCTTCGTCCCTGATCACCCAAACTTACTGGGAAGATAAGCAATTCAACATAGGTTGTAGCTATATGTGTAGCTATGCAAAACATTTCCATACTGGATATATTGCAAAAGACTGAATATATTTCCCACCCTCCTATCCCACGTCCCTTTTCAAAACTGGGTGCTTCCAACTTTTCTCCCTCCCCCTCATCCTTCCTTCCATCATCCCCCATCTCATCCCCTTACCCCCTACTCTCCTGTAGGGTGAGATACCCTATATAGTGTGCATGACATTCCTTCACCAAGCCAAATTCAATGACAATAAGGTTGACCCATTCCCTTTTAACTTCCTGTTCTTCCTCTCCATTGTAACCATTTTCCCTTGCCTCTTCTATATGAGATAGTTTACCTCATTCTGTCTCTCCCTATCTCCTCTCATTATATTCCTCTCACACCTCTTAATTTCATCTTTTAAGTATCATCCCTTCTTATTAAATTGGTACTGTGTCCTCTATCTATGTATACCTGTACACATATATACATGCCTTCACATATATATTCATATATCCATATATGCTCCTATATAGACATATATATGTATGTGTGTATATATATGTATATATTTCTATTCCATTCAACTATTCTAATACTGAGAAAAGTTTCATAAGTTATAATTATTGTTTTTCCATGTAGAGATGTAAATAGTTCAAAGTTGATAAGTTCCTTATGATTTGTTTTCCCTGTTTGCCTTCTCATGCTTCTCTTACTTCTTGTATCTGAAAGACAAATTTTCTTTTCAACTCTGTTTTTTTTTCATTAAGAATGCTTGAAAGTCCTCTATTCCACTGAATGACCATATTCCCCCCTGAACTATGATACTCAGTTTTGCTGGGTATGTGATTTTTGGTTTTAATCCAATCTCATTGAACCTCTGGAATATCATATTCTAAGACCTTTGATCCCTCAGTGTAGAAGATGCCAGATCCTGGGTTATCCCTATTGTGTTTCTACAATATTCAAATTGTTTCTTCCTGACTATTTGTAATATTTTCTCCTTGATCTGGGAATTTCCAAATGTGGCTATAATATTCCTAGGAGTTTTCTTTTTGGGATCTTTTTTCAGGAGGTGATTGGTAGATTCTTTCAACCTCTATTTTGCCCTCTGGTTCTAAAACATCAGGGCAATTTTCCTTGAGAATTACTTGAAGGATGATTTCTAGGTTCTTTCCTTGATTATGGCTTTCAGGTAGGCCAATAATTTTTAAATTATCTCTCTTGGATCTATTTTCCAGGTCAGTGGTTTTCCCAATGAGATATTTCATATTGCCTTCTATTATTTCATTTTTGGGGATCTGTTTAATAGTATCTTGATTTCTCATAAAATCACTAGCTTCCATTTTCTCCAATCTAATTCTGAAGGAATGATTCTCTTCAGTGAGCTTTTGAGATTATTTTTCCATCTGGCAAATTCTGCTTTTTAGGGCATTATTCTCATTGCCTTTTTGAGCCTCTTTTGCCATTTGAGTTAGTCAATTTTTTTCAGGTGTTATTTTCTTTAGTCAGGTTGTTGATTTTCATTTCATAATTTTCTTGCATCATTCTCATTTCTCTTCCTAATGTTTCCTCTGCTTATCTTATTTGATTTTCAAAACCCTTTTAAAAGTTCTCTATGTCCTGTAAACAGCTCTTATTTTTCTTGGAATCTTTTGGTGCAGGAGTTCTGATTTCACTTTTTTCCCCTTTTCCATGATCCTTTTTGAACCCAAAATAGGAGTGTAAAGTTGGATTGCTCTACTTGGTTTGCTTCTTTTGCCTGCTCATGTTGCCAATCAATTACATGACTTTTGGGCTTTTTACCACAGTAGGACTCTGCCACAAGACAGGGGAACTTAATCCCAAATGGTGGGGTTTCCTCAGCTACCAAAGTGTAGTTGTGTGCCCTCTCTGAAGCTTCCACATGCTCTGGCAAACTGGTGACACACCCTAGGACCTCCATCCTAGACAGCAATACAGATCCAAGCAGATTATAGCAAGAGTGAATACCCCTCAGACTGGTTGCTTGGTCCCCCTATAGTCTGCAGGACAGGAGCTGAAACTGCCACGTGGTGGTGGCTGTATAGCACCTCAGCAACTTTTCACCATGGGGGCAGAGACTGATGGCATTCCCACCTACTGGATCCCAAAGTTCACACTTCACTTACCTCTCACTGTGTCCTTAGCATCTATGTGTTGATAATTCTGGAAACCACCACAGATGCTGGTGATCTGAAATCCCTGCAGCCATAGGTTGGTTAGGCCCACCCTGGGGTAAAACCTCAGGCTTGCAGGCCTGGTGTTGGTTCCCAGAGCACTGCACTGGCCACTTGCTGCCAGCCTGCCGTGCTGTCCTCAGTGGGAGGTTTGTTTCTCTGTGTCATTTTGTGGTTTCTGTAGCTCCAAAGTTTCTTCAGTCACCTTTTAAATGAATTGGACGAGGTAAGAGCTGGAGCCCCTGGGAAGTTCTGTTTCTACTTCATCATATTGACTCGGCCCCTACTTTCAACAATTATATTTAATTTTGCTATGTAGTTTATTCTTGATTGAAATCCCAGACCTTTTGCCTTCCATAATATCCTATTCCAAATACTCTGCTCCTTTAATATGGTAGTTTCAAAATCTTATGTGATCTCACCTATAGTTCCATGACATTTGAATAATTTCTTCCATGCTGCTTGAAATATTTTCTATTATCTGGGATCTCTGAAATTTGACTATAATATTCCTGAAAGTTTTCTTGTGTGTGTGTCTCTTTTAGAGGATGATGGTGGATTCTTTCTATTTCTATTTTAATCTGTGCTTATATGATATTTGGACAGTTCTCCTTGATCATTTCTTGAAATATGATGTGAAGTCATTTTCTTTGATCATGACTTCCAGGTAATCCAATGATTATTAAATTATCTATCTTCCATCTATTTTTCAGTTCAATTGTTTTTCTGATGAAATATTTCATATTTTCTGTTTATTTTTTCGTTCTTGATATCTCATGGAGTCATTGGTTTCCACTCACTCATTTCTAATCTATAAAGAATTATTTTCTTCAGGGAGTTTTATATCTCTTTTTCCATTTCAGCAGTTGTGCTTTTTAAAGAGTTATTTCATCAGTATTTTTGTGCCTCTTTTCCCAATCTGTAGTCTTTTCTGATTTGATTCGGGAAATTACTTTTTAAGCTATTCCAGGCATTCTTGTTGGTCTTTTGTGCAAATTCACCTTGTTGTTTTTTGGGGGGAGGTGTTGCTTCTAGATGTTTTTGTCTTTATTGTCTTCTTCTCATTTTATGACTTGATATTTCTTGTCATCATGGTAGCTATTTATGATTGGGTTCTTTTTTGTTGTTTACTCACTTTTCTACTCTATTTTAAAATTTTGTACTATATATTAATATTGGGGTCTGGTATCAGGGGCCAGGAATTCCTGGCATCATGAAGGAGAGTGGCATTGTCTCAGGCTCCAGGCTTTTTCACACTACTGTTTTCATCGTTAGTTCTGGAGTTTGTGATTTTTCAGTGTTTCCACCTTGGCGATTATTTCTGAATTGAGTGCTTCCAGAGTTGCTGCTATTGCTTCTGTTGCCACCACCTAGTCCGATCACTGGTGTTTCATGCCCTTGGGCACAACGTCTACCTCCCTCTGTGTCACCCACTTCTCTTTTAATCCTCTTAGGTTCTTTTGGGCAGGAAGAATATCCCACTCTGACCTTTTGTGTCTTTGCCACTACAGAACTAGATTTGAGGTGTTATTTGAGGATTGTTTGGAGGAAACTGTAGGAAGTCCTTGTAATAGCAATGAAATTTGAAGTTCCTTTTGTAATACTAAGGTGAGAGGTACATAGCGCTTAGTAATTAATCAAGCCTCTGTTAAAGAAACAGAAGGTATGAACCCTGCTGCTGATGTAACAAGAAGGGGTTGAAGCAGGAAATGGCTGAAACATGAAGCCAATGCCATGTGTATATAAGGAGTAGTCCCTGCTGGTTCAGACAGATCTTATTGGAGCAAGCTTCATGTAGGCAGAAGCTGTTGTCCCTGGGGATGCTGAAGAGGAAAGTGCCCCTCTCCCGCCAGGCTGTAGAGAATGATTTTGATTTTGAGAACCTGGTTGAAGTGATTTTGATTCTGGGAACCAGCTGAAACTTTTGCTGAATCTGAGGGCCAGCCAGAGCTGCTGAGGATTTCCAAGGGTCAGTCAGAGCTGAGGGCCAGCTGGACTTGCTGAATTGCTCCTGGGGATTTCCAAGTGCCAGGAGGAGCTGCTGAAGACTGAAGAAGCATGTCTGTGATACTGGTACTTTGCATAAACCTGTTTGTGGCTTTGTTGAGCCTTGACTTCCCGAGATCAGAGACTCAGAAGGATTTAAGGTGGACTGGATGTTGTAAGCTTCAGCGTGGAACAGTAAGTGCACAGAGAGCTGGGAGCTGTTTCCCTTTGAAATCAGTTGACAGTTTGGTGAATCCAGGTAGGATCTGGGACCATGGAAGGAGATCCAGGGAATCTGAGAGACCACCCCAAGTCAAGCTAAAAGAAGAATTTACTTAGATACTGTGTACTGACTCAGAAATTGTAATTTACTAATGATCTAGGGATGGAGGGCTTGTGAATTCTCTGATGATTGAATTGAATAATGACTGAATAAGCAATTGATTTGTAACTTGTTGTACCCCATATGTGAAGAAATTTGACTATTGTACTTGGTGTCCTTTAAGAAAGCAAACCTCCTTAAGGATGATTGAATGATTGAGGTGATCTATTGATTGAGTTACTAAATGATTGTTCTTTGTTCAAAATTTTATGACTACCATGGTGAAAACTATGTGGCCATTTTCTGTGATAAGTTGTTGTGAATGCTGTATTTTGATTATCTGTGATAAATTTTAACATTGTGAATACTGTACCTTGATTTTCCGTGAATGTTTTGCTCTGATTTGTTATTGAATAAATAGAGTGTTCACTATACTATGTAATCAGAACCTTGAAAAACTGTTCACAGTAGCATTCTTCTGGAAAGCTGCTAGTGCCTGGGGTTACAGATCTTTTCTGAGTGCTTCTTCTACTCTGCCACCTTGTCTCTGCCCCCTTGAAGTCTCCCATAGGAAACTTCTTAACACCATGATGTGTTTTAACACATCATTTTAACACTATACCTTGCAGAGAAGTGACTGAGTTACATTGACAGTGGGAATTTAATTACCCAGGAGTTTCCAATACTCATGATAACTTTTTAAAGTAGGTATTTTTCCTTTTACTTTGTCTTCCCTCTTCGAATAAGTTTACATAAAAGTGAGCTTTAAGTCTTGTCAACACCAATTTCCCATCCATTATTTTCTTTAAAGGTCTTCTTTTTGTGCCTCTTTAAAATGAGATAATTTCCCCCATTCTTGCTCTTCCCTTCCCCCTTCTCCCCATGCATCCTTCTTTCTCAATCCTTCCATTCTTTTTAAGGATAATATCAACAGAATCAACTCACTACAGTGCCCTCTGTCTATGCAGAGTCATCCTAGTTGCCCTACTAATGATAAATTAGTAATTTATCTTAGAGTATGCATTTATCATTCTCCCATATGGGAAAGTAAACAGTTTAACCTTAAGTCCCTTTTGATTTCTCTTTTTACTTTTTTTATGCTTCTCTTAAATTTTATGTATGAATGTCACTTTTTCTATTCACATCTAGTCTTTTCGTCAGTAATATTTGAAACTCCCCTTTTTCATTAAATGGCCTTTCTTTCTCCTCTGAAGAATTTTACTCAGTTTTGCTTTGCAGGGTATTCTTGGTTGTAATCCTAGCTCCTTTTGTCTTCCACCATATATTGCAAAACCTCTGCTCCTTTAATGTGGTAGTTACTAAATACTGTGTGATACTCTAAAATATTTTAGTGATTTTTCCTTGGCTACTTGCAATATTTCCTACTTGATCTGGGAGGTCTACAATATGGCTATAATATTTCTGAGAGTTTTCATTTTATGAATTCTTTCACGAAGTGATCAGTGAATTCTTTCAATTTCTATTTTGTCTTCCAGTTCTAAAATATCTGGACTGTATCTCTACATATTTTCTCAAATGCTTTATTAACTTTTGATTTACATCATTCATTTCCACCAGATTTTAAGTTACAAATTTTATCCCTGTTTTCCCCCTACCCACCACCCCAAAATAGCAGGCCCACAGCATATCTCCTCCTCTAATCTGCTCTCTCCCTTATGTGCTCCCATAACCATTTAGATTTTCCAGTGGATCTCTATGCCCCAGTGCCTGTATATCTTATTTCCCAATTACGTGAAAATAGTATATATATACATGTAAATGTTTGATTTTAAAACTTGGAATTCCAGATTCATTGACTTCCTCCCTTGTCACCCATCCTTACTGGGAAGATAAGCTGTTCAATATAGGTTGTACATGTGTGGCTAATGCAAAACAATAATATAATAGATATATTGTAAAAGACTGACTATATTTCCCTCCCTCCTATCCCTGCTCCCACTTGTTCTATTCTCTGCTTTGATACCATCCCTTTTCAAAAGTGGGTGCTTCCAACTTCCCACCCCACAGCCTGCCCTCCCTTCCATCATCCCCCCTCTCATTCCCCTCCCCCCCTACTCTCCGGGAGGGTGAGATACCCTATTTATTGTGTATTTCATTCCTTCCTCAAGCCAAATTCAATGGGAATAATGTTGACCCATTTCCTTTTGCCTTCCTATTCTTCCCCTCCATTGTAACCATTTTCCCTTGCCTCTTATATATGAGATAGTTTACCCCATTCGGTCTCTCCCAATCTCCTCTCATTCCCTCTCTCACCTCTTAATTTCACCTTTTAAGTATCATCCCTTACTGTTAAATTGGCCCTGTGCCCTCTATCTATGTATATCTGTAAACATATATACACACACTCACAAATGTATTCATATGCCCATATACCCTCAAATACAGACATTATATATATTCCCTTCAACCACTGAGAAAAGTTTCATAAGTTACAATACTTGTTTTTTCCATGTAGGAATGTTAATAGTTCAACTTTCATAAGTTCCTTATGATTTCTTTTGCCTATTTACTTTCTCATGCTTCTCTTGCTTCTTGCATCTGAATGTCAAATTTTCTATTCGATTCTGTTTTTTTTTTCAGCAAGAATGCTTGAAAGTCCTCTATTCCACTGAATGACCATATTTTCCCCTGAAACATGATACTCCTTTTTGCTGGGTAGGTGATGCTTGGTTTTAATATCAGCTCCTTTGACCTCCAGAATATCATATTCGAAGCCCTTCGATCCCTCAGTGTAGAAGCTGCCAGATCCTGGGTTATTCTGATTGTGTTTCCACAATATTTAAATTGTTTCTTCCTGGCTGCTTATAATATTCTCTCCTTAACCTGGGAATTCTGGAACCAGGCTATAATATTCCCCGGAATTTTCTTTTTGGGATCTTTTTCAGAAGGTGATTGGTGGATTCTTTCAACCTCTATTTTGCCCTCTGGTTCTAAAACATCAGGGCAGTTTTCCTTGAGAATTTCCTGGAGGATTATTTCTAGGTTCTTTCTTTGATCATGGCTTTCAGGTAGTCCAATAATTATTAAATTATCTCTCTTGGACCTATTTTCCAGGTCAGTCATTTTTCCCATGAGATATTACACATTGCCTTCTATTCTTTCATTTGTTTGTATCTGTTTAACAGTATCTTGATTTCTCATTAAGTCTTTAGCTTCCATTTGCTCCAATTTAATTCTTAAGCAATTATTCTCCTCATTGAGCTTTTGAGATTCTTTTTCTATCTGGCAAATTCTGCTTTTTAAGGCATTCTTCTCCTCATTGCCTTTGTGATCCTCTTTTGCCATTTGAGATAATCTGTGTTTTAAAGTGTTATTTTCCTTACTCAGGCTGTTGACTCTCATTTTGTAGTTTTCTTGCATTGTTCTCATTTCTCTTCCCATTTTTTCCTCCACTTCTCTTATCTGCTTCTTAAGGTCCTCTATGGCCTGTAACCAGCTTGTATTTTCCTTTGTAGCTTTTGGTGCAGAAGTTCTGACTTCACTGTCTTCCTCCTGTTCCATGCTTTGCTCCTTTTTGTCCCCAAAATTGGAGTATAATGTTTTAATCTTCTCTCTGCTTTGTTTCCTTTGCCTGGTCATGTCGCCCCTCAGTTACTTGACCCCTGGGCTTTTTTGCCACAGTAGGACTCTGCCACCAGACAGGAAACTTCCTTCCCAAATGCTGGGGTTTTCTCAGCTACATGCTCTTACAAGCTGGACACACACCCCGGGACCTCCACCCTAGACTGCAATCCAGATGCATGCAAGGTAAAAAAAGCAATTATCCCTCAGAATGGTGCTTGGTCCCCCTAAACTCTGATGTTCAGGAGCTGAAGCTGCCATGTGGCGCTGGCTGGCTGTGCTGGGGTCTCAGTGGCTTCTCGCCCTGGGGGCAAAAGCCATGAACTCCCACTTACTGGGTCCCAAAGTCCAGCCTGCACTGACCTCTCACTTTGTCCTTTACATTTATGTGTTGATAAATCTGGAAATGGCCACAGCTGCTGCTGATCTGGAGTACCTCCATCCAGCAGCTGATCAGGCCAGCCCTGGGGCTCAAGCCCTGGCATGGAGTTGGACTTGGCTCCTGGAGTGCTGCGATGGCCAATTCTTTCAAATCCTGCCAGCCTGCTGGGCTGCCCTCACCAGGAGGTTTGCTTCTCTGTGTCATTTTGTGGGTTCTGCACCTCTAATATTTGTTTAGAGTCCCCTTTTTACATGGATTAGGGAAGGTGGAAGCCAGAGCCCAGCAGATATCTTGCTTCTACTATGCCACCTTGACTCCGCCCCCTCTCCATAATTTCTTGAAGCATAATATCCATCTCTTTTTTGCTCACGGATTTCAGGTAACTTAATACTTCTTAAATGAGCTCTCCTCAATCTACTTTCCAGGTTATTTCCCCCAATATTTTACTTTTTTTTTCTATTTTTATGTTTTCAATTCAATTATATTTTATTTTACTGATGTATCATGAAGTCATTAAATTCCATTTGACCGAATGCTATTTTTGAGGAATTATTTTCTTCAGTTAACTTTTTTATTTCTTTTCACATTTGGCCAATACTGCTTTTTAAGAAATTATTTTCCTCCTCTTTGTTGTGCTTCTTTTACCAAGTTGTTAATTCTCTTGTCATAATATTCCTTCATTGCTCTTCTTTCTTTTCACAATTTTTTCTCTACTGCTCTTTTATTTGTAAAACCATCATTTCCCTTGTAAAATAACTTTCTCTTCTATGAATTCTCTTTAATGAATTCTCTTCTATGAATTATTTTTGGAATTTTGTCTGGTGTGTAATTTGTCTTTGAGGCTTTACTTGTAAATGTTTCCATATCATTGTTTTCTTCTGAGTTTTTGTCTTGAGCTTCACTGTCACCATAATAAATTTTTGTAGTCTGGATTTTTGCTGTTGTTTGCTTATTATCCCATATTATTTCTTGACTTTGGACTTTCTATGAGAGTTAAACTCTAATGAACTTGGATATTGGGGGAGTGTCATTGTCCCAAGCTTCAGGCTTTCTTTTTGCTCTGTTCTGTTTTGTTTTTGTGTCAGGAGTTAGTAAGTTTTCAGTGCTTAGTGGGTGGTGTGATTCAGGGTGAGGTGTGACCACTGCCCTCTTGATCTGCATTCTGGTATTTACTTAGGAAGTTAATTTGCCTCTTCTTTCCTCCCTGGAAGGAACTATGACTCAAGCCACTCTTTCCTTGTGACCACAAGTACTCCTTTCCATCCTGGAACTGCACCCAGTGTTAGTGCATTGGTATCCTATAATCAATTTCTGAATAGGTGTCGAATTCTCTTATCATCTCTGGGAAGTAAGAGCTCCTAGAGATGTTGTTGTTGCTTCTGCTGCTGTTGCCACTGTTGTCACAGCCTTCAAAGCCCATAGTTAGTGTTGCCTTGCCTTGTTCCACACCAGGCTGGCCATAAGTATCATAAGGATCTATCCTTCTTACAATCTGTGTTTTCTTGGGCTAGAAAAAATGTCTCACTCCAACTTTTTGTTGACTATTTAACTCCAGAATTTGATTAGACATGCTATTTTAAAGTTTCTTTATGGAGGATATTGAGAGCAGCAAGGATGTACTCCCTCCTCTACGTTCTTGGCTCCACCTCCCTAACTCACATTTCTAATTTCAGGTCCTTCCTTCTCTACTCTATCCTTATCCAGTAGATCTTTCATTTCCTTGATTATTTACTCTGCAGTGTTCTGCTCCAAATCTTTCAGTTATTTCTTATTAACAACCAAATAAAGTATGATAAGTCATCCTGTGAATGAAAACTATTGTATGTATCTAGCCTACTTTCCCAGCCTTTTCTCCCCTTTAGAATCCTTCAGGTCCACTACACCAGGACCAAACTGGAATACTACTCTCTGTTCCATTTATTTCCAGATATTTTCCATCATTGTGCTTTTTCTCCTGCCATCATCGATGTCTAAAACCCCTGAACAAAACCAACTTCTATTAGTTGAAGCATGTCTCTTCCTTTGAGGCCCACAGGTACCACATTCTACATGAAACTTTCCCTACTATTCTACCTCCACCCTATCCCAAACTGGAAATCATCTCTCCATACTTAAATTGTTAAAATTCCTTTCTTTGGACCCCTCTTTGAATGTATCACTCTTTCCCCTACAGGAATGGCATCTACAAGCTTTCCCTTCATTAGATTGCTAATGCACTAAGTGCTCTGGTGCCTTGCACATTGTTTTGAACCAAGTAGTTATTTAATATCTGTTGAAATGGATACATTTCTGGGCACCATATTTTTGGAAGAACAGTGACAAGATGGATTATTTCCAGAGGAGACTGATCATACTGAAGAAAGAACTTGAAACCATGTTATATGAGGATGAAGTGAAATAGCTGACTGTATTTTGCATGGGAAAGAGAAGATTTAGGGTGCCATGATGGTCATTGTCTTCACCTATTTTAAAAGTTAGCACATAAAAAAGAGCTTATATATATATGTATATATATATATATAATGTTCAGTCTCACTGAACAGAACTAGAAGCAATGGGGGGAGCATTATAGTCAGTAAATCAACAGTCAATAAACGAGCATTTATTAAAAGCTTACCATGTGATGGGCATTGTACTAAATGTTTGTGGCACAATGACAGGCAAAAGACAGTTCCTGCAATAAAAGAGATAGCATTCTAATGAGAGAGGAAACATACAAGCAAATCATACAAAATATATACAGGATAATCTAGAAGTTATTTTAGAAGATAGACACAAGCATTAAGGTGCACTAGGAAAGGCTTCATACACAAGGTAGGACAATCGTAGGGAGTTGAAGTTAGTGAAATCTAGGAGTTGAAGCCTATGTGGGAAAGTATTCTAGGCATGGGAAAGAGCCTATGACATTACACAGAGTTGGTGAGGGAATTTTTTTGTTCAAGGAGCATCAAGAAAGCTTGACGACAGAGTATGGGGAGTAAAGAGTAAGAAGACTGGAAAGTAGAAAGGAGTCAGATTATAAAGGGATTTAAAACCTTAAAAAGAGGATTTTATTTATGAAATAGGACATAATAGGGAGTTAATGGAGTTTTTAATAGGATAGTGACATAGTCAGAACTACACTTAAAGAAGTTAAATTTGAAGAAGGTGAAGTGAGGCAGGGGGACCAACCAAAAAGGCTATTCCATTTGTCTAAGCATGATGTAATGATGGCTTCTACCTTGGATAGTGGCCTTGTCTGCAGAGAAAAGGGAACTTTATATAAGAGAGTAACAAAGTTAGAAACAACAAGACTTGGCAACTAATTGAATATGGGAGTGAGAGAGAAAGAGGAATGGAATATGACACCTATATTGTGTCCCTTGGGAATCTGTAGAATAATGGTGTCCTTAACAGTATTACTGACATTATTAAGAATGGAGGAGAAGGTTGGGTAGAAAGAGGATGATTTCAGTTTTTGATTCATTGAGCTTAAGATGTTATGAAATGTTCAGTTTAGTATGTCCACTAGGCAGCTGGAGTTCTAAGACTGGAAGTCAGATCTGGATAAATAGATCTGAGCATCATATACATAGAGACCATAATTTTTTATATTGTAGGAGAGGATATCACCAAGTGAAATAACATAGAGGGAGAAGAGAAGAGGGCCAAATACATAGATTGGGCAAGAGCCCTGGTTAGTAGTTATGAACTAGATGAAGATCTAGCAAGGGAGACTGAGAAGGATAGTAGAGTAGTAGGAAAACAAGGAAAGAGCAGTATAATGAATTCCCACAAAGTATATAAAGAAAAAGAGGCTTATGGACAGTATAAAAACTATACAAAAGTCAAGAAGTATAAGAATGGAGAAAAGGCCATTAGATATCCCAGTTAAGTTATCATTGGTAAATTTTGACAGAGCAGTTTTGAATTAGGAAGAGTTTGAAGAAAGGAAATGGATTGAGTCACTGCAAATGGCTTTCTTAAAGTCTTTGGTCCTGAAAGGGTGGAGAGATAAAGTATAATAACAAGCAGAGACGGATGGATAAAGGGAGGGGTTTTTGTTCAAGAATGAGATAGACATGTATATTCTTGTAGGCAGCAGGGCAACAGAGATAGAGAGAGTGAGATTCAAAATTAGCAAAAGAGGGGATATTATTAGAGGTAGTATCTGGTAGAGAAGACAAATGGAATTCCATTACAGGGAAGCTGATGTCAAAAAGAACTTTCTTACGATTAGAATTTTACAAAAATGAAGAGAAGAGTTTATTAAAAAAGTGGCTCCTTCATCACTGAAATTTTAAAACAGAACCTGGAGACATAGTTCTTGTGGATGCTAGAGGGAAGATTTCTGTCCTAGTTGAGAGTTGAACAAGATATCTTTTATGGTCCCTTATAGTTCTAAGATTCTATGATATGCTCGCTATATAAAATACAAAGTGATTTTGTTGGACTTTTTTTTCCTTTTAAAACATTTTGTTACAAGGAAATTTTGACTCCCTGGGAGAGACAGGAAGGGACAAATATATCTGGAAATGAAGATGAAATCAAAACAAAACAAAGTGAAACAAAACCAGATGATATCAACAATTAAAAATAAAACTAGAAAGAAATGAAGTCAATACTTTCCCCTAAAGGATTCAGTTCCTGATGGTAGAACTTAAGGCATCAGATTTGAGCAGTGGAATTACTTTACACTCATCAGATTCTATTATTTAGGTAACCACAAACTTTGTCAATGCATTAATATATTCCTGCTTATAAGGCTCTCTAAAATTGACTCTTAGACTGTGATGTACATACACATACCAAGAGCTTTCCCTAAGGTCTGTCAAGTCAATTTTATTCGCCAAGGATCTATTAACTTTAAATATAGAAAATAAAATTACAATCACTCTCTAAAGCTGATATAGATTCACCACCACCCTTTCTCCTTCCCACCTCCCTCTCTCTCTCTTATCACTGATGAAATACATTCGGAAAAGAATAGCCTATTGAGAAGAATTATCAGCTTTCCATACAAACTGAAATGTAGAGCAATAAAATACTGTCAAGCATAGGATTTTATTGTGCATAAATCTATCTTATAGCTTATAGTTAATAAAATGAAACTTTTGCTGTTAGCGGGGACATTTCAGCTGGGCATATTCTTTCAAGGAATCTAAAAACTACAGTATGATAGAATCTCAGAGTTAGAAATGTCCTCAGAAACCATCTCTTCCAAGGTGTACCTAAAATTCCCAGAAGTGGTCATCCTTTAAATAATTTATTTAGGGGGTGGCTAGGTGGCGCAATGAATATAGCACTGGCCCTGAAGTCAGGAGGACCTGAATTCAAATCTAGACTCAGACCCTTAACACTTACTAAGTGTGACTTTATGCAAGTCACTTAACCCCAATTGTTCTGCCTTCCCCCCCTCCAAAAAGCAAATATATATAGTAGTTTATCTTTCCCCAGTTACATGTAAAAACAATTTTTAGCATTTGTTTTTAAAACTTCGTGTTCCAAATTCTCTCCCTTCCTCCTTCCCCAACCCCCCTCTTTGAGAAGGCAAGAATTTCAATATAGGTTATACATGTGTAGTCATGCTAAACATTTCCATAAAGTCATATTGTGAAAGGAAATAGACAAAATTTTCAAGAAAAATAAAGAAAATAAGAAAAAAGTATGCTTCAATTTGCATTCAGACACTCTTGTTTCTTTCTCTCGGGATGGACAGCATTTTTCATCATAAGTCCTTCTGAGTTGTCATGGATCATTGTATGGCTGAGAATAACTAAATTTTTCACAGATGATTATCTTCCAATATTGTTGTTACTTTATACCCAGTATTTTTACTTCGCAACAACCCATGCAAGTCTTTCCAGATTTTTCTTAGAGTAGCCTGCTCATAGCACAGTAGTAATCCATCATAATCACATACCAAAATTTGTTCAGCAATTCACCAGTTGATGGACATTTCCTCAATTTCCAATTCTTGGCCACCAGAAAAGAACTATTATAAATATTTTTGTACAAATAGGTCTTTTTCCTTTTTTAAATCTCTTTTTGGATACAGATGTGGTAGTGGTATTCCTAACTCAAAGGGTATGCATGGTTTTGTAGCCTTTTTACACAGTTCTAAATTGCTCTATAAAAAGGTTGAATCCATTCACAACTACCAATAGTGCATTAATGTCTCATTTTCCTCACATCCCTTCCACCATTTGTCATTTTCCTTTTCTATCCTTTTAACCAAAATAATAGGTATTATGAATTAGATGACCTCAGAATTGTTTTAATTTGCATTTCCCCAATCAATTGTGAGTTAGAACATTTGTTCATATGACTATAGTTTTTATAGCTTCTTCTGAAAATTATTCATAACATTTATCAAATGGATAATGGCTCTTAATTTTTTTTTATAAATTTGACTCAGTTCTCTACATATATAAGAAATGAAGCATTTAAAGGAGAAACTTGTTTCAAATTTTTTGCAGTTATTACTAGCTGTATTTCCCTCCATACTATCACCCTAGTTTATTCTATTCTCTCTTTCCTTTCACTCTGTCCCTCCTCAAAAGTGTTTTGCTTCTGACTACACCTCCCCTAAACTTCCATCCCTTATATCACCACCACCCATGTTCTCTTTCTAATTTTCCCTTTCCCTATCTCCCAGTACATTCCTCTTTCATTCCTTAATTCTATTTTTACAGATAATATCCCTTCATGTCCAAATCACACCTTTGTCCTTTGTCTATGTAAATTTGAATCTAGCCTAAGAATGAGAAAGTTCTTATGAGTTGTATCATTTCCCATGTAGAAATATAAAAAGTTTAACCTTATCAAATCCCTTATAATTTCCCTTTCCTATTTACTATTTATGCTTCTCATATTTGAAAGTCAAAATTTCTATTCAGTTCTGGTATTTTCATCAAAAATAATTGAAAGTTCCCTATCTCATTGAATATTGATTTTTCTCTTGATGCATTATACTTAGTTTTGCTGAGTAGGTGATTCTTGGTTGTAATTCTAGCTCTATTGCTCTCTGGAATATCATATTCCAAACCTTCCAATCAATTAATGTAGAAGCTGCTAAATCTTGCATTATCCTGACTGTGGCTCCACAATACTTACTTTCTGGCTACTTGCAATATTTTCTCCTTGACCTGAGAGCTCTATAATTTGGCTACAATATCCATGGGAGTTTTCATTTTGGGATTGCTTTCATAAGGTGATTAGTTGATGCAGCGGTTATCTTTGCTTTCACTTGAAGACCTCTAGTGAGAATAGAATGAATGAGGGGGGGGGGCATAAGATGGTGGGAAATAGAGTTAGTCTTTCACAGCAAGACTATTATGGAAGTTTTTTGCATGACTACACCTGTATAGCCTATATCAAATTGCTTGCCTTCTCAATGGGGGTGGGTGGGGAGAGAGGAAAGTAGAGAAATTGGAACTGAAAGCTTTAAAAAAAAGTAATTTTAAAATTGATTTACATGTAACTGAGAAATAAGATATATAGGCAATGGGTATAGAAATCTATCTTTGAGGGTGAAACAGGGATGTCTATTATCACTACTGCTATTTAATATGTCACTAGCAATGTTAACTTTAGCAGTAAGAGAAGATAAAGATGAAGCAATTAGAAAAGGCAAAGACGAAACAAAGCTATCTCCCTTTGCAGATGATAAGATAATATACCTAGAAAATCCTAGAGAATTCAGTAAAAAACATACATATATATGTATATGTATATATGTGTATATGCATATATAAATAAAGTAAAAATTACATATATAGAATCAAGTAAAATTTCATATATGTATGTATGTATAAAACAAAACCCAATGGCAAGAGGTAAAGAAACTCCACTTAAAGTCACTGTACACATTATAAAATATTTGGAACCTACCTGACAAAACAAACCCAGGAATTTATGAACACAATTACAAACACCTTTCACACAAATAGTCAAGTCTAAGTAATTGGAGAAAAACATCAGTTGCTTGTGCACATGTCAAGTTAATATAATAAAAATGACAATTCTACCTAAATTAATTTACTTATGCAGTGCCATAACAATTAACTACCAAAAATAATTTATAGAGATAGAAAAAAATAACAAAATTCATCTAAAAAAACAAGAGGTCCAGAATATTAAGGGAATTAATGAAAAGGAATACTAAGGAAGGTGGCCTAGCCATACCAGATTTTAAATTGTATTATAAAACATCAATCATCAAAAACACTCAGTACTAGATAAGGAATAGAGGGGTAAATCAGGAGAATAATTTGGGTAGCGAGGACACAAAAATCAGTGATTATGGTAATCTACTATTTGAAAAACCCAAGGATCCCAGCTTCTGGGATAAGAACTCACTATTTGATAAAAAAAAAAAAAAGCACTTCTGGGAAATCTGGAAAATAGTGTGGCAGAAACTGGATATAGACCAACATCTTATACCGCATACTAAAATAAAATCCAAATGGGTACACAATTCAGATTTAATAATATATTATAAACAAAATAAGGGAGCAATGAATAGTTTATCTGTCAGATTTATGGAGAATGGAGGAATTTATGGCCAAACAAGAGATAGAGAACATTATGAAATGCAAAATGAATAATTTTGATTACATTTAAATTGAACAAGTTTTTGCACAAAGTTGATGCAATCCAGATTAGGAGGGAAACAAAATGGGGAAACATTTTTTGCAACCAGTGTCTCTGACAAAGGTCTCTTTTCAAAAAGATATAGATAAGTGGGTCAAATTTATAAAAATACAAGTCAGTCCCCAATTGATAAATAGTCAAAAGATATAAAGAGGCAGTTTTCAGAAGAATTTAAATCTGTCTATAGTCATGTGAAAAAAGCTCTAAATCACTCCTGATTAGAGAAATGCAAATCAAAACAATTCTGAAGTACCACCTCATACCTATCAGATTGGTTAACCTGACAAAATGAGATAATTGTAAATGTTGGAGATGTAGGAAAATTTGATTACTAATTCATTGCTGGTTGAGTTGTGAAATGATTCAACCATTCTGGAGAGCAATTTGGAACTATTGCCAAGAGGCAATAAAATGTGTCTTTTTGACATATTTTTACTTTTACCCAGCAATGCCACTTCTGGGATGGTATATCAAAGAAATCATAAAAATGAGAAAAGAACCTACACATACAAAAATATTTATAGAATCTTTTTTTTTATGGTGGCCAAAATTTGGAAATTGAGGTGATGCCCATCAATCAGAGAATGGATGAACAAGGTGTGGTATATGAATGTGATAGAATAGTACCACACTATAGGAAATGATGAGCAGGCAGACTGGAGAAAAGCCTGGAAAGATCTATATGAACTGATGCCTAGTGAGGTAAGCAGAACCAGGCGAACATTGTTCACAGTTGCAATCACATTGTGTGATGACTCAGTTGAATAGACTTAGCTCTTCTAAACAATGTGAGGCTCTAAGGCAACTCCAGAAGACTCAAGATGAAAAATGTTGTAGACATACAGAGAAAGAACTATGTAGTTTGAATGAAGATTGAAGCATACTATTTGCTCTCACTCTCCTTTTTATTTTGTTTTGATTTGATTTGTTTTATTTCTTTTTTCTTGGAGTTCATTCTATTGGTTCCAATTCTTTTTTTTTAGTTTCAATTTATTTATTATTATTTTAGTTTTCTACATTCATTTCCACAAGATTTTGAGTTACAAATTTTCTCCCCATCTTTCCCATACCTCCACTCTAAGATATTGAGCCTACTGAACACCTCCTCCCCAATCTGTTTTCCCTTATGTCCTCCCCTATGCCTCCCCAACTTTCTAGAAGGGCAAGATGAGTTTCTACCCCAGTGCCTGCATGTCTTATTTCCCAGTTGCATGTAAAAAAAACATTAAACATTTGTTTAGAACTTTGATTTTTTGATCTTTTGCTTCTTCCTTCCTCACCCACCCCACTGAGAGAACATGCAATTCAATATAGGCTATACATGTGTAGTTAAGCAAAACCTTTCTATAGTAGTTTTGTTGTGAAAGACTAACTATGTTTTGCTCCATCCTATCTCACTCCCCACTTACTCTGTTTTCTACTTTGACCCTGTCCCTTTTCAAAAGTGTTTTCTTCTATCTACTCTCTCCCCCTATCTGCCCCCCCTTGTAAGATATATCCCCCTTTTATAGCCTTAATCCTACTTTCATATAGGTTAAGACACCCAACTGAGTGTGTATGTTATTCACTCCTTAAGCTAAATTCAATGAGCATAAGGTTGACTCATTCTCTTTCACCTTCCTGCTCTTCTACATTGTAAAAGCCTTCTCCTGCCTCCTTAATGTGAGATAATCCACCCTATTCTATCTCTCACTTTCTCCTTCTCCAAATATATTTCTACCACCTCTTAGTTTTATTTTCTATATAACATCATTTCACATCCAACTCACCCTGTGACATCTGTCCATGTTTGTAAACTCATACACAAACACACATACACACATACCCACCTAAACTTACACATATGTGCATACATATATGTAATATATGAACATGTATGTAATATATGTGTGTAATATATATTCTCTTCAATGATCCTCATAAAAAGAAAAGTCTCATGAATTACATTTTTAATTTTTCCATGTAGGAATGTAAATACTTCAACTGTAATAAGTTCCTTATGACTTCTATTTCCTGTTTACCTTCTCATGTTTGTCATGCTTCTTGCATTTGAAAGTCAAGTATTTTGTTCTGCTCTGTTTTTTTTTTTCATCAAGAATGTTTGAAAGTTCTTTATTTCATTGAATGACCATATTTTCCACTGAAGCATTATAATCAGTTTGGCTTCATAGATGATTTTAGGTTTTAATCCTAGCTCCTTTGACCTCTAGAATATCATATTCCAAGCCCTTCAATCCCTTAAGGTAGAAGCTGCTAGATCTTGTGGTATCCTGATTGTAGTTTCAAAGAACTCAACTGTTTTCTTCCTGACTGTTTGTAATATTTTTTCCTTGATCTGTGAACTCTGGAATTTGGCTACAATATTCCTAGGAGTTTTTTTTTTGGGGGGGGAGGACTTTTTCAAGAGGTGATAAGTGAATTCTTTCAATTTCTATTTTTCCCTTTGATTCTAGAATATCTGGGCAATTTTCCTTGAGAATGTCTTTTTTTTAGAAAAAATTATTTTTGTTTTACAACATTCATTTACACAAGATTTTGAATTACAGATTTTCTCCCCAATTTACCTCTAACCACCACCCCCAGAAGAGCAACCCTAGTGACTACCAATCTTCCCCAATCTGGTCTCTCTTATATCTTCCCCATTCCCCCTCCAACTTTCCAGTACGGTAAGATGGATCTCCACACCCCAGTACCTGTTTATCTTATTTCACAGTGCATGTAAAATAACAATAATAATAATAAATTTTTAAACATTTGACTTTGAAACTTTGAATTCCAGATTCTTTCCCTTCTTCCCTCATCACCCACCCCTACTGGGAAGATAAGAACTTCAATATAGGTCGTACATGTGTAGTTATGCAAAACATTTCGATAGTGGATATATTGAGAAAGACTGATAATATAAAAAATATATAAAACTTCCCTCCATCCTGTCCTGCCCCCTACTTGTTTTGTTTTCTACTTTGACCATGTCCATTTTCAAAAGTCCATGCTTCTAACTACCCTCCCCCTAAAACTGCCCTCCCTTCTATCATGTCCTCTCTTATCCCCTTTCCCTTTACTTTCCTGTAGGATAAGATACACAATTTAGTGTGTGTATTACTCCCTCGTTAAGCCAAATTCAATGATAGTAAGGTTGACCCATTTTCTTTTGCCTTTCTCTTCTTCCCTTTCATTGTAACAGTTTGCCTTTGCCTCTTATATATGAGGTAATTTACCCTATTCTATCTCTCCCTACATCCTCTCATTATGTTCCTCTCTCACCACTTAAATTTATTTTTTTAAATATCATGCCTTCCTATTCAATTGATCCTATGCATTCTGTCTAGGTATACTTGTACACACACACATGCATACACACACATGCTCACATATGAATTCATACAAACATATACCCTCCTATATAGACATATATATGTATACACACACACACACATATATATATGCATTTATATTCCCTTCAACTATCCTCATGCTGAGAAAAGTTTCATGAATTACAATTATAATTTTTCCATGTAGGAATGTGAATAGTTCAACTTTGAGCAGTCCCTTATGATTTTCCCCATTTACCTTCTCATGCTTCTCTTGCTTCTTGTATTTGAATTTCAAATTTTCTATTCAACTCTGGCTTTTTCATCAAGAATGCTTGAAAGTCCTCTATATCATTGAATGACCATATTTTTTCCCTGAAACATTATACTCAGTTTTGCTGGGTAAGTGATTCTTGGTTTTAATCCTAACTCATTTGACCTCTGGAATATCGTATTCCAAGCCCGTTGATCCCTTAATGTAGAAGCTGCTAGATCTTGTGTTATCTTGATTGTGTTTCCACAATATTCAAATTATTTCTTATTGGCTGCCTGTAATGTTTTCTCCTTGATCTGGGAACTCATGAACCTGGTTATAATATTCCTAGGAGTTTTGTTTTTGAGATCTTTTTCAGGAGGTGATATGTGAATTCTTTCCATTTCTATTTTGCCCTCTGGTTCTGAAATATCATGGCAATTTTCCTTGAGAATTTCATGAAGAATGATTTCTAGGTTCTTTTTTTTTAATCATGGCTTTAAGGTGGACCAATATTTTTAAATTACCTCTCCTGGATCTATTTTCCAGGTCAGTGGTTTTTCCAATAAGATATTTCACATTGCCTTCTGATTTTTCAATTGTTTGAATCTGTTTAATAATATCTTGATTTTTATAAAGTCATTAGATTCCATTAGCTCCAATCTAGTTCTGAAGAAATTATTCTCTTCAGTGAACTTTTGAAATTCTTTTTCCATCTGGCAAATTCAGGTTTTTAAGGCATTCTTCTGCTCCTTGGCCTCTTTTGGGCCTGTTTTGCCATTTGAGTTAGTATGATTTTTAAGGTGTTATTTTCTTCAGTTAGGTTGTTGACACTCTTTTCAGGATTTCCTGTCATCATTCTCATTTCTCTTCCCAACTTTTACTCCACTTCTCTTACTTGCTTGTCAAAATCCTTCTTGAACTCCTCTATGGCCTGCAAGCAGTCCATCTTTTTCTTGGAAGCTTTTGGTGCAGGAGTTCTGACTTTGTTGTCTTCCTCTCATTCCATGCTTTGATCCTTTTTGTCCCTAATAAAGGAATACAAGCTTTAACTGCTTTGCTTCCATGCTTGCTCATGTTACCACTCAATTACTTGACTTTTGAGCTTTTTGCCATAGTAGAACTCTGCTTCCAGAGAGGATAGCTTTTCCCCAAATTGCTGAAGTTTCACAGCTGCCAGACCTATTAGTTGGGTGCCCTCTCTGAAGCCTACACAGGCTCTGGCACCTGGTCACACAACCCGGGGCCTCCACCCAAGATAGCAATCCAGATGCAAGCATGTTAAAGCAAGAGTGATTACCCCTCAGAACAGTTGCTTGTTTCCCCTATGATCTGCATGCCAGGAGCACTGAAGCAGCCATAAAATGGTGGCTGCATGGCTGCAGCACTTCCACTACTTCTTGCCTTCTCACCCCAGAGAGCAGAGGCCAGACCATGCTCTCAGACTCTCTATTCACACAGTGTCCACATTGACCTTTTACTTTGCTTTGACATTTATGGATTGATAATTCTGGAAACTGCCACAGCTACAGGTGATGCACTGTCCTGAGGTCCCCTCCAGCCACTGCTAGTCAGGACTGCCCTGAGGCTAAAACTGAGGCCTGACACAGGGCTGGGCTGGATTCCCAGCATGCTGTGATGCATCGATCCTTCCTTCCAGCCTTCCAAGCTGCCTTCAATGGAAGATTTATTTCTCTTTGTTACTTTGTAGGTTGTATAGTTCTAAAGTTTGTTTAGAGTCATATTTTATAGGCATATGAGGTGGTTATGGGGGAAGTTCATGTAGTTTTCCTGATTCTACACTGCCATCTTGGCTCTGCCCTAAGAATTTCTTGAAATATGATTTCTAGGCTCTTTTTTAATCATGGCTTTCAGGTAGTCCAATAATTTTTAAATTTTCTCTCCTGGATCTATTTTCCAGGTCAGCAGTTGTTCCCACAAGATATTTCAAATTGCCTTCTGGTTTTTTTTTTTTTCATTTGTTTGAATCTGTTTCATAATACCTTAATTTCTCATAAAGTCTTTAGCTTCCATTTGCTCCAATATAATTTTGAAGGAATTATTCTCTTCAAAGAGTTTTTGCAATTCCTTTTCCACATGGCCAATTTGGCTTTTTAGGGCATTCTTCTCTTCTTTGGATCTCTCTTTTTTTGCCATTTTATTTAGTAATTTTTTAATGTGTTATTTTCTTCAGTCAAGCTGTTGACTCACTTTTCATGATTTTCTTACATCATTCCCCTTTCTCTTCTCAATTTTTCCTCCACTTCTCTTTGATTTTCATCTTCTTGAGTGCCTCCATGGATTGCAACCTGTTTATATTATTCTTCGTAACTTTTGATGAAGGAGTTTTGACTTTGTTGTCTTCTTCTGCTTCCATGTTTTAATCCCATTTGCCCCCCCCCAAAAAAAAAAAGTCACTTTGGTCTGATTGTGCTTCCTTTTTTTTGTTCATCTTGATAGCCAATTACTTGATGTTTGAGCTCTTTGCCATGGTAGAACTCTGCTTCCATAGTGGAAAGAGCTGTGTCCCAAATTGTTGGAATTTTCATGAATACTATAAGAGCTGTTGTCAGAGCTATGAGGAGGGTGCCACTTCTCACCCCAGGACCACCAACCAAGACTGCAACCCATATCCAAGCAGTTCAAAGTGAGAGTGATTACCCTCTGAATGTGCACTTGGTCCCCATACCATCTTCAGGCCAGGAGCTCAGGAGGCAGCTATGCCATCATGTACCTCTCATCCTGGAGGTTAGGCTCCAGACCATGCTTTTCTGTCATCCAGTTCCAACTGAGTTCTCCACTGACCTTTTACTTTCTCTTTGGAATTTATGGGTTGAGAAGTCTGCAAGCCACCACAGCTGCTAGTGATTCACTCTCCTGATGTATGCTCCAGCCAATTTGTGCTGCTGGTCAGTGCTTCCCTGCATCTTGGTCCATACTTCTCACATGGGACTGCACTAAACTCCCAGCCTGGTATGATTGACCTTTCCTGTTGGCCTTACAGGGTACCTTCAGCAGAAGATTCGTTTCTCTCTATTACTTTGTGGGTTTTGTAGCTCTAAAATGTGTTTAGAGCCATTTTTTTCTGCCATGTTATAGCTTCAGCTCCTGGCCTGCAGAGTGTAGGGGGACAAAGCGACCAGTCTAAGGGGTAATTGCTCTTGCTTTTACCTGCTTGAATCTGGATTGCAGTCTAGGGTGGAGGTCTTGGGGTGTGTGACCAGCTTGCCAGAGCATTTGGAGGCTTCAGAGAGGGCACCCATCTAATACCTCCAGCAGCTGAGAAAATCCCAGCATTTGGAATGAAGCTCCTCCATCTGGTGGCAGAGTCCGACTGTGGCAAAAAGCTCAAATGCCAAATAATTGAGTGTCAAAATGAGCCAGCAAAGGAAGCACCCAAGCAAAGCAATCCAACACTAGAATACTTTTGGGGAGACAAAAAGGATCAAAGCATGGAACAGGAGGAAGAAAGTGAAATCAGAACTCCTGCACCAAAAGCTTCAAAGGAAAATACAAGCTGGATACAGAACACAGAAGACCTTAAGAAGCAGATAAGAGAAATGGAGGAAAAATTGGGAAGAGAAATGAGAACAATGCAAGAAAATTATGAAATGAGAGTCAACAGCCTGACTGAGGAAAATACAACCTTAAAAAATAGACTAACTTAAATGGCAAAAGAGGCTCAAAAAGTCAATGAGGAGTAGAATGCATCAAAAAGCTGAATTTTCCAGATAGAAAAAGAATCTCAAAAGCTCACTGAGGAGAATCATTCCTTCATAATTAGATTGGAGTAAATGGAAGCTAGTGACTTTATGAGAAATCAAAAAGCTGTTAAACAGATCCAAGCAAATGAAAGAATAGAAGGCAATGTGAAATACATCATGGGGAAAACGACTGACCTGGAAAATAGATCCAGGAGAGATAATTTAAAAATTATTGGACCACCTGAAAGCCATGATCAAAGAAAAAACCTAGAAATCATTGTCCAAGAAATTCTCAAAGAAAACTGCCCTGATGTTGTAGAACCTGTATCAGCAATGCCATATTCACAATGCCTATGGAAATTACAGATATGCTGATATAATTATCCATCACAAAATACATCATGCTTACCATATGGGGGAATAAGCTAGAAAATTTATTAAAATACCAAAAGACTGAGTCCCAAAACCAGAAAGTGAAAGCCATCAGAGTAGTTATGACATTGGCACAGGTAGATAAAGTAGAAAGCACCCACATTCTCAACCCTTTAAAACAGAACAGTCTACCTCAGGCAAAGGTCCTCCTCTCCCCACTCACAGCAACCACCCAGCATCCAGGAAGCATGCTCCAAGCAGCTCTGGCCCCTGGCAGTCCTCAGCAGGAGTCCTTAGCAGAAAATCTGGCTAACTCAAAAAGTGCTTCACGCTGCTGCTGCCTCTGCTGCTACTGCCCCCACTGCTAGCCACCACAGGAACTCTAGCTTGGCTTCCGCTTCCTCTTGCTCTGCCCCTTCCTGCTACGTCAGCAAGTCCAATGGGGCATGGAAGATCTTTAAATCCCATAACCCTTACATTTGGCCCCAAGATCTTTCATGTCCCTTACTTGGCAAAAATACAGTAGGAATAACTGGTGTCAACAAAATTTCACAAAAATATAACAAGAATAGCACACAATAAACACAGAAAACCATATTTTAGGGTGGGTCTTGAGCACAAGCTCCCCATCATTACCCCCACCCTGAACAAATGGGGCCCCAAAATCTTGTGGTAAGGGGTGAAGGTCTCTTCTTCTATGGCTACTTGGTGCTGAAATCGGATGTAGAGCTGTCCCTGTCCTAAGGGGTCCTGAGAGGTCAGTTCTTAATATGCTTGATGCCAGGTCCAAGGGTGACACATCACAGTTGCAGACAGGGGGTGACATCCAGCTTAAGCTATCAGGCATCTACAGATGGAGGGTACCAAGCCTGTGGAACCAAATCTAGCAAACAAGGTGAACAGACAAAAAATCAAGAAGAAGCAAAGAGACAATAACCAGACTATTGTAGCCTCACTCATGGTAGAATAAATGAGTTAAGGGTACAATTTTGTGATCATCTCCAGAATAAACAATAGTTACAGTGCTATCCCTCCCATGTGCTATAATCTCTGCAGCTTTTGGAACATCATCTGGCTTTCGTTTTACCCATACTTTAGCTCCTGATTTTATTCTATCAATAGAACCAAATCCTTCAGTTCCTCTGACAGTTATTTTGGAAGGAGGGTCAGTTTTTACAAGTGGTATTGTTTTACAAGGAACAATAATCACTTGAACTATCCTATCATTTTTATGAATCTGTATGGGCCCTTCACCTAAATTATAGAATGTTACAACAATTTCTCCTTGATAATTAGAATCTATTACTCCAGCCAATACATGTATTCCTTGAGCTGCTAATCCTGATTTGGGTAAAATCTGTCCAAAGTGATTTTTAGGTATTCTTATGCATATCCCAGTGGAGATTTTTCTTATTTCTTTTCTGTCCAACCAAAAGTCCTCTAAACAATGTAAATCATACCCCATCGAACCAGGTGTTGCTGGGTACGGTGCTGGGACATCTGGCCTCAAGGTCCAATACTCAATATTTGGGATCTTATGTGTTTGTTGTTTTCTAATTTGCAGATTGGGGGTCATCATTCTGGCTAGAAGTGTACTTCGTCCCAATGGTCTATTATTCAAATTATGCAAAGCCATGAACAAATTATCCTTCCAATGTTGATATGAATTATTGGAACTTAACTTCCTCAACTGTTCTTTCAGTAATCCATTCATTCTTTCAATTAACCCAGATGCTTCTGGATAATATGGAATACGATATATCCATTCTATATTGTTTAGTATACAATACTTCTTCATTTCATTGCCTTTGAAATGTGACCCATTGTCACTTTGAATCTGCATTGGGGTTCCATAATATAGACTTATGAGATCTAGAGTTTTACAAGTGTTTTTCTGGGTTGCATTCTTATAAGGACAAGCTACTAGTACACCTGAATAAGTGTCAACACAAGTACATATAAATCTGCATCCTTTATCCAATGGTAGTGGACCAATATAATCTATTTGCCAGATTTGGGCTGGGACTTTTCCTCTTGCTATCTCTCCAGTTACTACCCAAGGAACAGTTCACTCCTTTTCCAATTGACATATATGACATTCCTCTGCTATCTGTTTTAACAGTGAATGAGAGATACTACCGTGTTTCCCCGATAATAAGACCTATCCCGAAAACAAGCCCTCCCCTTACTGTGTAAGATTCCTCTAAAATAAGCCCTCCCCTGAAAATAAGCCCTATTGAGATTGCTACTGTAGTGAAGGTGATCCCCTGCGCTACACGCTACATTACGGTACCCTCTGTATGCACCATTCCCCCCACCCCCCCCGTGAAACGCACGCTGTACTCCGAGCTGCATCATCCTGTTCTTCTCCAGTGATTTACTTGCTGGTACATTTTTTTTGTTCACATTTACCTGTTTATTAAAATTGCTGTCAATGTTCATTAAAATAAGCCCTCCCCTGAAAATAAGCCCTCTGGTGTTTTTCTGTCCAAAAAAAAATTAATAAGACAGTGTCTTATTATCGGGGAAACATGGTAATACCTCGATCTTGTGCCCACTGGGGTGTGGCCTGTTTGGTGGACCCATTTTGCTAATACCGGATCATCAGTTGTTGTCAAAGTAGGGACAATATGTTCAGTAGCAATCTTAGCCAGTCGATCAGCATGAGCATTGTATTCACGTTCTGGTGTGGTGGGGGCCATGTGAGCATCTACATGAAAAACTGACAAGTCAGTGACCAAAGACATGTTCCAGATATCTTCCCATAATTCTTTGCCCCAGAGTTGTTTGCCATGAATTTCCCAATTTTCATTTTTCCACATGGTCATCCATGTAGCCAACCCATTAGCTACCGCCCATGAATCAGTGAATATATGACACTGTCCTCCTTGTTCTATTTTTATAGCTTGATATACTGCCATAAGTTCAGCATATTGGCTTCTTGCACCTATCCCAGTCCTTTCCAAAGTCCTTCTAGTACATGGGTTATAGGCCACTGCTTTCCAATGTCTTTTTTGCCCCAAATATTTTGCTGTCCCATCAGTAAACCATGCATGTCTCTTTTGTTCCTCAGTTAATACATCATATCCCTCATTCCATTTTACAGTGGACTGTACCAACTGATGCTTTGGCTCAGGGGGTGTGTCATTCCTCTCAATTTCTATGTTTGCTACAGATTCATGTAGAGCAGAGACTCCGCTTTTGCCTGTTTTCACTCTATTTTGAATATACCACTTCCATTTGATTATACTAGCCTCTTGGGCATGTCCAATTCTGTGAGAAGCTGGGGTACTCATAACCCAGGTCATAATTGGGATTCCAGGTCTTAATATCACTTCATGGCCCAGAGTCAGTTGTTCAGTCTCCACCAAGGCCAATATGCAGCTAACAACTGCTTTTCAAAAGGTGTATACTGGACTCCAGATGAAGGGAGTTTCCTACACCAAAATCCCAAAGGTACATTTCGGCTTTGTTGTTTTTGCCATAAGCTCCAGTTTGCATAATCATCTTATACAGTCACTTGCAATTCCACTGGACCATTTTGCATGGGCCACAAATCTAGGGCCAATTGTATGGCAGCCTTGGCTTCTTCAAAAGCTTTACTCTGCTCAAGTCCCCAATCAAATTCATATTTCTTCCGTGTGACTCTATATAAAGGTTTTAAAATCTGTCCCAAATGTGGAATGTGGTGCCTCCAGTGTCCAAACAATCCTATGAACTTTTGGGCCTCCTTCTTATTGGTAGGGGTAGGAAAATCCTGAATCTTTTGTCGGGCTTGAGGAAGAAGCTCCCGTTGTATACCCAAAAATTTCACATTTTGAGCTGGTCCTTGAACCTTTTCAGGGTTAATTTCCCACCCTTTACTTTTCATATGCTCAATTAAAAGGGTCAAACTCCTTTCCACTTCTTTCGCATCTTTTCCCTGTATCATGATATCATCAATGTAGTGGGTAAGCTGTATACCAGATAGCTTTAATTCATCCAACTGTTCAGCCACAATCCTGTGACAAATAGTGGGGCTTTATATGTACCCTTGTGGCAAGTGGGTGAAAGTATATTGTCTACCCTGCCAAGTGAAAGCGAATTGGTCCCATTGTTTAGGGCCTATTGGGATGGTGAAGAAGGCATTTGCCAAGTCAATAACTGCATACCAAGTCCCATCATATTTCTGGATCCTTTCCATTAAGGTGATGGTATCTGGAACAGCAGCATACAAAGAAGGAGTCACCTTATTCAACTGTCTATAATCCACAGTCATTCTCCATGTCCCATCTGATTTTCTTACTGGCCAGACAGGATTATTCCATCTTGTGGTTGTAGGGACTAACACTCCTGCTTCAACATATTCCTTTATAGTAGTGGTAATTTCATCTTGCCCACCTGGCACACGATACTGTTTTAAAGTAATTACTTCAGAAGTTTCAGGTAAAGTGATTGAGTCGATTTTTAGGTTTCCCACTAAAACTGTATTAATTCCTATCTTCCTCACAGCAAATTGGTATCTCCCTTCAGGTAAATTCAGAGTCATGCCTCTCAATACATCTACTCCAATGATGTATTCTGGAATGGGTACAATAACCACAGTATATTCTTTCTTAGGTAACTGCCCAATTTTCATTGTTATTTTAACTTGTTTGGCTGATATTTCAGTGCCTCCTAGACCTGTGATGGTAATAGGAGTTCCATGTTTTAACTTATCAGGGTTTCCATAGATAAGTGTGGCCTCAGCCCCAGTCTCAAGCAGTGCCCTAGTCACAGTAGTTGATCCATTCTTCCAATATATTGTTAAACCAATATGGGGTCTGCAATCTCTTCTGCATATTTCTTTTATCTGGGCTGGGGCTTGGCCTATCTCCTATTCCCCCTGAAGGTGGGGCAAACTTGGATACAATGATTCAGATTCAGAAGTATCTGCAGGGGTGGTTCCTGCTTCCCTGTTCATTCTAATGCTAAGTACCTTTTCTTGGTACAGCTTATGCAGCTCTTCAGCTGGAATACCATCTATTCTTCTAAAGTCCACCCCTGCTCTCAATAGAGCAGTAAACAGTTCCCTTCTTGTTGGTCTATTTTGTCTCTGAATCCTCTGGCTGTTTACTCTTCTCTCTGGAGGCAATTTGTCTTTTTCCTATTCTCCTAAATCTCTTAATTGTGAAATCTTATCCAGCACCTCTGAAAGAGAGTGCCCTATTTCTCCAATTAATAGAGTCAGAATTAGGTTCTTATATGCAAGAGGAGCCATCTTCACTATGATATTTCTATGAGGAACTCCTAGGGGGGGTATCATAATATGCATTTGCATCTCCAATTATGATAGCAGTTTTCATTACCTCCTCCTTTAGCTTTCTCATACAGTCTCTAAGTGAGTACCAGGGTCTATCTCCCCTAGGCCACATAGATTCAATAGGATATTGCTTTTTGTAACCTTCTGCAGCTAAAGCTAGCAGATTAGTTTTGTTGTTACCTCCTTGCATATGGTGATCCCTAAAAGCCTGGTGTACAATAGGATTCTGACTTATACTTATGAATTTTAAACAGTCCTCATTGTCCAGTGTTATTCCTCCGGTGCTTTCATCAGTGATTCTTACTATCCAAGACACTAAAGACTCCCCCATTCTTTGGGCAAATCTACTCAATATATCAGTGATCTCCTGTTGAGTGAAATCCTCAATTATCTCCCTGGACTCTGTTTTGCCTCGGTGGTTCTCCTGCCTTCTTCTTCGTATGGGGAGAGCTTCTACATTAGGAGACTCCTCATCTAACCTTGCTCCATTCTCCTCACACACATTCTCCTGGAAGCTGTCAGGGCAACTCTGCCCAGCCTGTACAAAAGCTGCATGCACATTCCTTCGGCTAGTTTTTTGCTTCCTTTTAGCTACATGAACAGTAGCTTGCTCCTGGACCACATGAGTCCCTCCAGTTTGGTCTTCTGAGTGCTGTGACACAGAAGAATCCTCAGGCAAACCAGCTGACTCCCTAGCCATCCGAGCTCTTTCCTCCAGCAGCTTATCCCTACTTTTACACATAAGGCGATAACTTGTTAGCAGCACCCAGCCTCTCCTGCACACTCCTGCCAGTTCTTTGCCTGGTTCTATGGGTATTGCTTTCAAACATCTTTCCAAATCTCCAGGTTCTCCCTCTTTTAGCCTTGGTTCCCAGTTTTCACAGGGCCCTGTGCTTTTAGCCCATTCTCTGGCTAGAGAGGAATAAGGCAAATCCTCCCATCCTGGAATAGCCATTTCTCCTTCTAAAGCCCCACTGCTTCCAAATAGAGGCCTGACATTTTGTGATCCCATCTTCATCGCCAAATATATCAGCAATGCCATATTCACAATGCCTATGGAAATTACAGATATGCTGATATAATTATACATCACAAAATACATCAGGCTTGCCATATGGGGGAATAAGCTAGAAAATTTATTAAAATACCAAAAGACTGAGTCCCAAAACCAGAAAGTGAAACATTGGCACAGGTAGATAAAGTAGAAAACACCCACATTCTCAAGCCTTTAAAACAGAACAGGCTACCTCAGGCAAAGGTCCTCCTCTCCCCACTCACAGCAACCACCCAGCGTCCAGGAAGCGTGCTCCCAGTAGCTACAGCCCCTGGAAGTCCTCAGCAGGAGTCCTTTGCAGAAACTCAGCCTAACTCAAAAAGGGCTTCGCGCTGTCGCTGCCTCTGCTGCTGCTGCCGCCATTGCCGCCACTGCTAGCCACCGCAGCAACTCTAGCTTGGCTTCCGCTTCCTCTTGTTCTTCCCCTTCCTGCTACATCAGCAAGTCCAATGGGGCATGGAAGATCTTTAAATCCCATAACCCTTACAGAACCGGAGGGTAAAATAGAGTTTGAAAGAATCCACTGATCACCTCCTGAAAAAAATCCCAAAAAGGAAACTCCTAGGAATATTATAGCCAGGTTCTGAAATTCCCAGATCAAGGAGAGAATATTACAAGCAGCCAGAAGAAGCAACTTGAATATTATGGGAGCACAATCAGGATAATCCAGGATCTGGCAGCTTCTACACTGAGGGATCAAAGGGCTTGGAATATGATATTCCGGAGGGCAAAGGAGCTTGGATTAAAACCAAGAATCACCTACCCAGCAAAACTGAGTATCATGTTTCAGAGAAAAATATGATCATTCAGTGGGAGAGAGGACTTTCAAGCATACCAGAGTTGAACAGAAAATTTGACATTCAGATACAAGAAGCAAGAGAAGCATGAGAAGGTAAACAGGGAAAAGAAATCATAAAAAACTTATCAAAATTGAAGTATTAACATTCCTACATGGGACAACAATAATCGTAACTGATGAAACTTTTCTCAGTATGAAAATAGGTGAAGGGAATATGTATGTCTATATATATATGTATGTATGTATGTGTATATATGTATGTATGTATGTATATATGTATATATATTGGAGAGTATATGGGCATATGAATATATATGTGATGTGTGTATATATGTTTACAGGTATACATTGATAGAGGCCGCAGGATCAATTTAATAAGAAGGGATGTTACTTAAAATGTGAAATGAAGAGGTGGAGAGGAATATAATGAGAGAAGATTGGGAGAGACAAAATGGGATTAACTATCTCATATAGAAGAGGCAAGGGAAAATAGTTATAATGGAGGGGAAGTATAGGAAGTCAAAAGGTAATGGGTCAACATTATTCTCTTTGAATTTGGCTCAGGAGGGAATGACATACACACTAAATAGGGTATGTCACCCTACAGTAGAGTAGGGGGGAAGGGCATGAGAGGGGGTATGATGGAAGGGAGGGCAGGCTGGGGGGGAGGGAAGTTGGAAGCACCCACTTTTGAAAAGGGATGGAATCCCTCTCCCAGCTCTAGCCCCAGCGCCGATAACATGGCTAAAAGTACCAAAAAGGTCGGAATTGTTGGTAAATATGGAACACGTTATGGTGCATCCCTTAGGAAAATGGTGGAGAAAATTGAAATTAGCCAGCATGCCAAGTATACCTGCTTCTTCTGTGGCAAGACCAAAATGAAGGGACAGGCTGTGGGTATCTGGCACTGTGGATCCTGTATGAAAACAGTAGTTGCTGGTGCATGGACCTACAATACCACCTCTGCAGTCACAGTCAAATCTGCCATCAGAAGACTGAAGGAATTGAAAGACCCCTAAAATCTTATCAAATATCTGTAGCCCATAGTCCAACAATAAATGGGTTAATTTATTGAATGAAAAAAAAGGGTTGTAGAGAATAGAACAAGTGGGAGGTGGGATAGGAGGGAGGGACATATAATCAGTCTTTTACAATATATCTCCTGTGGCAATGTTTTTCATTAGCTACACATGTACAACCTATACTGAACTACTTATTTCTCAGTAAGGTGGATGACAAAGGAGAAAGGGACCCTACAAAATGACAGAGTGGAACAAACTTCTCATCCAGTATAGCCTGGAATGTTGACTGGAAAGGTCTATCACACCAGTCTGGTAGGAGTGCACAGTTCAGCATGGGCTATGCCAGAACAGATGGGTGGTAGAAGACCCCATTGGAATGAATCATTGGCAGCTGTGGCAGTTTTCAGCCTTCTCAACCCAACAGCATAGAATGTCAGTAGGAAAACTCTGTGGCACCTGGGTGAGAAAGGACCTTGACCCCACCCCAGCCCCAGGGTAGCAGAGGCAGCAGCTGCAGCAGAAGCTGCTTCCAAAACTCCTGCCCCTTAGACAGTGTGGGAATTGTGCAAATGATCAGATGATAATTGTAGGGACCTCTTTTCTAGTGCTAATGCATGATTCTCTTTCTTTGCCCACGCTTTGATCTGGTTTGCAGTCTTGGATGGCACTCCTGGGGCAAGGAGGAGCTCTGGTGTTGTGGACGTTGTGGTCCAGTGTAGGGGGAATCTTCCTCACATTTCCAAGGCAGAAAAGAGTACTTGCGGTCATTCGCACACTAAAGCATAGGCCAGGAGAGGAGTAAATGCCTCTCCATTGATCATACCACCTTGTAAGAGATGAAAATTTATAGACATCTAGAAGTATTTCTGAAAACAGTTGCACAAAACTACTAAAATTTGGGACAAGACATCCTAAGCAGAGTCCTACATTAACAAAGAGATTGAAAGTCAATTGTTTAGCTGGTATAATGAGCAAACAGAATAAAATATAAGACTATAGAATCTTACTTTGGTTACAAGGAAGATCACAGTATACAAATAAAAGAAGATAACAAAGTCAAAGCTCCAACATCAGCAGTCTCAAAAATACAAATTGGTGGCAAGCCATGGAACAGCTCAAAAAGGATTTTGAAAATCAAGGAAGAGAAGAAGTAGGGAAAAAAATTGAAAAGAGAAATGAGAGTGATGCAAGAACATCATGAGAAATGAATCAACAGCTTGCTAAAGGAGACCTTCCCCCAAATACTGAAGAAAATAACACCTTACAAATAGACTAGACCAAATGGCAGAAGAGTTCCAAAAAGCCAATGAGGAGAAAAATGCCTTAAAAACAAACTTGCCTAAATGGAAAAAGAGGTTCAAATGTCCATTAAAGAAAACAATTCCTTCAAAATTAGGTTGGAACAAATGAAAGCTAATGACTTTACGAGAAATCAAGAAGTTATAAAACAGAACCAAAAGAATGAAAAAAAAATAGATGACATGAAATATCTCATTGTAAAAACCACTGACCTATAAAATAGAATCAGGAGAGATAAGTTAAAAATTATTGGACTACCTGAAATTTACCATCAGAAAAAAAAAAACTTAGACATCATCTTTCAAGAAATTATCAAAGAAAACTGCCCTGAGATTCTAGAACCAGAGGGCAAAATAGAAATTGAAAGAATCCACTGATCAGCTCCCAAAAAAAGTGAACAAAAGGAAAACTCTCAGGAATATTGTAACCAAATTCCAGTGTTCCCAAGTCAAGGAGAAAATATTGCAAACAGCCAGAATGAAACAATTCAAGTATTGTGGAAACACAATCAGTATAGCACAAGATATAGTAGCTTCTATATTAAGGGATCAGAGGGCTTGGAATAAGATCTTCCAGAAGTCAAAAGAACTAGAATTAAAAGCAAGAATCACCATCCAAGCAAAACTGAATATAATAATTCAGAAGGAAAAAAATAGACCTTCAATGAATTAGAGGAGTTTCATGCATCCTCAGTGAAAAGACCAGAGCTGAGTAGAAAACTTGACTTTCCAATACAAAACTGAAGGGAAGCATGAAAAGGAAAATGGGAAAGATAAATCATAAGGGACTTATTAAAGTTGAACTGTTTACATTCCTACATGGAAAGATGATATTTGATATCTAAAAATAAAAGTAAGGAAAGGAATACATTGGGAGAATGGAAAAGGGAAAGATAGAATGGTATAAATTATCTCACATAAATGAAGCAAGAAAAAAACTTTTACAATGCAGAGGAAGAGGGTGGAAGAGGGAATGAATGAACCTTACTCTCATTGTACTTAGCTTAAGGAGGGAATCACATGCACCCTCAATTGGGTGTCTTACCCTACAGGAAAGCAGTGGGGGGAAGAGGATAAGAGGGGGGAATGTTAGAAGGGAGAGCAGATTGGGGGAAAAGGTAATTAGAATCAAACACTTTTGATAAGGGATAGCGTCAAAGGAGAGAATAGAATAAATTTGGGGCAGGATAGGATGGAAAAAATATAATTAGTTGTTTTTTTTTTGCAATATGCTTATTATGGAAGTGTTTTGTATAGCCACATGTAATGGCAAGCAAGGTAGTACTTTTCTATTTGTTTCACCTATTAAAGTGACTTTGAGCTTCATCTTTGATTGTCTCAAGTTTTTCTTAGAATCAGTAGACATTGTGTTGCCCTTTATAGGTCTAAGAGAGTTTGGACAATGCGCATGCACTTAATAGGCCTAACATCATCACATGGGACCCACAGTGCAAGGAGCTTGCTGAAAGAGTGGACCAGGAAGTGTGGAAAAGGAAGAATTATAGCAGATAAAAGCTCAAGAATGAGCTGGGACCAAGCAGAACTGAGAGGGAGAATGCTTGTGGTGCTGGCAATCTGTCCATCTATTCTGCCTTTGTTGATGTTACTTTGTCAGACAGAAGCACTCTGTCTGTTTATTTATATTGATGTCTCAGACAGAAAATGAATTGAGATGATAGTGCCTGCAATGTGTATAAATGTTGTTGTAGCCCTGTTTGGTTTTCTTTTCCTAGAAAAAGAAACTGTGAAGAATTGAATTGGAGCAGTCCCCATGAGCTGTGATATGGAAGAGGAGCAGAGAGCTACCTACCTGTGAATCCAGTAAATAGTCAGGTGAATCCTGGCAAGAACTAGGAGTGTGGAAGAGGAGCCATGGGTTTTGTAAGTCATCCTCAAGTTAAGATTAAAGGAGACTTGACCTGGGTACTCAGTGCTGACTGATGATACTGTAACTTATTGTGACCTGGGGTGGATGGTGTTTGCACTTTCTGCTACCCCTTAAGGACTATTGAAATAATGATGATTACTCCGTAAGGATGATTGGCTTAAGGATGATTGGAAGCCAGCTTCCAGTCAACATGAAAGAAGACTTGATGTGGGTATTCTATATTGATTGAGGAAATTATGACTTATTGAATGACATGTTTTGTTCAAGACTATGTTACCACCTTAGTAATAAGTTCTTATATTATATTGTTGTGAATGTTGTATTTCAGTTTCTTTATTGTTTTGCTTTAGTTTATTGCTGAATAAATAGATAGCTTACCATACTCTGCAATTAGATCCCTAAAGCTGTTAACAACCATCAGTCTTCAAGATAGCTTTACACTACACATGGATAACCTATGCTTGTCTTCTAAGTGAGAGTGGGTGGGAAGGGAAGAGAGAATTTGGAACTCAAAGTTTTAAAAACAAATGTTAAAATTGTTTTTACATACAAGTGGTAAATAAGATGTGTAGGCAGTGGAGTACAGAAATGTATCTTGCCCAATAAGAAAGTGAGGGGAGGGGGACAGAATGGGGTGATAGAGTAGGTAGCAGACTGGAGGAAGGGATAATCAGAATGAATGCCATGTTGGGGTGGGGGGAAGGAAGAGATGGGGAGAAAATTTGGACCTCAAAATCTTGTGGAAATGAATGTTGAAGACTAAAATAAATAAATTAATAAAAGAAATTTAAAATAATGTTAATTTTTAAAAAATAAAAATATATATGCAAGTTAAACACAATTCTGAGGTATTATCTCACACCTAATAGATTAGATAATAGGACAGAAGATGTAAGTGACAAATGCTGGAGGGTATGTGGGGAAAATGAGACATTAATGTACTGTTGTCAGAGTTGTGAGCTGATTAAACTGTTCTATATAGCAATTTGGAACTATACCCAAAGAGCTATAAAACCAAGCATACCCTTTGACATAGCAATACCACTACTATGTCTGTATCCCCAAAGAGATTAAAAACAAAAAGTAAATTACATATACATACATACATGCATACATACATACATACACACACACATATATAAACACATACAAAACAGTTTACAGCAGCTCTTATCTTCAGATAATTAATTAGACAATGAGGGGAGTCTGATCAATTGGGAAATGATTGAATGAGTTGTTGTATGTAATTATGATAGAATACTGTTATACTATAAGAAATGATGGACAAGATTCTCTCAGGAAAAAAAAACTAGAAAGACATACATGGGTTGATGAAAAGTTAAATGTACAGGGTGCAAAGTAACAGCAATATTTTAAGATGATCAGCCGTGAATGACTTAGCTATTCTCAGTAATGCAATGATCCATGACATCTCTAAAGAACTTGAAATAAAAAATGCTATCCAATCCCCAGAGAAAAAACTGTTTGTGTCTGAATACAGATTGAAATAACTTTTGCTTTGTTTTTTTAAACTTCCTTTATTTTTCTTGAGGTTTATTTTTGGTGTGTATTTCTTTCACAATATGCCTATTATGCTCATGTTTTGCATCACTACACATATATAACCTACATGAAATCTCTTGTCTTCTCAATGAGGGAGGTGGGAAGGAGGAAGGGGGAGAATTTTGGAACTCAAAGTTTTAAAAAGAATTGTTAAAAATTGTTTTCACATGTAACCAGGGAAAAATTAAATACAAAATACATATTATATACATATACATGTAAATAAATAAGTGAACCAAATATGAAATAAAGACAGTTTCTGACCACTCCCAGTTCTTAACACAGTGCCTGACATATAGTAGGTGCTTAATAAGTATTTTTTATTATTTCATTGTATAATTAATTCCTTTAAGTGATTTCATCTCTTTGAATTTACACTATTTGAGGTTATAATTATGTAAAATGTAGTAATTGGTTCTAACCCAATGGAAATATGAAGCGCAACTTCAAAAAAAGAGACCTCTCCTGGGGGCTTTCTTATTAGCACTAATTACAACCTACCTTCTAGTTATAGATAGTAGCATATGTAACATATGTAGAAATGTTCTACAGATTCTAAAATCCATATACAGACAAGGGGTTATGATTATCTGAGAACTTTACAGCATAAAATCATACATACATAGGGAAGCAAGAGAGGGCACATAATACCTCAAACCAGTGAAGGATTCCTAGTGGTAAAAAGAAACTTAAAATGCACCTGCAGTCACATATTGACCAGGTAGTCATAGAAACCTGGCCCAGAAACTGGTGACTATTTAGTTCCTAATAGATTCCCAGTGTCTGCCTAAATAGGAAGCATGGCCAGTTGGCAAACAATATCTGCTCCTTTGCCCTCTGAGGATTCTTGAGAGAATTAAAGGTAAGTTCCCTCTCCTCAAAAAAAAAAAAAAAAAGAAGAAGCTTCTTTGCATTCCAATACCATTCTACCAACCTTTTCTTCTTTATCCTGAACCCAAACCAAAACAAACAAATGAACAAAAATAATGAACAACTCCTTCATTGACAAGCAGAAATAACATAGAGGAATTATGTGGACTATCTGATGAAACTGTTTACATGTAATTGTTTCCAAAGCCTTCAATTCTATCCATAAGCCAAGAGGGCAAACAATTCCACTAGATCCTCTCTGTATAGGGAGGGAAGGGAAAAGAGTGAATTTCCAGGAGTGTACATTGGGGAAAATTCAGGAAGCACCTTCTGTTGTAATGGCAGCCACTGCACTAGACCTTCAGGGAAAACCCGGATGACTGGAAAACCAGTCATCAAAACTACTTTTTACTAGCTGAGAAATATATTGGTGCATCAGTGAAATAGATAAAGTACACAAGACACAATACTCAATGACTATAGTAACCTGCTATTTTATAAACCCAAGGACTCCAACTTCTGGGACAAGAACAAGTTATTTGACAAAAACTGCTGGGAAAACTGGAAAATAGTATGGCAGAAACTGGGCATAGATCAATATCTTATCCCATAAACCACAATAAAGTCAAAATGAGTTCACAATTTAGATAAAAAGTCTGATACTATAAGCAATTGGGGAATGCAAGGAATAGTTTACCTGACAGATTTAAGGAAAAGGGAAGAATTTATGACCAAATAAGAGATAGAGAGTATTATAAAATGCAAAGTTGGTAATTTTGATTACATAATATTGAGAAGATTTTGTATAAAGAAAAACCAACATAACCGAAATTAGGAGGGAAGCAGAGAATTGGGAAAGAATATTTACAAGTGTCTCTAATAAAGGCCTGATTTCTAAAATGCACAGAAAATTGAGTCAAATTTATAAGAATACAAATCATGCCTGAATTGATAAATGGTGAAAGGATATGAACAGGCAGTTTTCAGATAAAGAAATTAAAGACATCTATAATCATATGAAAAATTCTCTAAATCACTATTGATCAGAGAAATGCAAGTCAAAAGAACTCTTAAGTATGACATCTCACTGGTCAGGACCAAACAGGAAAATGATAAATACTGGAGAAGATGTGGGAACATTGGAACACTAATGTATTGTTGGTGGAGTTGTGAACTGATCCAACCATTCTGGAGAGCAAGTTGCAACTGTGCCCATAGGGTTATAAAAATGTGCATACCTTTGACCCAGCAATACCACTTCTAGGGCTGTATCCCAATACAAGTGGGAGGAGGACCCATATGTACAAATATATTTATAGCAGCACTTTTTTGTGGTGGCAAAGAATTGGAAATTAAAGGGATGTCCTTCTATTGGGAAATTGCTAAACATATTGTGGTATATGAATGTAATGGAGTACTATTATGGCATAAGAAATGAGGAGCAGACAGACTTCATAATGATCTGTAGTGACTTATATAAACTGAAGCTAAGTGAGGGGAGCAGAATGGGGAGAACATTGCACACAATTGCAGACATATTGTATATGTGATAACTAATGTTGGGCTCTTCTCAACAATGCAAAGTTATAAGACAATTCCAAAAGACTCATGATTGAAAAGGCAATCCACATACAGGGAAAGAATTACAGAGCCTGAATGTAGATTGAAGCAAACTACTTTCTTTTTTTATTTTGTTTTGTTTCATTCCTTCTTTCTCAATGTTCATTCCATTGGTTATAATTCTTCTTTACAACTTTACTAATGTTTAATGTGAAGGAATATGTAGAAGCCATATGGTATTTCATGCTGCCATGGGCAGGAGGAAGAGGGAGGAGAGGGAAGAAGAGAATATTTGGAACTCAAATCTTGTTGAACTGAATGTTGTCAACTAACTGCAAATAAATTTAAAAGAAAAAAAGGAAAGAAAGAACTCACTTATCTCCTCAGAAAAGAAATCCCATCATAAAAACACCAAGGAACATTGTAGGCAAATTTCAGAACTATCAGGGTCACTAAAAAAAATATTTCAGATGGCCAGAATGAAAAAATTCAAATATCAGGGAGTCACATTCATGATTATACAGGACTGGGAAACTGCAACATTAAGAGATTGGAGGTCATGGAATTTTATGGAATGACAAATAAGGGATGAAAAAGAATAGTACACTGGGTGTAGAAGAAAGGGAGAAGTAGAATGGAATAATACATCTTTTCACATGAAGAGGCATGCAAGACCTATTAAAGTGGAGCAAAAGATAGAAAGCTGGGCAACAAGTATCTCTTGAACCTCACATCAGAATTGACTCAAAGAGGGAATCACATGCATAATCAGGTAAATATAGAAATCTATCTTACCCAACTGGGGAAAGTAGGAAGGGAGGAGATTAAGTAAAGGGGTTGGGGGGGCAGCCAAAAAACAAAACACTGGTGAAGACACTAAGAGTGAAAGGAGAGAGAGGACAAACAGGAGAAAGATAGGATGGAGGGAAATACAGAGGTAGTAATCAAAACTGTATTGTGAATTGGATAAATTCTCACATAAAATGGAAGTGAATAGCAGAGTGGATCAAAAAGCAGAATCCTATAATATTTGTTTGCAACAAACGCACTTGAAACAGAGGCATACATACAGAGTAAAGGTAAGGGGCTGGAGAAGAATCTAGTATGCTTCAGTTGAAGTGAAAAACGCAGGGGTAGGAATCCTGATCTCAGACAAAGTAAAAGCAAAAGTAGACCTAATTAGTAGCCAGCAAAGCAATGACAATACTAAACAAATGCATCAAGTGGTATAGTATCCAAATTCTTAAAGGATAAATTAGGTTAATTACAAGAAGAAATAGCAAAACTATATTAGTGGGGAACCTCAACTATCCCATCTAAGAACTTGATAAATCCAACCAAAAAATGAAGAAAGAAACTAAAGAGGCAAATGGGATATTAGAAAAGTTAGATGTAACAGACCTTTGGCACAATTTACACATAAAGGGGGGCACATAAAGGACATAAGGTCAACCTGTCAGATCTATGGGGAGAGGAAAAATTCATGACCAAATGAGATAGAGAGCATTACAAAATATTAAATAAATAATTTTGATTACATCAAATTAAAAGGCTTTTGTGTAAACAACACCAATGCAACCAAGATTAGAAGTAAAGCAGAAAGATGGGAAACAATCTTTACAGCAAGTGTCTCTGATAAAATTTTCAATCCTCAGATATAGAGAGAATTGAGTTAAATTTCAAGAATGCAAATCATTACCCAACTGATAAATGGTCAAAAGAGATGAGCAGGTGGTTTTCAGATGAAGAAATTAAATAGGCGCGGCCAGGTGGTGCAGTGAGTAAGAGCGTTGGCCCCAGAGTCGGGATACCTGGGATTGGTTCCGGGCTCAGATACTTAACACTCACACAAAATAATAACTGGCCATGTAACCTTGAGCAAGTTACTTAACCCCAATTGCTTAGCGGCAGGCAGGTGGTACAGTGAGTAAGTGTGCTGACCCCAGCATCGAGAGACCTGGGATTGGTTCCAGGCTCAGATACTTGGCACCCACACAAAAATAGCTGGCAGTGTAACCTTGAGCAAGTTACTAACATGTGGAAAAAATATTTATAGCAGCGCTTTTTATGGTGACAACATATTGGAAACCGAGGAAAGGCCTGTCAATTTGGGAATGAGTGGACAAGTTTTGGTATATGAATGTAATGGGATACCGTTATATAATAAAAAAAAAATCAACAGACAAATTTCTTTAAAAAAAGAAAGAAATTATATATATATATATATATATATATATATATATATATATATATAGAGAGAGAGAGAGAGAGAGAGAGAGAGAGAGATGATATAATCTAAATCACTATTGATTAGAGAAATTCAGATTAAAATGACTCTGAGTTACCCCATTATACTTATCAGATTAGCTAATATGACAGAAAAGGAAAATGACAAATGCTGGAGAAGATGTGGAAAAACTGGATTACTAATGCATTTTTGGTCAAGTTGTGAACTAATCTAACCATTCTGGAGAACAATTTAGAACTATACCCAAATGGCAACCAGACTATTTATACCCTTTGATCCAGCAATAACACTACTAGGTCTGTATACCAAAGAGATCATGAAAAAGGAATAAGGACCAACATGTGCAAAAATATTTATAGCAGCCCTTTTTATGGTGACAAAATATTAGAAACTGAGGAAAAGCCCATCAGTTTGGGAATGAGTGAACAAGTTTTGGTATATGAATGTAATGGGATACTGTTATATAATAAAAAAAAATGAACAGACAAATTTCTGAAAAATAACAAACTAGAAAGACAGGTATGAACTAATGCAAAGTGTAGTAAACAAAACCAGGAAAACATTGTACACAGTATCAGCAACATTGTGTGATGATCAACTATGAAAGACTCAGCTCTTCTCAGCAACACAATGATCCGAGACAAGTAGAAAGTACTCATAGAGGACAATGATCCAGAAATACATCCAGATAAAGAACAGATGGATTCTGATTGAAGATCAAAGCATGATTTTTTTTCATTTACCTTATTATTTTTCATATTTTTTGCTTTTGATTTCTTTCTTTTTTCACAGATATGACTAATATGGAAATATTTTGAAATTGTAATACAGTTTAAACTTTATCACACTGCCTACCATAATCACATGAGGGAGGGGAGGCAAGAAGGGAGAACAACTTGGAAGTCAAAATCTTATAAAAACAATCCTAAAAATTTTCTTCACGTGTAACCGGGGAGAAAGTAAAATACCATTCAAAAAAAATTTAAGACTGTACTAATCCTCACCTCTTAGCTCTTAATATCTTCCTCCCATCTCAAATCACATCACATCTGTTTTGTCTATATTTTACCTATAATAGTGTAACGTGGATTTGGGATATAGGACTGAAAATGTTCTTTTCCCCTTTTGGTAGTGGTGGTGGTGGTGGTGGTGGTGGTGGTGGTGGTGGTGTGTGTGTGTGTGTGTGTATGTGTGTGTGTGCACGCAGTGTTTTAGTACTACAATATTTATACATTGATAGAACAAAGCAACTCCCTTACCAGTCCCTAATCCTTTGTGTTATGGGTAGGAGAATAGGGCAGTCTATCAAAGATCACTAAGTTGAAAAGAACCACTCATTCAGTAGCCCTTAAAAGAGGTCACATTTCACCCTCTCACACTATCTCATTTCCTGTGTGTCAGTCATATTAGGATTCTTCCAGCTTTCATACTTGCAACACACACATACCCACATTTTACAATTAGAACAGATAAAATAAATCATTTCTACTTTACTAAAATTGAAAAGGTTTTGCTTGAACAAAATTAATACACTAGAAAATACTTGACTGAGTAAATTATGATAAGTATATCAGAAAAAATCTGATATTTGGGAAACTAACAAAAATATGTGACTTAAAAACATTCTTTAATGAACAGGAAATCAAAAAGTTTTTAGAAGAAAAATTGTACAATATTAATAATATTAAATATTTTTATTGTAATTGTATATTGTTGTCATTATAGGTTGAATAGCACTTCAAATCTTTAAGATAAGAGCAGTGCAAATCAAAAAAAAACCCTGAAGTTTTCCCTTTCACCCAGAAAAATCAGTCGACAAAAGACAAGGTAGCCAATTTTAAGAGGTTACTGAAACACTGGCACACTAGTATTTTGCTTGGAGGAGCTGTGTATTGGTACAACTATTCTGAAAAATAATGTAAAATCCCAGAAATAAAGTTACTCAAATGTTTATAACCTTGTTACCCAAATATTCACCTGCTACTCACATATTTCCAAGATCACTGACAAAAAGAATTAATCAATCGAAATAATACCAAATTATTAACTGCTTCCCTTTTTATGTCAACAAAGGATTGAAAACAAAGTAGATGTCCCTCAGTTGAAGAATGCTAAATAAATTGGACATTAATGTTATGAAGTATTTTGTTTCAAAATAAATATAATAAATGCAGGGAAGTATGAGATAATTTACAGGAACTGATTCAAAGTAAAGTAAGAGGCAGTAAAACAATATTCTGAATGGACACAATAATGCCAGTGGAAAAATCGATATCCAATTAAAACAAAATTGAAATATAATGCTGTGAAATTACACAGAAAAATCTTGGCCCCAAAGAAGAGATCAGAAAAACACTTTCCCTCATGTTCCTTGGTATAGGTTGGAACTTGTAGGTATGGAATATTGGCTATAACATCAGATTTTTTTCAATGTATTGGTCAGTTATATTGATTTTTTCCTCTTTTTTAAAAAAATAATTTGTTATAATGTATGATTCTCTGACTGGGTAGATAGGAAATATGCAAAGAAAAATACAGTCAATGTAAAAACAAAGGAATAAAAAAGAATCAATGAAGATGAAGAATACAAAGATATAAGGGAATTATATTTTAATTCATGACAGATGAAGTAAGTAGCAATAAGAAAACATATGTAACAAACACAATTTAAATGGAATGACAATGAAACAAAAGTGAATGGTGTATAATTAATTATAGAGAGCAATTTTGACTCTGGAGAAGAGTTGAGAATATATACCTCCCTTACTTAATTAAAAAGGAGGGAAATTGTAGGTATGAATTATTGTATATATAGTCATTTTTGGTCACTTGTTGGCTGTCTTTTCTGAACTGTTTTATTTTTACAAAAGAAAATTTGCTGCACAGGAGATGGGGAAATAATTTATTCTGTAATGAATGTGAAATAAAAGTAAAGGCTTTAAAGAAAGAAAATTAAACAATTAAAAAGGATAAAGTAGATCATCTCTTAGATCTTTGAAAATTTTGTGTTTTATATTGTCCTGAGATCTCTTCTAGTTCATCCTTCTACAACATATAATCATACTCAAAGACCAAGGCAATCTCTAATCATCTATGTTCTAAAATCTTTTCCATATCTGAATTTCCTCAGTTTTAAGACTCTACAGTTTTATGTTGTTTCCACATAAGCTCTCTTTATCAAAGGCATCTCACTGTCTCTAGAAATGTCATCATTAGTTTCCAATAAGTCAAATCCAGATAAACCCATGAATAAAAAGCAAATGAGTAGGCTGACCCTTGGAGCATTAGTTACCTTTCTTTTCATAGACACAGGGCCTTCTAGATTATGCTACAATGTGTATCCCTGAATTAACAAGGGTACACAGTAATCTTATCCCTATCTCCTGACGGGAGTCCAGAAAGCAAGATGATGATATAAGAAAACCGAAGAAATCAATCACTAACCCCTGAAGTGTTGCTGTCAGCGTATGGCTGAAGTTGATGAAAAGTCATTATTCTTCCTTGACTGTGCTTCTGGGATCAATTAATTCAATATTTCACAGGAATCCAAGGTAAGAGATAAAAAGAAAACCAGCAATTAAATATCTATGTTTTCCAGTGACAGCCTTTAAAATATATTATCAGAGTTAAACATGTTAAAAAATGAAAGTGGTAACAAAAGATATTGGAAGGTGTATCTGACATATCACTAGGTAATTTTTAGTTTAACAAAATACAGCTGTAATTATACTGGAACATAGTAACCAGAGCTTGTATGGGCCTTTGAATGTAGAGTACTATAATTTGAAGACCCTCCAAGATAGAGAACATAAGAATTGGAATGAATCTGAGAACACAGAGCAGGATCTCAGAACTAGAAGAGACTGTAGAGTTCTGAAAATGATTGAAATTCTATCTAGTCATACTTCTTACATATAAAACCCTCACAAGGGAAGTGACTTATCCAAGGCCATATAAAACATTGCCTCATTAGGGTATTAACTCTGTCCAATGCTCTTTTAAGCTCTATGTTTTGAATATGTGAACAAAGCTACAGTCGTGTAGTGAATTTTATCTGGAGTATTGTGATTAGTTCTTGTAGAACATCTAAGGAAAGATATTGACAAATCATAGCACAACCATAGGAGGGCAGTGAGTCTGGTGAGGGGACTTCATACCATGTCCTAAAAGGTTCAGTGAAGAAAAACTCATAAATTTTACCCCAGAAAAGAGAAGACTTATGAAAGACAAGATAATTATCTTAGAATATTTTCTTCTTTTTTTTTGGAGGGGGGAAGGTAGGGCAATTGGGGTTAAGTGACTTGCCCAAGGTCACATGGCTAGTTTTTGTGCTAAGTGTCTGAGGCCAGATTTGATCTCAGGTCTTTCTTACTTCAGGGCCAGGACTCTATTCACTAGGCCACCTAGCTGCCCCAATCTTCGAGTATTTTAAAGGCTGAAAGGTAAAATAGGAATTAGGCTTTTTCAAAAATTTGTAGGGAAAAAAGTAACACCTAAAAGTGGAAATAAAACCTGGGACTTCAGATGTCAATATACACACCCACAAAAATGGGTAACAAGGCAGATGACCCAGTGATCCTAATGTAAAGAAACCAAAATGGAAAAACTCTCAATCCAGAAAAAGTAAGGAGATAAGACAGTTGCTCAGAAAGAGATTACAGAGGACTCTTTAATGGCACTGGACAATGCTAGTATTTATTGGCAACTTTATTGTTTAAATAATTCTGAGTTGCATTTCTAGGGTGATCAGCCACAAGGGAGCAGGGGCCAAACTCTCAGTTCTAAGACAAAGAAAAGTGCTATCGCTTGCAATTGAAGGGGAGCAGGAGCTCTTCCTGAGAAAAAATCACAGCACAGTGTAGAAGAATAGTGATCATACCTGTCCCAGGATCACACCATCTTGTAAGCACCAAAAATTGTAGTGCCTCAGAGCTACTTCTGAAAACAGCAGAATAAAAAAAAGCCTATATCTTAGGACAGGGCCCACCCACTTCTACATGAGCAAAGAATGACTTTAACATGAGATTCACAGTGAGGAAATGGCCTGGGAATAAATAACAAAATAAAATTTGGACATAAAATTCTACTATGGTCCAGGGAAGACCAAGACAAACTTAGAAAAATTGCTTTGTGAAAACAGCTACAACAAAATTTCAAAGAAAAAATTGTAAATGACTTGAAACCAACAAAAATTCCTAAAAGAGATAAAGAAATAAGAACTAGAGAAAAAAACTGGGAAAATAGATCAGGTGAAAAAAAAATTCTAAAAAGAGAACTGTCAGCATGGTAAAAGGAGAACAAAAAATAAAGAAAATAATAAAAAATACCTTAAAAAAGCAGAATTGTCCTAATAGTAAGAGAAGAACAAAAATTTGTTGAAAAAAAGAACTAAAAAAGCAGAATAGACAGCTAGATGGCATAGTGGATAGAGTGCCAGGCCTAGAGTCAGGAAGCTTTGTGTTCAAATCTGACCTCAGACACTCACTAACTCTGAAAGCTTGAGCAAGTAACTAAACCCCATTTATCTTGGTTTTTCCTCATTTGTAAAATGAGATGGAAAAGGTAATGGCACACTAGTTCACTATTTTTTCTAAGAAAATTCCTCCAAAAGGGTGTCACAAAGAATCAGGCATGCCTGAAAAATCACTTAACAACAACAACAAAAGCAGAATAAGCTAATTAAAAAAAGGTTTAAAAATTAACTGAAGAAATCCTTAAAAATCGAACTGGTCAAATATAAGAGGTACAAAATTTCACTGATGAAAATAATTTCTTAAAAATTAGAATTGGGCAAGTAGAAGCTAATGATTTCATGAGACATCAAGAAACAATAAAACAAAGTCAAAACATTGAAAAATAGAAGAAAATGTGAAATATATCATCATAAAACAACTAACCTGTGACTGAGATGAAATCACTCATAAAATGAAAGTAGATAGCAGAATGGATTACAAACTGGAATCTAAAAAATATGGTTTATAAGAGACATACTTGAAAAAAAAAAGACACACAGAGGGTTACAAAAGTTTACAGTTACAGGTTTATTTGATAAAGTCTTATTTTATAAATATATATTTATTATACAACTGAATAAAATTTATAAACAGAGTCACTTTTCAATTAATAAATGATCAAAAGATATAAGCAGGTAGTCTATAGAAGAAGAAATCAGGGATGGGTAGGTGGTACAGTAAATAGAGCAGTGGCCCTGGAGTCAGGAGGACCTGAGTTCAAATTTGGCCTCTGGCAATTAATACTAACCTGGTGACCTTGGGCAAGTCACTTAACCCTAATAGTCCTGCCTTCCCCTTTCCAAAAAGAAATGAAAGAAATCTATAGTCATATCAGGAAATACTTTCAGTCACGATTGATTAGAGAAATGCAAATTAAAACAACTCTGAACTTATCTCACTCTTATCATAAATGACAAATCCTGGAGGGATTGAGGGAAAATAGGTACATTAAAGCACTCTTGTTGGAGTTTTGAATTGGTCCTACCATTCTGGAGAACAATTTAGGACTATGCACAAAGGTCTATAAAATTGTGTATTTTGTCCCAGTAATACCACTACTGAATCTGTATCCTAAAGAAATTAAAGGAAAAGGATCTATATGTACAAAAATATTTATAGCAGCTCTTTTGGGGAGGCAAAGAATTGGAAATTTAGAGGCTGCCCATCAATTAGGGAATAACTGAAGAAATTGCAGCATATGATTTAAATTCAGTACTATTTTCTATGAGAAATGGCAAGGGAGTTTTTTTTTTCAGTAAATCATGGAACAGTTTATGTGAATGATGCAAAATGAAGTGAGAAAACTGGGACATTATTGTGCATAGTAACAGCAATGTAGTAATGATGATCAACTGTGAAAGATCTGGTTACTCTGATCAATAGAGTGATCCATGACAATTCCATAGGGCATATAAAGAAACATGCTATCCAACTCCAGAGATAGAACAGATGAACACTGAGTGCAAATTGAAGATAATTTTCTCACTCTATTTTTCTTTTTTTTTTTTGCATTATAGCTAAAATGGAAATAAGTTTTGTATGATTTCACATGTATAATTGATACATTACTTGTCTTCAGAAGGTGAGGGACAAGTGACAGGGAGAGAATTTGAAACTCAAAATGTAAAAATAAATAATATTAAAATAAATAAAATAAGAAAAGAAAGCAAATTGAATTCGGAAGATTCAATACGACTTGGTGACATGAAAACTATATCAGAAATGTGGGTCTGTAAAGGTATTGTTTATTCAAACATGATAGGATGATTTTTAAAAGAGAGGAAAGAATGGAGAGACTTGTATGCTTAGAAAATAAATTCACATAAGAAAATCCAAGAAGCTAAGTAGGGAAGTGGAAATCAACTGAATAAAAATCAATGAATACAGTAAGAGAAGCAATGTCATCACCCAAATATGCTATAGACTAAGTGAAATGAAAGAAATAATACAAGAGAAAATGGTTCAAGAAATGGATCACAAGTCTGGTTTGAAGGCATGCTACAGCAGAGATGAAGGCCTCTAGCTATTTAGGCATTCAATGAATTCAACAATCATAAGACATTTAATAAATGCTTGTTGATTTGACTTGAATGTCTGGATAATTGTAGTCCCCTAGCTTTGTCACTAACTAGCTGTGTGATCTTAAACAAATTACTTTCCCTCTCTGGGTTTCATTCATAAACCAGACATCTGCTTGAGAGATTTTTCTCTACCCAAAGCATAACAGCTGAAAATTTCTTTACTTGCTTAATTGATAATTCTGTCCTTCAAAAGGTAGAAGAGCCAATAATGGAAATTCCTGTTTTAGAGCCTATTCTTTACAACTTTTGGATAATGTAGAAATGAAAGGAAGTTACAACTAATTTGATCACTTTTGTAGTAGAGAAGGAAAGGAAAACCAAGCAGAGACTAAAAGGCATCCTAGATTTTAGAAAGAACATTCTTGATAACTTATAAAAAACATAGACAAGATTCCGTGAAATGAAGTTCTGAGGCCCTGGAGGGTGTTGCCTTAGTTTCCTCATCTTTAAAATGATCTGGAAATGGAATTTGCAAACCCTTCTAGTACCTTGCCAAGAAAATCCCAAATGGGATTACAAAGAGTCAGGAGGACCTGAGTTCAAATCCAGTGTCAGACACTTAACACTTAACTTAGCCATGTGACCTTGGGCAAGTCACTTAACCCCAGTTGCCTTAAAAAAAAGAAGCAAAGAGGGAAATTAATTACAGGGAAGATTACGGATGGAAAGGGAAATAATCAATATGCAGGAGTTTTGTGTTTCTCATTTATCTTTTTTTATTAAAGAAATATTTTTTTTGAAAATTAAAGCTTTGGGGGCTCACTTTGAGAAGTGTTCTGTGATTTGATCATATGAGACTCTGGGAAGCCATTGTTGAGAGCCTCCCGGCTTTGAAAAACTCAGATGTTGATTTGGTATGGATGTAATGGTTGGACATTTTGGAAACCTATCTACTTGATCTGTTTCTCTGTCTTGATAATCTGTCTGTATACTCTGAAGTTTGGGGTGCTGACCTTCTTCCCCTGAACTAGGTAAATGATATATATTTAGCTGATTAAAGTAAGCTTGTTAATTAAAAAAAAATTAAAGCTTTTACATTTACATTATCTTTTATGAAAGCATTTCCTCTTTCTTTTCTACCTCTTATAATAGAGACTCTAAAAAAGAAAGTATGGGAAGCAATTTGTAAAAAAAAAAAAAAGCAACCTTTATTTATGACTAACAATATATGATATTACATACCTAAAATTCTACACCTCTTCAAGGAATGGAAGTACAGTCGCTTCTAGAATTAAACCCAGTCACTACAATTATGTATCATTCAGATCTAAATTTTATTCTTTGATTCTTTGTATTTACATTATGGATATTTATGGTCATTGTGAATATTTTATTCCGCTTCTGATTATTTTAGTGTTAATTTATTTACATGTTTCTAGTCTTCAAATTTTTCATATAAGCCATGTTTTATGGCATAGTAAAGAATCATTATATTCATGTAACATAATGTATCCAATTGATAGATATCACCTTTGTTCTAGTTACTTTATACAACAAAAAGAGCTACTCTTATTTCTTAGTGTATATGCAGTTTGACTTCATTTAATATTCCCAGAGCTTACAACTGCAGGGAAATTTTTAACAAATTTAAGAAATTGCCATTCATCCATCTGATCATATAGAGTAGCTAGATGTTTCAGTAGATAGAGTATGGGGCCTAGAGTTAGGAAGTCTCCTCTTCCTGGGTTCAAATCTGACCTCAGATACTTACTAGCTATGCCAACTTGGGCAAGTCACTTAACCCTGTTACCTTAGTTTCCTTACCTGTAAAATGAGCTAGAAATGGAATTGGCAAATCATTCCAATACCTTTCCCAAGAAAACCCCAAATGGGATTAAAAAGAGTCAGACACAACTGAGAACAACTGAAGAACACCTATCTCTTTGCTCAACACACTATTCCTCATCCTCTTTGAACTATTTCTCATGAACTGATTGCACCAATTTATTTTTTTTAATGTCTAGAATATGTAGTACAAAGCAAGTGGTGAAGGATGAATACAAAGGTTTGGATTGCTTCTGTAAGAATAAGTGTCAAGAACCCTAAAGTTCAGAATTGGCTATGGAAGACAAGAAAAGCTAAAACCAAGATGAGGAACTTTTTAATCTACATTGGAAGAACTATGAAGATAGAAAAGGATAGAATCGCCTCCTACAGAAAAGAGGGAATAGTGATAATGAACTAAAGAAGGGAAATGGCATTATTCCTTTTGTCTTTATATATACATCTTTTTTCCTCACCATGGTAAATAATCTTTGGACTAAAAAAGACAAAACAAAAAATGGCTATTAAAGAATTGAAACATAACACCAGAATGTAAATACTAGCAGGGTACCTATTTGAATGCCCTTAATGAGTTGTAATTACATCACAGGGGACTGACATAATGGGTTGGGGTGTTGGTATAGATGTTGAGTCAGTAAGTAATACTTGCAAGCTCATGGGAAATTCTAGAAGTATCATAAATCTGGAGAAGTTGAGGGTCCCATTGTTTATAAAAAGAGAAGAAAGGAGGATCGTCAAGCCATTAGTCATTTATCTTGAACCATGGTAAAATTATCAGTTTTTGTAATATCAAAGAACTGGAATATTGTAGATTTAAGGAACACAGCATCTCTGCCTTGCACAAACAAATATAGAGCAACCAAATTAAGAAGGAAAGCAAGAAACTGGGGGGGAGGATTATAGAAATTTTTTCTGACAAAGGCCTCATTTCTCAAATACACAAAGAACACACTCAAATTCATGAAAATAAGAGTCACTCCCCAATTGAGAAATGCTCAAAGAATATGAACAGACAGAAGGAATCAAAGCTATCAATAGTCATTTTAAATGTTCTAAAATACTATTGATTAAGGTGATGCAATTTTAAGCAATTTATAGACTACTTCATGTTGATCAGATTGACTGGCATTCAGGAAAAAAATTATGAATGCTGAAGGTGATGTAGAAAAGCAATATCATTAATATGCTATTGGTGGAGTTGTGAATTGGTTCAACCATTCTAGAAAAAAAATTTGCAACAATGCACAAAAGGGTAATAAAAACTGTGCATAATCTATCACCCAGCAATATTACCACTCGGTCTGTGTCCCAAAGTGATCCAAGAGAAAAAAAGACCTATATATATATAAAATTATGTATGACAGCTCTTTTGTGGTAGCAAAGCATTGGAAAATGAGAGGATGCCCAGCTTTTTAGGAATGACTGACCAAGTTGTGGCATGTGATTGTGATGGAATATGATTTTGCTATAAGATACGATGAGCAGAATAGTTTAAAAAATCTGAGAAGACCTATATGAATTGAAAAAAATGAAATGAACAGAACTAGGAGATAATTGTACACAGTAACAGCCTTATTTTAATGCTAGTCAACTGTGAAATACTTAGTTACTTTGATCAATACAATGATCCAAGACAGGTACAAAGAACTCATAATGAAAAATGATATCAACTTAGAGACAGAGACAGAGAGAGAGAAAGACAGAGAGAGAGAGAGAGACAGAGAGAGCTAATGGACTCTGAGCTCAAAATAAAGAATATTTTTACTCTTTATTTTTCTTCCTTTTTTCTAATATATTTAATGTGGAAATGTGTATTACAAGATTTACATGTATAATGGATATCATATTTCTTTTTTTAATGCTTTATTAACTTCTGATTTACATCATTCTTTTCTGCCAGATATTGAGTTACAAATTTTCTCCCCGTTTCTCCCCCACCCACCGCCCCAAAACATCAGTCCCACAGGATATCCCCTCCTCCAATCTGCTCTCTCCCATATTTTCTCCCATACCCCTTTCGACATTTCCAGTGGATCTCTATGCCCCAGTGCCTGCGTATCTTATTTCCCAATTACATGTAAAATAGAATTAATAATACTATATATACTATTATTAATGTATATAATACACACACATATATTTGAATATGTGGGTTTAAAACTTTCAATTCCAAAATCATTCCCTTCCTTCCTTGTCACCCACTCTTACTGGGGAGATAAGCAGTTCAGAATAGGTTGTACACACGTGGCTAATGCAAAAAATAACATAGTAGATATATTGTAAAAGACTAACTATATTTCCCTCCCTCCTATCCCACCTCCTACTTGTTCTATTCTCTACTTTGATCCCGTCCCTTTTCAAATTTGAGTGCTTCCAACTTCCTTCCCCCCCAGTGTGCCCTCCCTTCCATCATCCCCCCTCTCATCTCCTTCCACCCCTACTCTCCTGGAGGGTGAGATACCCTGTTTAGTGTATATTTCACTCCCTCCTCAATCCAGATTCAATGGGAATAAGGTTGAACCATTCCTTTTTGCCTTCCTATTCTTCCCCTCCATTGTAACCATTTCCCTTGCCTCTTCTGTATGAGATAGTTAGCCCCAATCTGTCTCTCCCCATCTCCTCTCATTATATTCCTCTCATCTCTTAATTTCACCTTTTAAGTATCATCGCTTCCTGTTGAATTGGTCCTGTTCCCTCTATCTATGTATACCTGTAAACATATATACACACATTCACATATGTATTCATATGCCCATATACCCTCATATGTATATATATATGTATGTATGTATGTATATATATATATATTTCTAATCCCTTCCACTACTGAGAAAAGTTTCATAAGTTACAATTATTGTTTTTCCATGTAGGAATGTTAATAGTTCAATTTTGATAAATTCCTTATGATTTCTTTTCCCTGTTTCCCTTCTCATGCTTCTCTTGCTTCTTGTATTTGAATGTCAAATTTTCTAATCAACACTGTTTTTTTTCAGCAAGAATGCTTGAAAGTCATCTATTCCACTGAATGATCATATTTTCTCCTGAAACATGATACTCAGTTTTGCTGGGTAGGTGACTCTTGGTTTTAATCCCAGCTCCTTTGACTTCCAGAATATCATATTCCAAGCCCTTTGATCCCTCAATGTAGAAACTGCCAGATCCTGGGTTATCCTGATTGTGTGTCCACGATATTCAAACTGTTTCTTCCTGGCTGCTTGTAATATTCTTGCCTTAATCTGGGAATTCCAGAACCTGGCTATTACATTCCTAGGAGTTTTCTTTTGGGGATCTTTTTCAGGAGGTGATCGGTGGATTCTTTCAACCTCTATTCTGCCCTCTGGTTCTAAAACATCTGGGCAGTTTTCTTTGAGAACTTCCTGGAGGATGATTTCTAGGTTCTCACTTTGATCATGGCTTTCAGGTAGTCCAATAATTTTTAAATTATCTCTCCTGGATCTATTTTCCAGGACAGTGGTTTTTCCCATGAGATACTTCACATTGCCTTCTATTCTTTCATTTGTTTGGATCTGTTTAACAGCATCTTGATTTCTCATAAAGTCATTAGCTTCCATTTGCTCCAATCTAATTTTGAAGCAATGATTCTCCTCATTGAGCTTTTGAGATTATTTTTCCATCTGGCAAATTCAGCTTTTTAAGGCATTCTTTTCCTCATTGCCTTTTGAGTCTCTTTTGCCATTGTTCTCATTTCTCTTCCCAATTTTTCCTCAACTTCTCTTATTTGCTTTTCAAAATCCTTCTTAAGGTCCTCTATGGCTTGTAACCAGCTTGTATTTTCCTTTGAAGCTATTGGTGCAGGAGTTCTGACTTCACTGTGTTCTTCCTGTTCCATGCTTTGCTCCTTTTTGTCCCCAAAATAGGAGTGTATTCTTGGAATCTTCTGTCTCATTTGTTTCCTTTGCCTGGTCATGTTGCCACTCAATGACTTGACTTTTGGGCTTTTCGCCACAGTAGGACTCTGCCACCAGACAGGGGAGCTTTTGCCCCAAACACTGGGGTTTTCTCAGCTGCTGGAGCTATTACATGGATGCCCTCTCTGAGGTCTCCACATGCTCTGGCAAGCTGGACACACACTCCAGGACCTCCACCCTAGACTGCAATCCAGATCCAAGCAGGTTAAAGCAAAAGTGATTACCCTTCAGACTGATGCTTGGTCCCCCTATACTCTGCAGTCCAGGAGATGAAGCTGCCCCATGGCACTGGCTGGCTGTGCCGGCGTCTCAGTGGCTTCTCATACCGGAGGTAAAAGCCACACACTCCCACTTACTGGTCCCAAAGTCCAGACTGCACTAACCTCTCAATTTGTCCTTTGCATCTGTGTGATGATAAATCTGGAAATGGCCACAGCTGCTGCTGATCTGGAGTCCCTCTGGCCGGCGGCTGTTCAGGCCCACCCTGGGGCTAAAGCCTAGATGTGGGGCTGGGCTCGGCTCCCAGAGCACTGCGCTGGATTCCTGCCAGTCTGCTGGGCTGTCCTCAGTGGGAGGTTAGCTTCTCTCTGTCATTTTGTGGGTCCTGCAGCTCCAAAGTTTGTTTAGAGCCCCCTTTTAACATTTATTGGGGAAGGTGGAAGACAGAGCCGCAGGAAAGTAGTGCTTCTACTCTGCCTTCCTTATTTCTTTCTTTCTTAATGGTAGGGGAAAGGTGGAGGGGAAGAAGAGAATTTGGAAATACATAATACATTTTTTGGCACTTGACCCACCCTATGGTTCTTTATATTTTAAAAATATAATCATTTTATCTTTTCAATTATATATAAAAACAATTCTAAATATTAACTTTTAAAATTGAATTCTGAATTTTCTCCCTTCCTCTGTACACACCCCTTGTTGAGAAGGTAAGCAATTTGATATAAGTTATACCTGTGTAATCATGCAAAACATATTTCTGTATTAATCATATTGTAGGGGGGGTGAAGTCAAGATGGCAGAGTAAAAACCGGACCTCCACATGGCTCCAGCTCCCACCACCTACAATCCATGTAAAAGGGGACTCTGAAAAAACTTTGAAGTTTCAGAACCCACAAAATGACACAGAGAAGCTAACCTCCTGCTGAGGACAGCCCAGAAGGACAGCAGGAATTACCCAGTGCTGCACTCTGGGAGCCGAGCCCAGCCCTACCAGAGGTTTCAGCCCCAACGCAGGCCTGCCCAGGTGCTAGATGGATGGACTCCAGATCACCAGCAGTTGTGGTAGTCCAGAATTATCAACAAATAGATGCTAAGGACAAAGGGAAAGGTCAGTGCAGTGTGGAATTTTGGACCCAGTAGTTGGGAGTGTGTTAGCTTTTTCCCCTGGGGCAAGAAGGTGCTGAGGGCTGTGGCACAGCCCCACCAAATGACAGCAACAACTCCTGGGCTGCAGAGTGTAAGGGGACCAAGTGACCAATCTGAGGGTTAATATCTCTTGCTTTGACCTCCTTGGATCTGGATTGCAGTCTAGGGAAGAGGTCCTGGGCTGTGTGACCAGCTTGCCAGAATATTTGGAGGCTTCAGAGAGGGAACCCAACCAATACCTCCCAAACCTGAGAAAACACCAGTGTTTGGAATGAAGCTCCCTGTCTGGTAGAAGAGTCCTACTGTGGCAAAAAGCTCAAGAGTCAAGTAATTGTGTATCAAAATGAGTAGGCAAAGGAAGGAAACCAAGCAAAGCAATCCAAAATTAGACTCGTATTTTGGGGACAAAAAGGATCAAAGCTAGGAACAGGAGGAAGACAGTGAAGTTAGAACTCCTGCACCAAAAGCTTCAAAGGAAAATATGAGCTGGTTACAGGCCACAGAGGACCTTAAGAAGCAGATAAAAGAAGTGGAGTAAAACTTGGGAAGAGAAATGAGAATAAGGCATGAAAATTATGAAATGAGAGTCAACAGTATAACTGAGGAAAATAAAACCTTAAAAAATAGACTAACTCAAATGGCAAAAGAGGCTCAAAAAGGCAATGAGGAGAAGAGTGCCTTAAAAAGCCAAATTTGCCAGATGGAAAAAGAATTTCAATAGCTCACTGAAGAGAATCATTGCTTCAGAATTAGATTGGAGCAAATGGAAGCTAATGACTTTGTGAGAAAACAAGATGCTATTAAACATATCCAAAAAATGAAACAATATAAGGTAAAGTAAAATATCTCATTGGAAAAACCACTGACCTGAAAAATAGATCCAGGACAGATAATTAAAAAAAAATATCGGACTACCAGAAAGCCATGATCAAAGAAAGCACCTAGGAATCACCCTCCAATAAATTCTCAAGAAAAACTGCCCTGATGTTTTAAAACCAGAGGGCAAAATAGAGGTTCAAAGAATCCACACATCACCTCCTGAAAAAGATCCCAAAAAGAAAACTCCTAGGAATATTGTAGCCAGGTTCTGAAAATCCCAGATCAAGGAAATAATATTACAAGCAGCTAGGAAGAACAATTTGAATGTTGTGGAAACACAATCAGGATAAATCATGATCTGGCAGCTTCTACCCTGAGGGATCGAAGGGCTTGGAATATGATATTCCAGAAGGCAAAGGGGCTGGAATTAAAACCAACAATCACCTACCCAGAAAAACTGAATATCATGTTTCAGGGGAAAGTATAGCCATTCAGTGGAATAGAGGACTTTCAAGCATTCTTGATGAAAAAAACAGAGTTGAATAGAAAATTTGACATTCAGATACAAGAAGCAAGAGAAGCATGAGAAGGTAAAAAGGGAAAAGAAATCATAAGGAACTTATCAAAGTTGAACTATTAACATTCCTACATAGAAAACCAATAATCGTAATTAATGAAACTTCTCTGTATAAAAATAGTTGAAGGGAATAGAAACTTATATCTCTCTATATCAGAGAGTATACGGGCCTATGAATACATATGTTAATGTGTGTATATATATTTACGGGTATACATACATAGAGGGCACAGGACCAATTTAGTAGGAATGGATGATACTTAAAAGGTGAATTTAATGGATGAGAGAGGAATATACTGAGAGGAGATAGGGAGAGACAGAATGAGGTAAACTATCTCATATAGAAAAGGCAAGGGAAAATGGTTACAATAGAGGGGAAGAATAGGAAGGCAACAGGGAATGAGTCAACCTTATTCTCATTGAATTTGGCTTGGGGAGGGAATGAAATGCACAGCAAATAGGGTATCTCACCCTACAAGAGAGTAGGGGGGAAGGGAATGAGAGGGGGGATGATGCAAGGGAAGGAAGGCTAGGGGGGGAGAGAAGTTGGAGACACCCACTTTTGAAATGTGACGGGATCAAATTAGAGAATAGAACAAGTGAGAGGTGGGATAGGAGGGAGGGAAATATAGTCAGTTCTTTACAATATATCTACTATGTTAATGTTTTGCATTAGCTACACATGTGCAACCTATACTGAACTGCTTATCTCCCCAGTAAGTGTGGGTGATAAAGTAGGAAGGGTATCAATCTGTAATTCAAAGTTTTAAAATCAAATATTTAAAATGTATATACACTATCATTAATACTATTTTACATGTAATTGGGAAATAAGATTTACAGACACTGGGGCATAGAGATCCACCAATGCCCTACTGGAAAAGTCAAAGGGAGTATGGGAGAAGATATGGGAGAGAGCAGATTGGAGGAGGGGATATCCTGTGGGACTTCTATTTTGAGGTGATGGTTAAGGGAAAACCTGGGAGAAAATTTGTACCTCAAAATCTGGCAGAAATGAATGATGTAAATCAGAAGTTAATAAAGCTTTTGAAAAATGAAAAAAAAAAATCATGTTGTAAAAGAAAGCAAGCCAGGCGCAGAGCCAAGATGGCAAAATAAAAGCAGGGTGTTGCTTGAGCTCTCACCCACACCTCTCCAAATACCTGTAAAAATGTTCCTAAATAAATGCTAGAGCTACACAACCCACAAAATGACAGAGGGAATAAAATCTCCAGCATAAGACAACTTGGAGGGGTGGCTAGGTGGCACAGAGAATATATCACTCGTCCTGGAGTCAGGAGGACCTGAGTTCAAATCCAGCATTAAACACTTAACACTTACTAGTCATGTGATCTTGGGCAAGTCACATAACACCATTTACCCTGCCTTCCTACCCCCCCCCCCCCTTCAAAGAAAAAAAAAAAAAAGACAATTTGGAAGAGTGACAGAAAGGGTCTATCACACTGGGTTCATTGTGAATCACAATACAGCATCAGCCATGCCAGCACAGACAGGGATGGGACAGCTCTCATGAGGCTGAATCACTGGTAACTGTGGCAGTTTCTAGACTTGTCCACCCACATATGGCAAAAAAAATCATAGAAGGTCAGTGGGAAACCTCTGTGAGACCTGGGTGAAAGAGCTTCATTTATTCCCAGTGCTGGGGTGGCAGAGATAGTGGTGTTCATAGCAGCAGTGGCCATTACTGGAGAGCTGGGCCCACAGATGGTGGAAGAATCATGACTGAGCAGAGGACAATTGCAGGGATGTTTTGCTGGTACTAAGGCAGCATTCCCTTGCTTTGCCCTGCTTGGATCTGGGTTACAGTACTGGGTGGCAATCCTGGGGTGAGGAGGAGCACTGGAATAGTGGATTTCATGGTAGTGGTGAAGAAGGAATCCTCTTCACTGTTCCAAGGCAGAAAAGAGTGGTTGGGGTTACTCACACACCAGAACAAAGGCCAGTTTAAGAGTAAAACTTCTCCTTCGAACATAACACCTTAGAAGAGCTAAAAATGTATAGGTCCCTAGAAGTATCTCTGAAAACAGCTGTAAAAAATCCCTGAAGCTTGAGGCAGTGCACCAACTCCCATCCCCACCCCCACTGGAAGCAGTCCTACCTTAATGAAGAGTTAGAAAGACAAGTAGTTCTTTGGGAAGGTGAGCAAACAACATAAAAAAATCAGACTACAGAATCTTAATTTGGTGACAAAGAAGGTCAAAACATACAAACAAAAGAAGGCAACGAACTCAAAATCTTTACATCAAACTCCTCAAAGAAAAATATGAATAGTTCACAGAGTAGAGAAGAAATAAAAAGAGATTTTGAAATCAAGTAAGATGGGAAGCAAAGCCAGGATGACAGCATAGAAGCAGGAAAAGTTCCTGTGTTCCCCCCCCTAACCACCTGAAATACCTAAAGAAAAATGACTCTGAACAAACTTTAGGGCTATAGAACCCACAATGTGACAGAGAGAAAGAAATCTCCTGCTGAAGGTAGCCCAGCAGGTGGAAAGGAAGGGGTCATTGTAGCATTCTGGGAATGTAATGGGAATGTAAATTTTTAAGATCTTCCCTGCCCCTAGGCTAAAGTGCACCTGGAGCCTGGGGTGGGAGGCTTGTTTTTCAATAGATACTTCTTGATTGGCCAGTGAGTCAATAAGGTTGTTACATTCTCTGAGCCAGGAGAAGGCTATATAAGCCCTGATGTGTAGCTTTGTTTTGGGGCTCACTTTATGAAGTGTTCTGTGATTTGATCAGATGAAACTATGGGAAGCCAGTTGTTGAGAGCCCTCCTCCCCCCGCCCCAGCTTTGAAAAACCCAGATGTTGATTTGGTATGGATGTAATGGTTGGACAGTTTGGAAAGCTGTCTACTTGATCTGTTTCTGTCTTGATAATTCTGTCTGTATACTCTGAAGTTCGGGGTGCTGACCTTTTTCCCCTGAACTAGGTAAACAATATATGTTTGACTGATTAAAGTAAGCTTGTTAAACCATTTTGAGTTGCTTTACTTCATCAAAGCAGATCCATGAACCTGTGTTGGCAGACATCCTGGGGACACTGGGGTGCTGCCCAACCCCACTTGAGCCCAGGGTTTTAGCCTCAGGGTAGCCCAGACCAGCTATGGCTAGAGGGACAGTGGGAAAGTAGATCACAAGAAGTTGTGGGGGTTTCTAGAATTATCAACCAATAAATGCCAAAGACAAAGGGAGAGGTGGGTAAAGATTTTGGTAACAGGGTGTCTGGGAGTGCAGTCCAGCTTCTGCCCCTGGAAATGAGAAGCAGCCGAGGTGGAGGGGCTGCCACCATATGGCTGCTTCAGAGCTCCTAGCCTGAAGATTGTAGGGGAACAAATCAAACATTCTGAGGGGTAATCATTCTTGCTTTAACCTCCTTGGATCTGGATTGCAGCCTAGGGTGGAGGTCCTGGGGTGTGTGTCCAGTGAGCAAGAGCCTGTGGAGGCCTCATAGAGGGCATCCAACTAATAGCTCCAGCAGTTTCAAAAACCCCAGCAATTTGGACAAAGCTCTCCCCTCTGGAAGCAGAGTTCTACTGTGGCAAAAAGCTCAAAAGTCAAGTAATTGAGTGGCAACATAAAAAAGCAAAAGAAGCAAAACAAGCACAGCAATCCAACTTTGGATTCCTTTTTTGGGGACAAAAATGTTCAAAGCATGGAATGGCAAGTGTAAAACAAAGTCAGGACTCCTGCAACAAAAGCTTCCAAGAAAAATATGAGTTGGTTACAGGCCATGGAGGAGCTTAAGAAGGATTTTGAAAACGAAATAAGATAAGTGGAGGAAAAATTGGGAAGAGAAATGAGAATGATGCAAGAAAATCATGAAAAGAGAGTCAACAACACGATTGAAGAAAATACACCTTAAAAATAGACTAACTCAGATGGCAAAAGAGCCTTAAAAATCAAATTTGCCTGATTTAAAAAAAGAATCTCTAAAGTTCACTGAAGAGAATCATTCCTTCAGAATTAGATTGGAGCAAATGGAATTTAGTGACTTATTGAGAAATCAAGATAATATTAAAGAGACCCAAACAAATGAAAAAATAGAAGGCAATGTGAAATATCTCATTGGAAAAACCACTGACCTGGAAAATAGGTCCAGAAGAGACAATTTAAAAATTATTGGGCTACTTGAAAGCCATGATAAAAAAAAATGAACCTAGAAATCTTCCTTCAAGAAATTCTCAAGGCAAATTTCCCTCAAGTTTTTTAACCAGAGGGCAAAATAGAGGTTGAAAGAATCCACCAATCACCACTTTAAAAAGATCCCAAAAAGAAAATTCCTAGGAATATTATAGCCAGGTTCTGGTTTTCCAAGATCAAAGAGAAAATATTGCAAGCAGCCACGAAGAAACGTTTTGAATATTGTGGAAACACAAGCAAGAATACACAGAATGTGGTAGCTTCTAAATGAGCTATGGAAGGACTTATAATATGATAATCTGGAGGTCAAAGGAGCTGGTATTAAAACCAAGAATCACCTACCTAGAATAACTAAGTATAATGTTTCAGGGGAAAATATGGTCATTCAATGAAATAGGGAATGTTCAAGCATTCTTTTTTTTTAAGCAATTGGGGTGAAGTAACTTGCTCAAGTTTACATGGCCAGTTATTTCTTGGTGTGGTTCTAAGTATCTGAGCCCATATTTGATCCCCAGGTCATCCCAACACATTCTCTCCTTTGACCCTGTTCCTTTCCAAAAACTTTTACTTCTGCTACTCCTTCCCCCAATATGCCCTCCCTTCTATCATCTGCCCCTCTTATGCCCTTCTTCCCTATTTTCCTGTAGGGTAAGACACACAATTAAGTGTGTATGTTATTCCCTTTTCACCTACCTGCTTTTCCTCTCCATTGCAACAGCTTTCTCTTGCCTCTTTTATGTGAGATAACTTACCCCTTTCTATCTCTCCCTTTCTCCTCCCAACATATTCCTCTCACCTCTTAATTTTATTTTTAGATATCCCTTCATATTTAACTCACTTGTGCCCTCTGTCTATGTAAATATACACACATATACATACACATACACACACACACATATATATATATACATATGTACATCCCTATCCACATATCCCTTCAACTATTCTAATCACAAAAAGAAAATTTGGCATTCAAATACAAGAATCAAGAGAAGCACAAAAAGGTAAACAGGAAAGAGAAATCATAAGGGGCTTATTAAAGTTGAACTGTTTACATTTCTTCATGAAAAGGTGATATTTGTCACTCATGAGAACTTTCTCAATGTTAGGGAAATTGTAGGAAATCCAGGGATGGCCCGGTGGCACAGTGAGTAAGAGGGCCGGCCCCAGTGTCGGGAGACCTTGGATTGGTTCTGGCTTACAATACTCAGCACCCACACAAAAATAATAATAACTGGACATGTAACCTGGAGCAAGTTACTTAACCCCGATTGCTTAAAAAAAATTGTAGGAAAGACAGACAGACAGACAGATAGATAGATAGATAGATAGATAGATAGATAGATAGATAGATGATAGATAGATAGATGAAACAGGGTGAGTGGAATATGAAAGCATTATATCTAAAAAATAAAATGAATTGGTAAGAGAGAAATATATTGGGAGAAGGAGAAAGGGAGAGATAGAATAGGGTAAGTTATCTCACATAAAAGAGGCAAGAGAAAGGTTTCACAATGGAGAAGAAAGGGTGAAGGTGAGAGCAAATGAGTGAACCTTATCAGATTTGGCTTAAGGAGGGAATAACATACATACTCAGTTGGATATCTTACCCAATAAGAAGGGAGATGATAGAAGGGAGGGCAGATTGAGGGAGTGGATAGTCAGAAGTAAGCAGTTTTGAAAAGGGACAGGGTCAAAGGAGAAAATAGAATAAGTGGGGAAGATAGGATAGAGGGAAATATAATTAGCATTTTGCAGCATGCCTGTTATGGAAGTGTTTTGCCTAGTCACATATGTATAAACTATATCGAATTCTTTGCCTTCTCAATGAGAACGTAGGAAGAGAGGGGAGTGAATTTGAAGTTCAAAGTTTAGAAAACAAATTTTCATAATGTTTTCTTTTACATGTGATTGGGAAATAAGATATACAGGCAATGGAGTATAGAAATATATTTTGCCCTACAAGAAAGTAAAGGGGAAGGGGATGGGGGGGGTGGTGATAGAAGGGAAGGTAGACTGGAGAAGAAGAAATCAGAATGCATGCCATCTTGGGGCAGGTGTAAGGGGAGAGATGGGTAGAAAATTCGGAACTCAAAAATTGTGAAAATGAACATTGAAAACTAAAAATAAGTAAATCAATTAATAAAAAGTAACAAAACCAAAGTAATAACCAAAGAAAATAAAAGACAGTTTAAAAGTGTGATTTGATCTGTAAGCAAACTCCACCAGTTCTTTCTCTAGGGATGGATAGTATTTTTCATCATAAGTCCTTCATAGCAATCTTGTTTCATTGTGTTGCTAACAACAGCTAAGTCATTTGCAATCTTGCAATATTGCTGTTACTGTATACAATGTTCTCCAGCTTCTACTACTTTTACTTTGCGTAAATTCAGGTAGGTCTTTCCAGGTTCAAAAATTATTTTTAAAAGAAATTAAGAATTAAAAAATATAAAAAATCCTTCAGTTGTTTCCCATTTTTTTCTGGAATAAAAATTCCTTGACCTGTCAGTTAAGATCTTCCACAATCTGCATGCTCCTACCTTTTCCAGTTCTATTTTGTGCTAGTCCATTCATGGTCTAGTCAAATTTGACTACTATATCTTCCCTGAAATTAACATTCAATCTTAGCCCTTATCACAGTGACCATCACATAATAGTACTGAAAAATATTTATTGACTGACTTTGTGTGCATGCTATGTCCTTCTAGTGGACTGCAAGTTCCTTGAAATCACAAACAGCTTCACTTTTTTTTCATTCCAAGTGCCTAATAGAGTTCATTATACAAAATATGTGCTTATAAATATTTTTAATGAAATTGAATTGATTATCCTTGTTTTATAGAAAGGTAAACTGGAGCACAGAGAGAAGACGCTATTTGCCAAAAATCACTGTGCTCTTGTGTCAAAGTTAAGAGGAATCAAGCTGAAACCTACAGAAATAGATATAACCATACGGTTTCAATTATAGAAAACTCCAATTATTATTCTACAAACAAAAATTGGAACACCTGTTTTTCTGCTCTGAAATTATATTTTGTGAGATCTGAATACTTCCACTACATCAATCAGGCAACAAGTATTTATTGGGCACCTACTATGTACCAGGAAATGTGTATTAGGTGACAGAGATACCAAAATATTCACTATGTTGATGGAGGAGAATCTCTCTCTCTCTCTCTCTCTCTCTCTCTCTCTCTCTCTCTCTCTCTCTCTCTCTC
>NW_027186372.1:31091332-31109534 GCF_028583685.1 Petaurus breviceps papuanus | reverse complement strand
CTCTCTCTCTCTCTCTCTCTCTCTCTCTCTCTCTCTCTCTCTCTCTCAATGTGTCTCTTTGTGTGCATGTACATATACATATGGATGTAACATACATATAAACTAGAGAAATTAATTTCAGAGTGTAGGTGGGACTTCTAAAAGGTGCATATCTGCCCATTTCGTAAAACATCTTATTTAAGTTTTTTCCTGTTCTTCCTGTAAATACTTATAATTAAAATTTCACTTTGAATGAAAATGGCACCATTGTACCATTCAAATTAAAAATTATACAGCAGCTTTTGGTACACCTCTCTCCATTCCACAAATATCTCAAACTTAAGATGAAAGAATAAAAAGAAATTCCAGGAATACAAATATAGATAATTTCAATAAAATTTTCTCCATTTTAAACTGGATATAATATTTTGTCAAGTCTGGCAGAGAAAAGCATGTATGATTACATTTTCCCAAACTCAACAACTATTTTCAAACTTTTGTTTTTATTATGTGCACTCCAAAAGAAAAAATAATAGCATTATTGTGGATGTTAATGCAAGAACAAATCACTGCCATAGGATTTCAGGAAGGAGAAAACAAAAACATCCTGCATCTCCCAGAATGTTATTTTTCCCCCCATCAGATTTATCCAGGTTACCCAATACTCTGAGAGCACTTCTTCCTTTTGTTCCCCAATCATATCCCAAGTACTCTGAAAACTTTTATCTCTTACCACAAATCAATTCTAGTATGCATCAATTTTCCTTCCCAAACCCCAAAATTCTACAATACTAATTCAGTTTTCTTCCCTTGTAGTAGCACGGAATGAAAAAATTGCCAAAATTAGGGAACCAGACTTTCAATTCATGTTTTACCCTTGGGCAAAGAATTTTTTCCTCTTTGGATATCAGTGCTCTTCTCTGTTCAATGAAGAGGTTGGATGGTGTGGTCTCTAATGCCTCATCAAGATCTTAAATATCATATTGTAACAGTCAGTTTTTAAGTTTTTTTTTTTCTTTTTAGTTGTAATACTTTCTGTTCTATGTTCTAAGTCCTTCATCCTCAAAGCATAACACAATACCTGATACTTAGGTATGTACTTAATAAATACCTAATGATTTGTCTTGTCTCAGATCTCTTCCAACTCTGCCATTTATTGTCCTAACATACCTCTCAACATCAAAATATCATGTTTAATACTCTAGAGACCCTGCCAGCTCTGATAGTCTTTCAGTCTCTAATTCTGTTTCTCTTTGAATAAGAAAAGAATTGTCTCCCTAGGACAAATCTATATTTCTTTATCTAAGAAGGGTAGCTTGATACCTGTTCTTGGAGAGTCTGACTGTATCTTCTAAAGCTTAGGGATGTCTTTAGGTTAAGGAAATACTTTGAGAGAAGTTAGGTAACTCAGTGTAACACTAGAACTGGACTCACAAAGACCTGATCTCTAATCCATCCTTGGATTCTGACTACCTGAGTGGACCTGGGAAAATCACTTAACCCTTGTCAACCTCAGTTTTATCATCTATTAAATGGAATTATATATATATATATATATATATATATATAAAATTCCATTTAATAGATGATTTATTATTGAATAATAATAGCACCTATCTCCCAGGGTTGCTGTCCCTGTCAAATAGTAGGTACTTAAAAAATACTTGTTAAATAACTGATTGGTTGATTGTTTCATTTATTTAGTCATTATGATCTAGCTTGACACATTTTCATCTAATTTCTCCATATTTCTTCTCAAGACTCCAGAGTACTGGACTCCTGGTCTATTTTTTTTCCTTAAACGCGTTTCTACCAGGACAACCCTCTGCTCTCAATGTCTTAATCCAATGGACTGTTTCATTTGGTTTCTACTTTTGTTTACTTCTTTGGATCTGATAAATTAGCACCTTTATATACCTAGTTACTCTGCTGTGACCTCATAGGATAGGTGAGAGTTAGGAAGGTGATGAAAAATTAATATGGACTTCTTCATATTCTAAAAATGATGCTAAGGACCAATCCTAAAATAATATGCTCACTCATGGTCTTATAATTTCTACAGTTATTTGCTTATGGTAAGTTCAGACAACTGCTTATCCCAAAATTCCTTGTTCCTAGTCCAGAATTCTGTCTACAGCAAACTTCTCTCTATACATCTAGGATTTGTACTTAACATGAATGCTTTCTCAATCAGTTAATTTCCTCTTTCTAAATCATTCCCTTATAGCCTGATTCAATTGCAACCATCTGTTCAAATCAACATATATTCCATAAAAATATGATTCTGATTGTGGTCATGGTTCACATGTACATAATTTTTATGACTCCAACAATCTTTCTCACTTATATTAGCTCAATTAATTATCACAACTGTGTAGTTGTAATGGGAATGTAAATTTAAAGATCTTTCCTGACCCTAGGCTAAAGTGCACCTGGAGCCTGGGGTGGGAGGCTTGTTTTTCAATAGATACTTCTTGATTGGCCAGTGAGTCAATAAGGTTGTTACATTCTCTGAGCCAGGAGAAGGCTATATAAGCCCTGATGTGTAGCTTTGTTTTGGGGCTCATTTTGAGAAGTGTTCTGTGATTTAATCAGATGAAACTCTATCCCGGCTTTTAAACCCAGATGTTGATTTGGTATGAATGTAATGGTTGGACAGTTTGGAAATCTGTCTACTTGATCTGTTTCTCTGTCTTGATAATTCTGCCTGTATACTTTGAAGTTCAGGGTGCTGACCTTTTTCCCCTGAACTAGGTAAACAATATATGTTTGACTGATTAAAGTAAGCTTGTTAACCCATTTTGAGTTGCTTTTCTTTATCAAAGCAGATCTAAGAACCTGTGTGAGCAGCCACCTTGGGGACACTGGGGTGCTTTCTGCTACAGTAGTTAGGGTCAGGATTATTATTTTCAATTTATAGATAAGGAAATTGAGAATAAAAGATGATTTGTGACTTACAAGTAAGTGATTCATCTGGAACTGGAAGCTAGTCCTTCTCACTCCAAGTCCACTATTCTTTTTGTTTCATCATACTGGCAAGGAAGAAAGTTAGCCTTATAGAAAATGAGTATTATTCCCCAGAACTTTCCAAACAGCTTCCCATCTTGTCAGGCAATTTCTTATCATAGAAAAAAGCAAGTGGTTTCAAGAAGTAAAAAGAGTGAAAAGAGAAAGTGTCTATGCACATGAATAGATTTTGGTGTCAACAGAATATATTTGTTCAACAAACAGTGAATAAAATTTTACCTCTGTAGCCATAGGAAAGACGTGATGTCCAAAAGGCATAATATCTTAAATATTTTATAAACTTTAAAGTGGCACATAAATGTTAGCTATTTTAAAATAAAGTGAACTGTCCTAGGAATCTTCCTGTTGCTATTAGGTTGTGTGATCTTTTTGTTTCCCCCAGTTATTTAAATCTAATTTTATTTGTATAAAAACTTTTATAATTATATTCATATAGTTCCTGGATTTGTTTGGGCAGGTATATTCCCAGGTATTTTATATTGTCTAGAGTTATTTTTTTTTAGATTTGCTTTTCTCTTTTTATTAACTTCTGATTTACATCATATGATTCTGCCAGATTTTGAGTTACAAATTTTCTCCCCATTTCTCCCCCACCAACCGCCCCAAAATCGCAGTCCCACAGGATATCCCCTCCTCCAATCTGCTCTCTCCCACATTTTCCCCCATATCCCTTTCCACTTGGATTCCAGTTGATCTCTATGCCTCAGTGCCTGCACATCCCCTTTCCCAATTACATGTAAGATGGTATTAATAATAGTATATATATATATATATATATGTATATGTATATATATACACATACATACATACATATACACATTTGGATATTTGATTTCAAAACTTTCAATTCCAGATTCATTCGTCTCCTTCCCCATCACCCACACCTACTGGGAAGATACGCAGTTCAATATAGTATTGCACATGTGTGGCTAATGCAAAACAATAACATAGTAGATACATTGTAAAAGACTGATTACACTTCCCTCCCTCCCATCCCACCTCCCACCCACTCTACTCTCCATTTTGATCCCTTCTATTTTCAAAAGTGAGTGCTTCCAACCTCCTTCCCCCCCAACCTACCCTCCCTTCTATCATCCCCCCTCTAAACCCCTTCCCGCCCTATTCTCCTGGAGGGTGAGATCCCCTATTTAGTGTGTATTTCACTCCCTCCTCAAGCCAAATTCAATGGGAATAAGGTTGACCCATTCATTCCCTTTTGCCTTCCTATTCTTCCCCTCCATTGTAACCATTTTCCCTTGCCTCTTCTGTATGAGATAGTTTACCCCATTCTGTCTCTCCCCACCTCCTCTCATTATATTCCTCTCACCTCTTAATTTCACCTTTTAAGTATCATCCCTTCCTGTTAAATTGGTCCCGTGCCCTCTATCTAGGTATACCTATAAACATATATACACACATTCACATATGTATTCATAGGCCCATATACCCTCATATATAGACATATATACATACATATATATATATATATATATATATATTTCTCTTCCTTCAACTATTTTCATACTGAGAAAAGTTTCATAAGTTACAATTGTTGTTTTTTCCCTGTAGGAATGTAAATAGTTCAACTTTGATAAGTTCCTTATGATTCCTTTTCCCTGTTTACCTTCTCATGCTTCTCTTGCTTCTTGTATCTGAATGTCAAATTTTCTATTCAACTCTGGTTTTTTCAGCAAGAATGGTTGAAAGTCCTCAATTCCACTGAATGACCATATTTCCCCCTGAAACATGATACACAGTTTTGCTGGGTGGGTGACTCTTGGTTTTAATCCAAGCTCCTTTGACCTCTGGAATATCATATCCCAAGCCCAGTGTAGAAGCTGCCAGATCCTGGGTTATCCTGATTGTGTTTCCACAATATTCAAATTGTTTCTTCCTGGCTGCTTGTAATATTCTCTCCTTAATCTGGGAATTCCAGAACCTGGCTATAATATTCCTAGGAGTTTTCTTTTTGGGATCTTTTTCAGGAGGTGATCAGTAGATTCTTTCAACCTCTATTTTGCCCTCTGGTAATAAAACATCAGGACAGTTTTCTTTGAGAACTTCCTGGAGGATGATTTCTAGGTTCTTACTTTGGTCATGGCTTTCAGGCAGTCCAATAATTTTTAAATTATCTCTCCTGGATCTATTTTCCAGGACAGTGGTTTTTCCCATGAGATATTTCACATTGCCTTCTATTCTTTCATTTTTTTGGATCTGTTTAACAGCATCTTGATTTCTCATAAAGTTATTAGCTTCCATTTGCTCCAGTCTAATTCTGAAGCAATGATTCTCCTCATTGAGTTTTTAAGATTCTTTTTCCATCTGGCAAATTCGTCTTTTTAAGGCATTCTTCTCCTCATTGCCTTTTTGAGCCTCCTTTGCCATTTGAGTCAGTCTGCTTTTTAAGGTATTTTTTTTCCTCAGTCAGGCTGTTGACTCTCATTTCATAATTTTCTTGCATTGTTCTCATTTCTCTTCCCAATTTTTCCTCCACTTCTCTTATTTGGTTTTCAAAATCTTTCTTAAGGTCTTCTATGTCCTGTAAGTGGCTTGTATTTTCCTTTGAAGCTTTTGGTGCACGAGTTCTGACTTCACTGTTTTCCTCCTGTTCCATGCTTTGCTCCTTTTTGTCCCCAAAATAAGAGTGTATTGTTGGAATCTTCTGTCTGCTTTGTTTCCTTCGCCTGCTCATTTTGCCACTCAATTACTTGACTTTTGGGCTTTTCGCCACAGTGGGGCTCTGCCACCAGAAAGGCGAGTTTTTTCTCAAATGCTGGGGTTTTCTCAGCTGCCGGAGGTATTAGATGGGTGCCCTCTCTGAGGTCTCCACATGCTCTGGTAAGCTGGACACACACCCCAGGACCTCTACCCTAGATTGCAATCCAAACCCAAACAGATTAAAGCAAGAGCAATTACCCCTCAGACTGGTGCTCGGTCCCCCTATCCTCTGCAGGCCAAGAGCTGAAGCTGCCATGTGGTGATGCCTGGCTGTGCTGGCATCTCAGTGGCTTGTCACCCTGGGGGTAAAAGCCACGCACTCCCACTTACTGGTCCCAAAACCCAGATTGTACTGACCTCTCACTTTGTCCTTTGTATCTATGTGTTGATAAATCTGGAAACCACCACAGCTGCTGCTGATCTGGAGTCCCTCTGCCCGAGGCTGGTCAGGCCTGCCCTGGGGCTAAAGCCTCAGTGTGGTGCTGGGCTCCGCTGCCATAGCACTGTGCTGGATTCCTGCCAGCCTGCTGGGCTGTCCTCAGCGGGAGGTTAGCTTCTCTGCGTCATTTTGTGGGTTTTACAGCTCCAAAGTTTTTTAGAGTCCCCTTTTCACAGGGGTTGGGGAGGGTGGAAGCTGGAGCTGAGGGAAGGTCTTGCTTCTAATGCGCCATCTTGACTCCACCCCCTAGAGTTATTTTAAATCAAACATCTCTTACTATCTTTTCTTGCATTGCTTTATTGGTGATATGCAGAAATACTGATGATTTGTGTGGGTTTATTTTATATCCTGCTATTTTGCTAAAGTTATTGTTTCAAATAACTTTTTAGTTGAATATCTAGGATTTTTCAAGTATACCACCATATCATCTACAAAAAGGCATAGTTTTCTTTCTTCATTGCCCATTCTGATTCCTTCCATTTTTCTTTCTTCTCTTGTTGTTATTATTAGCATTTCTAGTACAATATTGAATAATATTGATCATAATGGTTATCTTTGTTTCACTCCTTATTGGAAAGGTTTATTCCCATTATAGATAATGTTGATACTTTTAGGTTAATGATTCTTATCCTTTAAAAAACTCATATGTGTGTATGTATGTGTGCATACACACACGCATATATAAAAACTCCTTTCAAGCGTTTCTAATAGCAATAAGTGATGTCTTTTGTCAACAACTTTTTCTGTATCTAGTGATATAGCCATATCTTTTTTTTGTTGATTTTATTATTGATATAATCAATCAGGTTAAGAGTTTTCCATATGCTGAACCAGTTCTATATTCCTGGTATAAATCCCACTTGGTCACAATGTATAATCTTTGTGATATATTGCTGTAGTTTACTAGCTAGTAGTTTATATAGAATTTTTGTATCAATATTCATTAGTGAAATTGGTCAATAATTTCCTTTCTCCATTTTTGCTCTTCTTGTTTTACATATCACCACCATATTTGTTTCATAAAAGGAGTTTGGTAGGACTCCTTATTTACCTATTATTCCAAATAACTTATTCAATATAGGATTTAGTTGATAATTTAAGATTTGGAAGAATTCACTTGTAAATCCACTTGATGCTTTTTCCTTAGGAAGCTCATTTATGGCCTGTTCAATTTCTTTTTCTTTTTTTTTTTATAGACACACACACACATATGTGTGTGTGTATATACATATAAATATACATACACACATATATTCCCTTCAACTACTGAGAAAAATTTCATAAGTTGCAATTATTGTTTTTCCCTGTAGGAATGTTAACAGTTCAACTTTGATAAGTTCCTTTTGATTTCTTTCCCCTGTTTACCTTCTCATGCTTCTCTTGCTTGTTGTATCTGAATGTCAAATTTTCTATTCAACTCGGGTTTTTTCAGCAAGAATTCCTGAAAGTCCTCTATTCCACTGAATGACCATACTTTCCCCTGAAACATAATATAAGTTTTGCTGGGTAGGTGACTCTTTGTTTTAATCCCAGCTCCTTTGACCTCAGGAATATCATATTTCAAGCCCTTCGATCCTTCAGTGTAGAAGCTGCCAGATCCTGGGTTATCCTGATTGTGTTTCCACAATATTCAAATTGTTTCTTCCTAGCTTCTTGTAATATTCTCTCCTTAATCTGGGAATTCCGGAACCTGGCTATAATATTCCTAGGAGGTGATCAGTGAATGCTTTCAACCTCTATTTTGCTTCTAAAATATCAGTGCAATTTTCTTTGACAACTTCCTGGAGGATGCTATCTAGGTTCTTACTTTGATCATGGCTTTCAGGTAGTCCAGTAATTTTTAAATTATCTCTCCTGGATCTATTTTCCACATCAGGGGTTTTTCCCATGAGATATTACACATTGCCTTCTATTCTTTCATTTGTTTGGATCTGTTTAACAGCATCTTGATTTCTCATAGAGACATTAGCTTCCATTTGCTCCAGTCTAATTCTGAAAGAATGATTCTCCTCATTGAGCTTTTGAGATTCTTTTTCCATGTGGGAAATTTGGCTTTTTAAGGCATTCTTCTTCTCATTGCCTTTTTGAGCCTCTTTTGCCACTTGAGTCAGTCTGTTTTTTAAGATGTTATTTTCCTCAGTTAGGCTGTTGACTCTCATTTCATAATTTTCTTGCATTGTTCTCATTTCTTTTCCCAATTTTTCCTCCACTTCTCTTATCTGATTCTTAAGGTCTTCTATGGCCTGTAATCAGGTCATATTTTCCTTTGAAGCTTTTGGTGCAGGAGTTCTGACTTCACTGTCTTCCTCCTGTTCCATAATTTACTCCTTTTTGTCCCCCAAATAGGAATCTAATGTTGTCATCTTCTGTCTGCTTTGTTTCCTTTGCCTGGTTATGTAGCCCCTCAGTCACTTGACCCCTGGGATTTTTGCCACAGTAGGACTCTGCCACTGGACAGGGGAGGTTTTGTCCCAAACGCTGGAGTTTTCTCAGCTTCCAGAGGTATTAGAAGGGTGCCCTCTCTGAAGCCTCCACACGCTCTGGCAAGGTGGACATACACCCTAGGACCTCCACCCTAGACTGCAATCCAGATCCAAGCAGGTTAAAGCAAGAATGATTACCCCTCAGACTGGTGCTTGGGCCCCCTACACTATGCAGGCCAGGAGCTGAAGCCACCAGTTGGCACTGGCTGGCTGTGCTGGTGTCTCGGTGGCTTCTTGACCCAGGGGCAAAAGCCAGGCACTCCCACTTACTAGTCCCAAAGTCCAGACTGCACTGACCTCTCACTTTGTCCTTCACATCTATGTGTTGATAATTCTGGAAAAGGCCACAGCTGCTGCTGATTCTGGGTCCCTCTGGCCATTGGCTGGTCAGGTCCACCCTGGGGTAAAGCTTCGGCGTGTGTCTGGGCTCGGCTCCCAGAGCACTGTGATGGCCGATTCCTGTCGGCATGCCGGGCTGTCCTCAGTGGGAGGTTAGCTTCTTGGTGTCATTTTGTGGGTTCTGCAGCTCCAATCTTTGTTTAGAGTCCCCTTTTTAAATGGATTGGGGAAGGTGGAAGCTGGAAAAGCGGAGAAGTCCTGCTTCTTCTCCCAGTTGTGTGATCTTTAACAAGCAATTCTCTCTCTCTCCAGAGCAGAGATATACTCTCTTTGATCCCATGCTAATTTTTCCAGCTTTACACTAGAGAAACATGCTCTGATTCCACCTTCCAGTGTATCAGCTGAACCTTACCACACCTAGAGAACTTTGATGTGATCTAGCAGAGCTTTTGGTTTATCTTCATGAAATCACAATATGTGCAATAAATCAATCAACAAATATTTCTTATTATGTGCCAGATACTGTACAATGTTTCTGGGGGATACTATAAATTGATAAAATGATTTCCTCTTGCACTGAACTTATGTGACACTATTTTTTATCTAGGAGATGTTTTTTTTTTTCCCTCCCTCAGGATCTGAGTTTGCAGAACTTTAACCAGGATAGGATTACCTGGGCTTTGACCAAGGGTGCTGAATTTAGAACATGATGAGAATCTCTGGAACCCAGGAGCATAGAAATAAAGTCCCATTTAATTAACAAACAATAAAAAAATAAATCACGATGCTACTAGATACTACATTATGATAGTCTCCTTTCCCTCATAACCTACTTGCTATATGGCCTCCCCAAAAGTGACCTCATTCTCATGTTTCAGTCCCTCACAGTCAATGACCACATCCCCACTTAGCCAAGAGCATTCTATATGCCAATTGCCTTGGGTACTGTTTATGGTACTTGTCATGGGTGCAAACATTCCTATTTATGACTCTCATGATTAATTCTTACCTGTTAGTACCTGTTAATCCTATTTCTCCAGAAGGACCTTGAAATTGGAAAATCCCACATTAAACACTGATTTCTGATTTCTATTCTAGTGCTAATATTCCATTTTTAACGTTTCCTTTCAGCTCAGAGATTATAGAATGCAAAGTCACTTTTTTTCTCTGACATTGAATTTTATATGTTCTAACAACTTTTTTCCTACATTTTAATCCAGTGCTTTATCATTTTCATAATTTTGCTTTTATCACAAAATAATGTGATTTTTCCTAAAGAACTGGGTTAGTATGATTAAATTATCAAATAGTGATAGGTGATATGGAATTTGGAATAAACTGTTGAGTAAGTCATATAGAACACCTTTATGAAGACGTCTGCAAAATCCTGTCAGAAACTGTGACAAATGGAAGTAGGAAATTACTATATTAGTTTATAAAATTGTGTTTCTTAGTAAATGAATCATTGCTCAAAGTGGTATTTCTCATTGATTCTATAATACAGTTAAATATATTAATGCATTTGAATATTTTTAAAATTTGTTATATATTTTATTTGTCTTTTGTTTTTATCTTGATTTCTTATATACTAAGACTTGTAGAGAGGAAACAGATATATGCTTCTACTTTCAATTTCTTAATTTCTTCAATGTCGTCATTGGCAGGGTAGTGAGTGGTAGTACCACTCACAGGAGTAGAATTTACAACAGAGTAGATGTTCTTTGTATTATTTTTTGCCTCCATGATCTACTAAAACTTATTATGTCCCTTCTTTCTCAGGGCTGATCCAACAACAGGTGTACACTAGACTATAGATTGGGGAGGGTGTGGATTAGGGCATCATTTTTACTGTTTCTTTTTGTTTTATTTTGTTTTGTTTTTCAATATTTCCAAATAAGAAGAAAAGCAGTAACTAGGGCACCTTATTGCTATCTTTTCATTTGGGAATAAATAGGTAAGTAGGCGTAAGTTACCATCTGCCCCATATCATCAATCCAACCTTTCATACTGTTTCAAAAGCTTTATTTTCAAAAGCATTCAGCACCAAGAACAGTTCCCTTCTCTTGGCCTAACATTCAAATTCCATTCTGTTCAGTGAGGGTTTCTTGAATGTCTAATACTCTAAGAAAGATAAAGAAGCAAATGTAATGTAATAAAAAAAAAAAATTCAAAGGAATTAAATTTAAAAACCTAGGTGTCAAGATCAGGTTTGGCTACTCAATCTAATCATAGTCTTGATGAAATTTAAGCTGTCTGGGATAATGCAATATCATTTAGATTAGCTATTTCCTATAGTTTGTATAAGGATCAAGTGATGCAATAAATTGAAATATGCCTTTTGACCATAAAATACCATAAGTGTAATAAAATTCTTGTTTCTAATTCAGAAAATCAGTACTGTATAAAGGCCAGAATACTACCCTTGGAGTCTGAGATCTGACTTTGAATTCTGCCTCAAATACTATCTATGTGATCTTGGGCAAATTTTTTAACAACCATGAGCCTCATTTTTTCATAGGGTTATTGTGAGGATCAAGGGACATAATGTAAATATTTTTGAAAACCATAAATTGCTTTGTAAATATTAATCATCATTGCCACCATTGACTATTGTATAACTTATTTTGATTGTTATTTTATTATATGGTTCATGTTAATAAGGGAAATAAAATCTTCCCTTAATAAGGGAAATAAAAAAAAAGAAAATATACTTTTCCCATTCTAAGCGCCAAAATTTAAGGATATCTATAAACAAAATTGCAGTTTGATGAAGGCCAACAGGATTAGAGGAAAATCAAGATATGAAAGGTTGAGTTAAAGTACCTAAGAAAGAAAAGATTGGAAAACAACACAACAGCTATTTCAAAACACATGTAGGACTATACTATGTAAAGTTTATTCTCTTTGGCCCTAGGGGGCATAAATAGGTTTAATAGGGGAATGTTACCAGAAGGAAAAGTCCATCTATATATAAGGACTGGTTTTCTAACAATTATAAGTGATCATATGTGGAGTAGGGTGTTTCATTGAAATACTGAGTTCCCATCATTAGAATTTTTCTTTCAGAAGCTTGACTTCCACTTGTCAAGATTATCATAGTTATACCTGAGATATTTTCCAATGCTAAAATTCTGTGATTCTTTCACATGATAATAACTGATGGATGTAAAGAATTTTATAGTTATCAATATCTTCCATATGCTTTATCTTATACAATCTTCACAACTATATTGGGCAGGGAGAAAAAATAGAATTTTCTGAATTTTGCTAATTTAAAAAAAATTACAGACAGAGATTTAGTTAAGAAAAGGAAAGAATACTAGAGGTAATCTTCTCCATCCCCTTCATTTTATATATGAATAAATTGAAACACAAAGACATGCAGCTAGTAGTAAATGGAAGTCATGTTTCATATCCAGGACCATTGGTTCTAAATGTTCTTTATACCACACTGAGGTGAACTGATTTATCCAAGGCCGTGTATCTAGTAGGATGTTGAATACAAAAAATCAAAGCCAGGACATCTTAACTCCAATCAGCCAATCAACAAGCATTCATTAAATACTTATTGCATGCCACGCATTGAGCTAATTGCTGTGATAAGTACTCCACCTTATTTTCCTTTCATTGCATGTCATCACCAGTCATTTTAATGCTAACCTAAACAAAATTAGCAAAAATCAAGAACATGCACGATAAATGCTATGAGTAGTCTTCCATTTGTTCATTTAAAATATTATTTTTTAAAAGGTATACTTGCATGTATAAATAAGATGCCACAGTGGATAGAGAGCTGGCTTCTGAGTTAAAAATAGCTGGTTTCAAATCCTCCCTCTTTCATGTACCTGAGTAAGTCATTTATGTCTCTGTGCCCTTAGGCAATTCTATAAAATGTTGAGTTGTAGAAAGGTTTTTCTTTGCTTTGGTTGAGAATGTTCCTCACCAGGACATCATGACAGCAATGAAATGATAAGTCCAATATAAAAACGTATTTTATATAATGCAAGGTATGATCAAGAAGGAGTAAATTCATTATAAGCAGAAGTAGCATAAATCCAGGCAGATAATCTGAAAGTTCGTTGTACATTTTTTTTTTGGTGTGAGATATAAGTGGCAGAGAGAGGCTTGATTTACATACTCTTAGAAATAGTTTTCAGGACTTTAAGTGATCTCAAAGGATATTTATCCCAATCCATACCTTACAAGGGATTCTCTCTACCACATCCACTGAATCTTTCAGTGTTTGTAGAACAGACCAGAATCTACAGCAAATGCAGCAAATGATTTTCTTATAATCTGAAATTATTATCCTGGTGTCTCTATTAGCCAATTTTGGATGGGCCAGGCCACTTTTTATAGACCCACTTAAGATATTATTGGTCACCATTATCACGATGATGATTTTAGTCCCATCACTGGTGATTAGAATTGGCACTTGAACAAACACTGGCTGTAGATGGAATGGGAAGACAGGATGTTTCCAAGAGGGTAATGACAAGGCAATTTCATTTACTTTGGGTAGTTGTTTAGCACAGAAATATGTGATTATAAAGCCAGTGGAGATAACTAATGGTGAATCTGGGTCCAAAGCTGTATGAGAAGTTCTATTAATAATCACACTGATTGCAATCGTTGTCTGACTCATACCATCCTTCTGATAAAGACCACAACAAGGGAACTTTTTTTAGTTTAATTTTTAACAAGAAAATCAAGCAAGTGAATGAGTCTTTTGTAGACCTTCCATATCATCCACAACACAAGACCAAGATCCCTTCATTGTGAGATCATAGCTGGCTACTGTGGATAAGGGAGTGAGCCTTTACGAATTTTAGAAACATTGTTCAAAGATTGTTCAGTATTTAAGTATAACAAGGATTTCTAGGGATTAGAAAATAATTTAAGAAATTTCTTCTTTTACTAAGCAAATGCTATTGAGAGGGATGAAATAGTATCAATTATTCACATTTTAAAGTGAGCCAGAGTAATTCATTTTCCTTTCACATTCAGAAGAACTCTACAATGCTGAGCAAATTAAAATTTTAATTATGGTAGGATGTGGGAATAGAAAAGAAAGTGTGAAATGGTAAAACATGGGGTGATTCTAGGTGAGTCTGTAGTCAAGGTCTAGGTACAATTCTTCAAAAAGAATCTTTTGGAGGTCCGACAGCAGCATACTGCCTTGGTGTTTATTTGAAGGAGATCACCAAGGAGCTCCAGCCCAAAGATTATGATTTCCGGAGTTGTATCTTTATTATGAAGATGATATTTCTTTCTGGGATAGTACCTCAAGGTACTTGTCCAGGAGAAAAAAAAATTCATCTCCTCTGTTTTTGGGAGGTTAAAATAATTTGGCAGAGACCTCAGTGGATATTTTTTTTTATCAAATACTTTATTAACTTCTGATTTACAACATTCATTTCCGCAAGATTTTGAGTTACAAATTTCTCCCCATTTTTCCCCTACCCACCACCCCAAAATAGCGACCCCACTGGATATCCACTCCTCCAATCTGCTCTCTCCCATATTGTAATGGGAATGCAAATTTGGAAGATCTTCCCTGCCCCTAGGCTAAAGTGCACCTGAAACATGGGGTGGGAGGCTTTTTTTTCAGTAAATACTTTTTGATTGGCCAGTGGGTCAATAAGGTTGTTACATTCTCTGAGCCAGGAGAAGGCTATATAAGCCCTGATGTGAGGCTTTGTTTTGGGGGCTCACTTTGAGAAGTGTTATGTGATTTGATCTGTATTCTGGGAAGCCGTTGTCCAGGGTCCCCCTGGCTTTGAAAAACCCAGATGCTGATTTGGTATGGATGTAATGGTTGGACAGTTTGGAAATCTGTCTACTTGATCTGTTTCTATCTTGATAATTCTGCCTGTATACTTTGAAGTTTGGGGTGCTGACCTTTTTCCCCTGAACAAGGTAAACGATATATGTCTGACTGATTAAAGTAAGCTTGTTAACCCATTTTGAGTTGCTTTCCTTTATCAAAGCAGATCCAAGAACCTGTATGGGCAGCAAACCCTGAGGACATGCTTGGGGTGCTTGCTGCTACACATATCTTCTCCCATACCCCATCCGACTTTCAAGTAGGGGCGGTGGATCTCCATGCCCCAGTTCCTGTATATCTTATATCTCAGTTACATGTGAAATAATAATGATAATACTATACATATATATATACACACATACATACATACATATATATATATATGTATATGTTTAAACATTTTATTTTAAAGCTTTGAATTCCAGATTCATTCCCTTCCTCCCTTGACACACACCCTTACTGGAAAGATAAGCAATTCAATATAGGTTGTACATGTGTAGTTATGCAAAACATTTCCATAGTAGATATATTGTGAAAGACTGACTATATTTCCCTCCCTCCTATCCACCTCCCACTTGTTCTATTCTCTGCTTTGATTCTGTCCCTTTTCAAAAGGGGGTGCTTCCAACTATCCTCCCCCCCAAACTTCCCTCCCTTCTATCATCCACCCTGTCATCCCTTTCCCCCTTATCTCCTGTAGGGTGAGATACTATATTTAGTGTGTGTGTCATTCCCTCCCTAAGCCAAATCCAAAGAGAGTAAGATTAACCTATTCCCTTTTACCTTCCTGTTCTTCCCCTCCATTGTAACCATTTTCCCTTACCTCTTCTATAAGAGACAGTTTACCCCCATTCTGTCTCTTCCCATCTCATCTCATTATATTCCTCTCTCACCTCTTAATTCACCTTTTAAGAATCATCCCTTCCCATTAAATTGGTAATATGCCCTCTATCTATGTACACCTGTACATATATATGCACACATTCACATATGTATTCATAAGCCCATATACCCTCCTATATAGACATATATAAATGTGTATATGTGTGTGTATATATGTATACATATGTACATATATGTGTGTGTATATACATATACACATTTCTATTCCCTTCAATTATTCTGATACTGAGAAAAGTTTCATAAGTTACAATTATTGTTTTTCCATGTAGGAATGTAAGTAGTTCAAATCTGACAAGTTCCTTATGATTTCTTTTCCCTGTTTACCTTCTCATGCTTCTCTTACTTCTTGTATCTGAATGTCAAATTTTCCATTTAACTCTGTTTTTTTTTTCATCAAGAACTCTTGAAAGTCTTCTATTCCACTCAATGACAATATTTTCCCCTGAAACATGGTAATCACTTTTGCTGGGTAAGTGATTCTTGGTTTTAATCCCAGCTCCTTTGACCTCCAGAATATCATATTCCAAGCCCTTCAGTCCCTCACTGTAGAAGCTGCCAGATCCTAAGTTATCCTCACTGTGCTTCCACAATATTCAAAAGTTTCCTTCCTGGCTGCTTGTAATATTTTCTCCTTGATGTGGGAATTCTGAAAACTGGCTATAATATTCCTAGGAGTTTGCTTTTGGAGATATTTTCAGGAGGTGATTGGTGGATTTTTTCAACCTTTATTTTGCCCACTGGTTCTAAAACATAAGGGCAATTTTCCTTGAGAATTTCTTGAAGGATTATTTCTAAGTTCTTTTTTTGATCATGGCTTTCAGGTAGTCTACTAATTTTTAAATTCTCTCTCCTGCATCTCTTTTCCAGGTCAGTGGTTTTCCCAATAAGATATTTCAAATTGCCTTCTATTTTTTTTTCTTTTCTTTGGATCTGTATAAAATATCTTGATTTCTCATAAAGTCACTAGCTTCCATTTGCTCCAATATAGTTCTGAAGCAATTATTCTCTTCAGTGAGCTTTTGACATTCTTTTTCCATCTGGCAAATTCAACATTTTAAGGCATTCTTCTCCTCATTGCCTTTTTGAGCCTCTTTTGCCATTTGAGTTAGTTATTTTTTAAGGTGTTATTTTCTTCAGTCAGGTTGTTGACTCTCATTTCATAATTTTCTTTCATCATTCTCATTTCTCTTCCCAATTTTTCCTCCACTTCTCTTATTTCGTTTTCAAAATCCTTCTTAAGCTCCTCTATGGCCTGTAACCAGCTCGTATTTTTCTTAGAATCTTTTGGTTCAGGAGTTCGGATTTCCCTGTCTTCCTCCTTTTCCATGCTTTGGTCCTTTTCATCACTAAAATAGAAGTGTAAAGTTGGATTGCTTTGCTTGGTTTGATTCCTTTGTCTGCTCATTTTGCCACCCAATTATTTGGATTTGGGACTTTTTGCCACAGTAGGACTCTGACACCAGAATGGGCAACTTCATCCCTAATGCTGGGTTTTTCTCAACTATCAACCGTATTAGTTGGGTGCCCTCTCTGAAGCTTCTACAAACTCTGGCAAGCTGGTCACACACCCCAGGACCTCCTCCACCCTAGACAGCAATCCAGATCCAAACAAGTTAAAGCAAGAAAGATTATCCCTCAGACTGGTCCTTGGTTCCCTACAGTTTTCAGGTCAGGAGCTGAAGCTGCACAGGGTGGCAGCTACATCACCGCACTTGTGGAGCTTCTTGCCCTGGGGACAAAAGCCAACTGCCCTCCCAACTATTGTATCCCATAGTCCACACTGACCTCTCACTTTGTCCTTAGCATCTATGTGTTGATAATTCTGGAAACTGCTACAGCTGCTGGTGATCTGAAGTCCCTCCAGCTGATGGCTGGTCAGGCCAACCTGGGGCTAAAACCTTGGGCTCCTCTGTGGCTGATGTTGGCTCCCAGAGTGCTGAGCTGGCTGATTCCTGCCAGCCTTCCAGGCTGTCCTTTGTGGGGATTAGCTTCTCTATGTCATTTTGTGGGTTCTGTAGCTCCAAAGTTTGTTCAAAGTCACCTTTTACATGAATTGGAGGGGGTGGGAGCCAGAGCCACACAGATGTCCTTTTTCTACTCCACCATCTTGACTCCATCATGGATAAACATTTTTTCAAGCTATTCAGATTACCAATGCTTGTTCCCACAGTTCAGAACTGTCCCCAAATTTTTTTGGTTGACATCTTATATGATAGTATTGTTCCTAGGTGCTCTCTTTCCCCAACTGAGGCAGAATTTTTTCCTCAATCAGAATAATTTGGACAATTTTAGTATCCTAACACCTCTAGGTGTAAAGGAGGTGAGTCCAAAGGGAGTCTAGTAAGCAGGCATCATAAACAATCAATGTGTACCATTTTACTACAAATAAAAGGCGTACAAGAAAAGAATGAGAGAGCGGAAGGGAGGAAGGGAAGGAGGAAGAGAGAGAGAGAGAGAGAGAGAGAGAGAGAGAGAGAGAGAGAGAGA